>NW_019525514.1:290853-366299 GCF_002814215.2 Seriola lalandi dorsalis
CTGTCTGGCTGGTGTTGCTTGCTGTTATCTCCTTTGTTCTCCTCACAGAGTTAGCTGTTCCATGCTAACTCTGCTACGACTCCTGTTGCTTGGAAAATCAGCTAGCCTTGTGTTGTAGCCGCTGATTCTGAAGAGGATTTGGTTCACTCACAGTTAATCCGAAGCAGGTCGCTGTTGTGGGGGAGAAGAGTGTTTGCAGGCTGCTGTTAGCGGGCCGGCGAGAAAGCTAGTTTCTCAGGTAGCAGAGCTGACCTGGGCTGGGGCCTTGTTGCCCTTTGAAGAACCGAGAGGAGAGGGCTGGAGCTGCTCTCCAGAGCAAGCCAAGAAGGGAAGAGAGAGAGAAGGGGTCTAGAAGACTGGTTTTGTTTGGTGACACCCTTGGGGGTCACATGTCACACGCTGACCATGGCTGGCCAGTAAGGTCCGTGGGGGGAAGGGTCATCCCCAGGTGTGAACGGTGAGGAACTGTGGAGTGTGAGTTCCTTTGTCCAGTGGAGCAAAGAAACATTTGGTCTATTGAATGATTGAGTCCCAACACTACTAAGTTTGTGTGTAATAAAGAAACTAACGGCAACAGTGTTTACTCCAAGCACCTGAAGATGTTGTAGACCGCTGCTTCCTCCAGATATGTAGCCATTCATTTTCCGAAATGTTTCTACTCTATTATTTTTCCCATTTGTGCTTTACATATATTGTATTCGCTTTTGTTTCAATTTAATATTAATATAAAGTTGATATAATTCTATATTTCTTTGAATGATAGACTCCAATTATGGTTCTAATTATTACATTTCTTCATCTAAATTTACACCGCACTTTAATTCTCTGTCGAAGTAGTCCCGTAATTGTAAATATCTGAAGTGGTTCTGGTTGTTTCTTCCATAGTCTTGTTTCAGCTCTTGAAAACTCATGACCTTTCCATCTTTTATTACTGTACATAATGCTGTTATACCACTTGGAATCCATTCTTTGAACCTCTGGTCAAGAGTACCTGGGGTAAAATTTTGAATGCAGGCCATCCATCCAAGTAATCTGAGCTTGACGGAATCTGTGTTTTGGCCAAATTCAATTTATATCCCGAATAGAAACCAAACATCTCCTATTGATTGATTTATATAGGAAGGCATTTGTCTAGGTTTTCTAAGTAACAGACTGCGTCATCGGCAAAGAGCCCAATGATGTGCTCCTCATCCAGAACCTTTATCCCTTTAAGGTCTTTATTCTGCCGAATTACCTGCACCAGAGGCTGTATAAAAATTGCGAACAAGATTGGCGAAAGACAACAACCTTGTCTAGTGGACCGTTCTAATATTATACTATCAGGCAGACTGCCATTTATTCTTATCCTTGCAGCTGGTCTTTGGTAAAGTGTTTTAATAAATTGAATGGCTTTGTCATTTAGTCCAAATTTCTCAAGCACCTCATACAGAAAAGTCCAGTCGACAGTGTCAAATGCCTTTTCTGCATCAAGGCTTATTAAGGCTACACTGATATTATTATGTTTCACATGGTCAATAATATGAAGTGTCCGCCTTATGTCATCTTGGGTTCGGCGTCCTCTGATTAAGCCTGTCTGGTCTTCATCTATGATATCCTTCATAAAATGTTCATATCTTTTGGCAATGATTGAGGTATACAGTTTATAATCTACGTTCAATACTGATATTGGACTGTAACTCAAACAAGTCTCACTGCTCTTTCCCTTAGGAATCACTGGTATTACAGCTTCATTCCAAGATGGTGGAAGCTCACCATAATTAAGAGTACAATTAAATGAAGATTCAAGTAATGGTATTAGTTGTTCACAGAATGTTTTATACCATTCAGATGGCATACCATCACTGCCAGGGGACTTAATTGTTTTCGCCTACCTATGGCCTTTTCTATTTCTGTTTTTGTAATTGGTGAGGTGAGGAGATCGTTTTGCTCCTGTCCAATTGCCGGTAGATTTAGTGTCTCTAAAAGAGTTCTTATTTGGTCAATATCCGCAGATGGAGGCTGGCTATACAATTTTCCATAGTAATTTCTAAAAATTGTTTCTATCTCTTTGGGTTCATATATCATCTTATTCGTGAGTATATCCCTTATCTTATGAATTGTCCTAGCAGCTTGTTGTTTTTTCATTTTTAGCTTTAGGCCCCACCTCATAGTAAGACTGTTTCAAAAATCTTGCTTTCTTTTCTATGTCTGTGGTCAGTTGTTTATCTATATTTTACCCAATTTCTTTAATTTTTGGTAATAGTCTGGTGTCTCTTTAATTCTTATGTTGTTGTTCAATTTCATTATTGTAGGCTTCTTCTTTAGCTCTTCTGCTAAATACTGTCTTGGCTAAAAGCTTTCCTCTCATAACTACTTTGAGAGCATCCCACAAAATAGCGAGATTAACTTCATCATTATCATTTTAATTTTGATATGTTGTAATCTCTGTTTTGATTCTCCTACAATTTATTTATTATTTAATTAACACACATTTAACGTCCATAATGTTTTTTTCTCCGATTTTATTTTGATTTCTAAATATACCGCATGTCACACCGTGGTGAGGTTGTCTTGTCTTGGGTTTGTTTTGTCCTGTCATTTCCTGTTTTATTTTGAAAAGTAATTCTCCTCTTGTTTCAGGTCACTTGCCCTGCCTCATGTGTCTCAGTCTGATTGCCCTAAGTGTTTCCACCTGTCCCCGATTTCCCTCCATGTGTTTAAATAGTCTGTGTTCCCCTTGTCTTGTGCCAGAGTGTCTTCGTCCTTGTCCTGCACCAGAGCCTTGGTCCATGTCCGCAGCCATAGTAATCGCCATAGTAAGCCGTATGTTCCTCGTGACGAGTGATTTTTTTTTTTTTTTTTTTGTTTAATTTTTTCCTTAGCTAAATTTCATAGCCCTTCGTTTTCCTCGTTCAAGAGTGATTTTTTTGTTTGTAAATTTTTTACCATAGCTTAGATTCATAGTCCTTTGTTTTTTCCTCGTTCAAGAGTGATTTTTTTGTTTGTAAATTTTCTACCATAGCTTAGACCCATAGCCCTTTGTTTTTTCCTCGTTAAAGAGTGATTTTTTTTTTTTTTTGTTTAACTCATATCCTAGCTTAGATTCATAGTTCTTGGTTTTTTCCTCTTTAAGAGTGATTTTTGTTTGTAGCCAAATTATTTTATATAGGCAGGGTTTTCTTCCATACGGAGTGTTTTGTGTTTATTTGTTTCTTTTTATTAGAGTTACTTTTCCCTCCTCTTGGAGTGTTTATTGTTTTCTCTATAGTCAGAGTATAGTGTCTAGTTTTGTTTATAGCCATTTGTTTGTCACTCGGTCCGAGGTCTCCGGTGAATTCAATAAAAGCCTTTTGTTATCTAAAATCTCTGCATCTTAGTCCTGCTTTGAGTCTCGGCCTGACACCGCACAGTGGTCCAATACATCTGTTTGTCCAATTTCACAGTACCTCACTCTGTGAAGGTCCTTTTTACTCATAAAAAATAGTCAATTCTAGAGAAACTTTTATTAGGTGCGGAATAATGTGTATAATCTCCTTTTGATGGGTGCAGTTCTCGCCAAATATCAATTATGCCAAATTCTTTAAATATTGTCTTGATCATTTGTGTAACATGGTTATTTTTCTTATCGTTATTGTGCCATTTATTCCAATATTAAAGTCACACCCCAGATTAATATTCATAACATTTACAAGATTATTTTATCAAGCAAGGAGTCTTGAAAAACAATTTTTCACTATAGACATTAACCAATGTCATCCTTTCACAATGACATATCTTCCCTCCTTATTACTGACTTCTTTGGTACATTCAAATCTTACAGAATTGGAAATGAGTATAGTCACTCCTTTTTTACAACCATGGTGGAATGAACTATGGAATGTATTTGCATAGTCAAACGTCTTAAATTTCTCATTCTCCTGCCGAGATAAATGTGTTTCTTGTAGATATATAATCTGTTATATCTTTCCTTAATCTGGTTATTACTTTTACAACGTTTAACAGGATTATTCAAACCGTTTACATTCAACGACAGTATCTTAATATTACTCTCTATCATCATCATTCATGGGGTCATGTTGCAATCCACACAAACATAAAAGGAGCATATGAACAGTAGAACATCAGTTGAACCAAGAACTTTGTGACTTCCAAAGTAAAGGATGTATTTGGCCATCCCTTTTGTTCCTTGTTGGTGGGAGGAGGGTGCAGTATCCTACTTTTGCAGAGGCCCTCCCTTGTATTGAGAGAATACCCACAAACTGGTATTCCTATTATACTAGATATGTCCAACATTCAGTGCATTCGTAACCCCTCACTGTCGGTTTTGTATACTTACTCAATTAAGCCATGTTTTTATAGTGTGGCCCAGAATGTCCTTATTTGAAAATAATAGACACCACAGTATAAAGAGAAGTGAAGATTAACCAAAAACAGTTTGTCAACCTTATTTATCATAACTTAAATTATTAAAAGGGCACATTCTTAAAATGTGTATTATAAATAATAAGAGGTTTGTATAGTTCGGATTAAGCTCAATTATCACGACCATTTCCTATAAGAAAGATTCAACCTCAGTCTCACCAGGTGCCTTAACAAAACGAGATGCATTCCAAAAATAATTAGTAATTAATTACTATTAAAATTAATTTAGTTCACTTGCGTTAATGTCTAGCTGGACCACACTTATCTTATCAGGTTCTCCAGCTTTAACACTGCGAGCTCCACCTGAAATCCGTTGCCTGTAGTGTTGACTCGTTTCCATGGTATCTGCTCAATCAGTCTCTCCTCCACGGTCGCCGCCGTGCTCACCTTCGCTGTCACCATTACCTTGATTTCGCGTTTATTCAGGTCCCTGGCTGCGTCGTCAGCACTCTCGTAGATCCGTATATCCTGAGCCCCAGTACACTCGTATCTTCGTGTAGGGTGTCTGGTACCGGATCCCTTTCCGCTTGAGCACTGATTTTATCAGATCATATGCCTCGCGTGCTCAATCATCTGCTGCCAGGCTCTCTTAAGGATCAGTTCTTTGACATTAAATCATAGAAAGTTAACTATTATTGATTTCAGAGTTGAGGTTGTAGCCAGCTTCAGCACCAATGCTCTGTGTGCCCGCTAGATTTGGACATTTTTTCTGAACACTTGAAAGTAACTCTGAACAAAATCAAATACAACATAATATAATTTAAAATGTTTTAATTAACATTCAAATGACAGATAGAACCGGTCTGGTGGTCAGAACACAGCACCCTTAGAGACAGCTAGTCTCTGGGCGTCAGAGCAGAGGAAGGAATAAGAACCAGCTAGAACAGCCTTGGACTCAGAACACAGGACCAAACCCACCTGGACTAGAACATCAGCATACTGTCATACTCTAAAACTAGGCCTACTCTACATTCCAGCCCTGAAGGTTACAGGGGAAGATGAAGAATTGCTCTCTCCGTGTGGTTCCTCCAGGTCTTTTAGGTTGAGGCAGCTTCTTCACCACATCACTTTTAGGAACATGTGCCACATCATTTTCCTATAGCAAATGTGGGTCTCTCCCACTCTTTCGTGTTTCCCTGGATTCTTCTGAGAAATTGTGCAAGTATTTCGTCATCCTCAACTTTCTCAACCATGCCAATGTAACGGACGCTCCTGTGTTTGGTTGCAAAGTTAACTATGGCAAAGTCACCCACGGACAGATCTGTGTTTCCTGGATCATTTCTCTCATCCCCAGAGCTCTCTTCGTCAGACACATTATCTAGTGGGATAGGGACATCACTCTCCTCAGAGCTGCTAACTACGATTTTCTTTTTGGTTTCTTTCTTTTTCAGTTTTCCCTTTTCTTTGCTATTTTGCTTTTTCCCTGCCAGTTTCTTTTGTCTTTCTTTATAAGCCTTTTCAATCGCCTGCTTCTCAGGAGTAACAGTTAGGATGGCTGTCTTCACACGTTTTCATTTGGTTTGTGATCTGAGGGGACATTTGGGAAGTGGTAGGATTTCACGAGGAGACACATATCCAGGCGAGGCACAATCATGTGGACCAAAAGCAGTGGATGGATTTGCAACAGCGAGTGAATTATCTGCAGCGGGTGGTTCATCTGCAGGGGGTGGACCATCCAAATCATCTGCAGGGGTTGGATCATCTGCAGAGGGTGGACCATCCAGATCATCTGCAGGGGCAGGCTGCAGCTCAGGGTTTGGCCGGTCTGACACCATGGATGGTGCAAAATCTTCATCAGGGAAAATCTCTCGGTTATATGGAAAAATCCCAGTGGACCTAAATCCAGAGGTGATGTTGCATGGTGTCACTGCTGATATGAAGGCCTCATTCACAAGTCCTGCAATCTGGTAGATGGAGACTGTTTTGCCAGGGTTAGTTCTCATCCACCCATCAAGAGCTCGGCTGTATTGGGTCTTGAATGGGCCAAACAGGGTCACATCAAGAGGCTGCATGCGATGAGATGTGTGGGGTGGGAGGGTGAGCAGAACAATACCGTTGCTCTTGGTTATTTCCACTGCCTTAAGTGAGATGTGAGCTTTAAGATTATCCAGGATTAGCAGCATGGGACGGTCAGGGGTGCAGTTAGTGTGGTGTATCAGGTGATCGAGGAACTTAGCCCAGGTGTCTTCATTTATCCATCCCGTTCTGGTGGAGGTACCTTTGGCTCCTGGAGGTGCTCCTATCATGAAGCAGTCCTTAAACCTAACTCTGGGGAAGACAAACATGGGAGGTGTGGCATTCCCAGCAGCATTTACTGCACACACCACAGTCACCAGTTCTCCTCTCTCAGCTGATGTGACAGAACCAACTTGCTTTTTTCCTTTCTCTGTCACAACCTGAATCAAATAGAAAGTTTAGAATCAATGGCTATCATAGGCTACTACTGGTCTAAAGGTACGTTGTATTTCTTTTCAGTCCATTCATTTTTTCCAGTTCACAGGTTCACAACATTACTAATAGCATTAGTTTCAGCATTCTGTCAATAGCTAGCTGGTCATTATCACAAGCCACTCAGTATCAGTCTTGTGCTCTCTAATGTATCATGTGTAGCTTACCTGCTGTGGCTTTTGTACTGTAAAGATGCCTGTTTCATCCACATTGTAGATCATGTGTGGAGGGAATGTATCCCTGTTAAAGATGAGAGGCAAAGGAAGAACCGTATCAAAATTAAAACCAAATCTTACAGGTAAAGCCTCCATAAAACATTTTCAAATAAAGAATTAATTCTGTCACCTGTCCATCACTGCAGCCAGATTGTCAAAGAACTCCCTGACTGTAGTTTTATTGAAGGCTGTAGCCCTTCCCAGGGATGTTGCCTCTGTCCGAACGACAGAGAGATGGCGACGTACTAGGAATCTGCCAAACCAATCTTCACCTAGAGTAGACAATTCATATTATAAGAATTAGCTTTGTCGCAAGATCAGTTGGCCTTAATTAATCTACAGAATCATGTGATCTCTTGCATACCCTAGCCTACCTGCAGACTGCGCCTTTGTCCAATTGGCAGGTACAGGGATATTGTTTTTCTCTGCGTATTCAAATGCCAGTTGACAGCACTTAACTGGAGGAAGGCCATGGAACTGTTCAGCTAGTTGTTTTAAGTGTTTGGCAAGCTCCTCCTCCATCTCATCTGTTAATATTCTCTTTGCCTCAGCTACTGCACCCCAGGCTACTGATTTTACTTCCCCTTTCTCTTTTTTCTTTATGAATCGTAGGAGGCTTGATTGTCCATATTTCTCTCCCTTGCAGCTGCTCTGATGGACTTCTTTCCTTCCTTGATCAGAGGCTGCACTCTCCATCTCTTCAAGGGGTGTTTTGCCCCAGGTTGCCTTCCTGGTGTATTTCCTTGGCATGATGGCTAAATTGATTAAAAGTAAAACATATGTAATGTAATATTACATTAAAATATGTTTAAGACTAAACTTAAATTGTGCCTCATGGTGGCATGGCATTTGTCTCACTTTACCCCACAGCATTTGTCTCACTTTACCCCACCACCACCATTTTAGAAAAAACAACCTCTCTTAGCAATTAAGACTAATCTTAAGCTAGCATCATCACATGGTTTTATATGTTGGTAATTCATCAACATGTATGACATAAGTTTTTCTACCTGAATCAATTTGCTTTGGCACAACAGTTGATTAAGTTGACAGCAAGAAAATTTACTTTTACATGCAAAAAATATATTTTTGTGAAAAAAACATGCTTACCACAGCACAATGAGGTCCTCTCCTTCATGGCCAATGGGAAATGGGAGGGGCTTGAAAACATAATGGTCACATGACCACAAATGTGTTCCGTTGCCTAGATACAAGGGGTGTCTCACATTACCCGATGTCTCACATTACCCTGTTCTCCCAAACGACTTTCCAGATTAACTATCTTCTCCTGCGTGCTTACATTTTGTTTCACCAGTCAGTAATGAGTCTTTCATCTCCAGGCAGGCTGATTCCATGTCTGTTGTCGGGGCTTGTGCCTCCGCGATGCTAGTATTTTGACTCTGCAACTCCCGTGAAACTTCGTCTTTAAATCGGCAAGGTCTGCTTTGATAGTTTCCTTGACATCATTTTTAAAGTCGCTCAGGTCCCGTCTCATATCCTGTTTAAAGTCCTTCAGCTCTTTGGAGAGCAGTGTCAGACCCTCAAGCAGTGCGTTTTGATTGGCAACATTAGCTTCTCCTGCCGCTTCCTGGTTGTCGCCATCTTCTCTTCGTTCGGCACCCGAGTTTCCCTGGATTTTGTTCATTTTCTTATCCGTCTTATGACTCCTTTGCGAAGGAGATTGAGGAGTTTACCACTTCACGTCCATCTTGTTGTCCCTATTAACGTTTTATGCTTAATTTCATGGCGGTGAGGACTTGCTGATGCTGCTTGGGCACCAAAATTATTACCTGACAGCAGTGTTTGTTACTGGGTGGCATGGGTGAGTGAGCATATTGCAGGATTAAATCTGAATGCACAGTGTGATTATGTAGAGACATTGCCCTTCATTACATGAATGATATAAAAACATTTTTTTATGTATGTGTATAAGATATAGTGCATTAATTAAATGTGTCAACGGTAAGCAAATAATATTATTTTCAAAAAACAAACTTAAAGAGATGATGACTGAATTTTACAGTTATAAATAGTCAAATAATAACAGCCATGACAACATTGCTTTAACAAAGCAGGGGATCAGTGGAAAAAAATGTGTCTGACACAGCTGGGTGTCGGAAACAAAGGTAAAATGAAAGCCATAGTTGGTCATAATTGATGCCAAAATTGAAAACGTTACATTGCTGTTAATATTGCCTGAAACTGTTGCATGACCTAGACATTTCAGATTTAATTTCTTCTTGCTTGTTTTTGCAGCATCACTTCGACAGCTCCAGCAAAATCACATTAAAGTTAAAACCAAGTATACCCAAGAACAGAACACCACATGATGGAAACAAGAAAAAAAAATCCTAAATAATTACAGCTTAATAAAAAAAATGTTAGAAGTTCCTTTGAAGGTAAGCAATCACTTACATGAAACACATTTTCCCTGCATGCCAATGACGTTTAAGTTGCTGTTTCTGTCACTGTGTGGTGTGGTGTAGCGCTGCATAATAAATGACTTGCATCGCCCTGGAGCAAAGTACTAATCAAGGCTGTCCCCTAACGCCAATGTAATTGTCCACATCCAGCTGATCAGGCATAGGAGGCCTTTTTACCAAATACTTACTGAGATCATTGATTTGAGAAATGATGAAGTGAAATGTACTAACTCAGATATAACTGGGTGGGCATTTAATAGCATTTGGGGGATGGTGTTGTCGATGTCTGTTGCAGTGCTAATTGCAACTAATTTACTGTGAAACATATCCCAAGCAGCAGTTGTTGGGGGAGCATCCATAATAATCTTTATACTTGTTATTTATCTACGTAAGTTGCAGAGCAAAGGAAAGAGAAGGGGAAAAGATAGATAAGTGAGATTACATGAAAAGGTTCATGTCCATAAATCTGGGTAATTGAAATTATTATAACCTTTTTAGTGCTATTTTATGACTGGTGCCACTTTGAGTAAATTCAAGGGGATCATCAGTCAAACCAATGTAATACTCTGATTGAAGGATTGAGGCAACTCCATGTGAAGTGTTGTCATACTGCATCACATACCAAAATTTTGCAATCAAATAAAATAGCA
This sequence comes from Seriola lalandi dorsalis, assembly GCF_002814215.2. Lineage (NCBI taxonomy): Eukaryota > Metazoa > Chordata > Actinopteri > Carangiformes > Carangidae > Seriola > Seriola lalandi. The sequence continues at coordinate 300,991 of NW_019525514.1, forward strand.
GCAGTAAGTGAGACAGTGTCTTGGAGTTCTTCTCATTGGTGTTGCAAAGCAGGAGAAAATCTCACACATTTGTGAAGCAGGTGCATAGGATGAGTGGCAATGGTTTGCCTGATGAAGGTCGAGGACCAAACATTACATTAAATTGTTTGTTGCAAGTCAGACTGCAGAAAATTGAAATTGCAATTAATTTTGGTTTTAGTTCCTGAAGTCATGCAAAAGACAATACCCAAGATTCCCCAAATCCCAGCTCCCACTTTAGCATTATATGCAAAGAAATCTATTATCAGCCAAAGATGATGATTTTAGTGAAGCAATTTTTAAAGGTGACTATAATCCATGTTCATTTACTCAGTATTGTGTGTTGTATTGTTTTGTTTTTTATCACATACCTAGCTACACTGCACCCATTGTTAGTTTTCTTCTCTTTTCCCAATATCCCTTGTGCATGTGGTAATGGAAGGCATGTAACAAGCATATACCACACCTAACACTGTCATAGGTGATATTCAGTTGTGTTTAATGCACATAAATGTTACACAAGCACCCTAGGAATGGCCTTCTTGTTGAATATTAATCTTCTCCCTGCTTATGACTTCAGCTTTAAGGCTGTGAAGTGACAGTGCTCTATTCTCAATGTGGACACACTGTGATCACCTTCATACTTGAACACCAGGCTGTCCACTCATCAGTTCTCAGCCATGTTTTATAGTAATCCCACCACTATAAACCTTTAAACCCTAAGTAAGCGGAAAAGCTCCTTCTGGAGACGATCAAATGTGCTAGTTTCTGTTGTTTGCCAGAATTAAAACAACACTACTCATCTGCACTCCTTCCTGAGCCATTGTATCATATTCTAACTTTGTCTCAAACACCTCTCTCTTCCATGCAGTCAAAAAAATAAGTCCTATTATTGCCTCAGTTGCTCTCCAGGCGAACTTGTCACCTCTATGTTACCTCTGGGTTTGCCCCCACTCCAGTCCCTAGCTCTTTTCCAGACCGCATTATTCCATTTAAACTTCAATCCTATTTATGGCCTATCCTATCCCCCTGCTCGCCCGAGGCTATCAAACTATTCATCCAGCCGACTTCATGTCACCCGGCCCTGTCATAAAAGCCTCTTTTGGGATATGTGTGCTGCAGATGTGTGGTTGCGTGTGTGGTGCAGATGAAAGATGTGTATGTGTGTGTTTATAGTAGAGATGAGTGAGTGCGCATGTTTTTAAGTCTGTATAGTTGCACACTACCATTGTTTGTTTGGTTATGGTGGAAACAAACAGACTTGAACACTTGCCTGATAACACCTGCTTCCTCAACGACTTCACATCAGGTGGCCTTTCGTGTCCCTCCATTTTGACAGATCCACGTGATACTAATGTTGCAATGAAGAAAAGGTGAACATGCTTCAGTGGCAATATTTGGATGGACGATATGTTTTAAAAGGTGCCATATAATAAAGTTATTATTATTATTATTGTTATTATTATTATTATTATTATTACTATTATTATGTCTCATAACTGCATTTGTAGGCAGACAATCCATCAAAAAAGATCTGGCAGGTATCACACTGAGGAAGGAAATGAAATTCAAATTAAGTTAAAAGAAAACAGATAGATGGAGAGAAAGTGAGAGAAAGTGTGAGGGCACAGAGGAGATTGACAAGGATAGGTTCAGTTCATTGATAGAAAAAGAGACTAAGAGAAAGCAACCCAGAGAGCTTGAATGTGAGCTGTCAACTCATGGCTTAACAGTTTCCCCTTCGACTTCCTCCCTCATCGCAATTTGTGCCCTGGTGGAAACTCCTGGATCAGCAGAAAGGGGAAGCTGGGAAAGACGCAAGATAAAAGATATGCCCATCAATGTCCTCTTCTGCGCTGATTTTGTTGTTGCTAGTTGTTGTTTCATCCCTTTCTTTTACAAGGTGTTTCCCACTAATCTTGTGGAGGATGCTCCTAATGGGCCGCTGCAGCAATGTTTCAGGCAAGGCTCTTTGGTGTGCTGGAGTCAAGGGGTGGGGGTGATACAGTAAGACAGGCAGGATGAGGGATAATGTGAGACAGACTGACAACCACAAGAAGGCATTAGGCTAATGGCATCATTAAAAAGTGCAGTTACCTGGGCCAGGCTTCCTGTGGCATCAGATGAGAGAGGAAGCGTGAAAGGGGAGAAAGAGGGAAACACACTGAGGCTTTGCGCCCCCATCTTTGCTGCTCTGGTAATTTTGATCTTCTTGCTCTTCCTCTTCTGTTTTAATATCCTTCACCACTTGACTTTCAGGCTTGCTCATAAGACAGAGACCAAAGAAGAAGTGCTCTTTGATGCTGTGTGTGCATGTGTGTGCTTGGTGTGGTGAAATGCAGATATTCTAATGGCAGAGATTAAACAATTTAAATAGACAGTGTTACAAAGAGATAAAAAGCTTCATAGGCTCACATATTGGATGCTCATGTTGAATGAGGAAGCCAACAATCATGACTTTTGAGAGATGATCAAACTTACCATATTTACTATTATTTAGTTTTAAATCTAAGTCTGGACATAGCTTAATTTGTTTATTTATGAAACTTTGGACTGATTGCCACAAGCCCTCAAACAGTACGATCAAAGACAACTGTGCTGGTATGTGTGTGCCTCCCTGTGTGTATCTTTTGCCCATGACACTTATGGGTGTGTAAGTTGGGTTTGTGTATGTAAATGAATGTGTGTGTGCATGTGTTCTAGGCATGTATGACCGTCCTCTGATGCTGCTCTTTGTAAATGGCAGCACAAGGAGAAAAGGGAATGTGAAATCATTTGACTGCAGAGATTCCTGCTGGGGTGCCTCTGGCAGCTAGTCTCACACACACCTACAAACAGGCACACACACACACACGCACACTTGTTTTACTATATTTGTGGGGACTATTCTTTGACATAATGCATTCCATAGCCCCTTGCCCTGATCCTAAAACCAACCCTGAACAGGTCGCTTACATTTGTGGGGTCCAGCATTTTGATCCCCACAAAGCTGTCAGACCCCTCAAGTATAGTGGGCTCCCCATGAACTACCCCCACCCTGACGTACCCACACACAATCCACACACACCCACACACAAATTATTTTATGTTCTCTGTAACAAAACAACTGCACCATCTCATTTTTCTCAATAGCTATGTAATTGAAAAGGACATATTACAAAGGTGTAAGTGGCATAATATAACCTGTTTTTAGACCCCTCTTTGTGGTTTCTGGTTGCTAAAACAGCTTTATCTGCAAAATTTTCCTCTGAAAGTTGAGCAGCAGTGTAAGATTTCAAGTCTTTTATTTTATTTCACACATGCACTGAATAATGATATATGTAAGTGGCCCATATAGTAGCCCATATAAATGTGCATTGTAAGTGTCCACTTAAACCCATACTGTGAAAGGGTTTTTTTAAGAACAAAATCTATTTAGCCATGTCACTAGCATAGAGATATTTATGTCAGTTGGTACACCATTCTGGTCCAGACAGAAATATCTTTACAACTATTGGATCGATTGCCATGATTACTGGTACAGACATTCATAGTGCCCAGAGGATGCATCCTAATGACTTTTCTGATCCTCTGACTTTTACTCTAATGTCACAAGCAGGTCATATTTTTCAGTTGCCCTGTGAAATATCTCTGCATCTATTGCGTTGAATCGCACTAAATTTGGAACAATTATATTCCCAGCAGAATGAAATTTAATAATTTGTTGATCTCTAAACTTTTCATCAAATGCCTTCATCAAATGCCTTCATCTTTATCCAATACTTAGGCATGTGATTAAATACCAGAAAAAACTAATGACAAAACTAAGGACATCATGCTCAGTTTCACTACAAATTTTAGCATACTGATAATGACAATAATACCTGCTTAAAATCAGTATTTTAGCATTGTCATTATGAGCCGCATGCTCTATCAGCATTTACCTCAAAGCAGCACTGTACCTGAGCACAGCCTCACAGAGCTCTTATTAACTCTTATTAATGATATAGTAGCAGATGATAACATCACTATAGCTATATCAATAGGATGGAAAAAAGAGTATATAGCTACCAATTGATTAATTTAATGTAAGAGGGAATACTACCAGACTTTAGTCCTTATTAGCTTTTATTCACTTGTTTTAGTGTAAGGTTGGTAATTTAAATACCCTAATAGTATAGGTGACATAAGTTACCATATTGATCTTGTGTGTGCACAAGTCCCTGCTTTTGTGGATGTGTGTGCATGTGTGTATTAGTGTCACTTCCAGAGGTCTACACCTGTAGATTAAACTATTTTGTCATTCCAACACAAATTGGATTCCAGCACTGAGCGTAGTCCAGGATGACAGAAATGTTCCCCTCATGATTGTCACAGACCAACAACTTGCTTGTTCCCGGGTGCAATAGACCATTGAATGAATAATAAAATAAATAAAATCTGCGCTTTTCACATGTTTCAAATCCATAAACCTATCTAATTGGCTCGGCTGAGGAATGGGAAGCAGTTGAGGCCTCACTTTCTCAGCATTCCACCATTATGTAAATTGAAGCCAATCAAACTGCCGCCATGGAGAAGCTTTGTAATAGACCGTTGATTAGCTAGGCAGCTTTGAATCAGCCATAAAAAGAGTCATATAAATGGGTAAATTCAGCTTTGCATAATTTAGTCCAGTGAACTTAATATGACTCTGAAGTCACACTGTGTTATACATGTGAACATAATAGTAACCATCAATGTTCACCTGAAATGTATCTTTCATCTTTGATGTTATTAATGGATTGTAATTCAGCTGTAATTGTGACTTTCACATTAGTGTATGTTTGACTAAATATGTCTGCTGACATTTTGGGCATAAGGAGTGAGCTCTGTACATCCATAAATATTGACATATTAGGTGTATGCTGGGACCTTTCACTCATTGTTGACAGTTTCTGCAAAATCACTGACACTCTTGCTCTACACTCATCATCCTTGTTTTTATCAAAATCAAATATCTGTAATATCTATTACCTTGTAATATCAAAATGGGAATAAAAGGTTTTTTTTTTGTTTCACCACTTTCAAGTCTTCTCTCTGCCCTTGTTTGTTTTTATCGACCCTTCCAGAGTCAAAGATAGAATCTGACCTGTTTGTGTGTCCTTGTGTGTCGCTCCGTTTCCACCAAAGACATGTCTAAGATTAGAAATAGGTGAGTGAGCACTTCCTTTAGTTGTATCCACTCTGACTGACTTTTGTCCTATTTATTATTGTTAGCCAACAACATCACTCTGGCATTTCCCCTTGGTGACAGTAAACTGCTGTTTCTGCTGACCTTGTTGCACACCCAGCCAGGTTGTGGTTTATAGTCTGGTCTTCTGTGTGTCTGTGTAGAGGAGGCATTGAGGCTGCTGTATATTTGTGCATGTGAGTAACATTAAAGGTGTACCAAATACGGAAAAACCCAGCCCAATAGTGATGGAGCAATATAAAAATATATATAATATATAATACATACATACAATATATACATAAAATATAAAATATATAATATTATACAATATGATATAAATGAATGCTGTCACTCTGTAAAAAAAAACATAACTTATTTTATATATATTGTACAACTCTCCCACTCTCACATGCTACAAAGACAACCTACATACTGAGCTATTCCCGAAAGGAGCTGTGCTACTTGTGTAACAATATTCTGTCTCAAACTTACTATTACATATTTATGCAATGTATGTATTTATGTACAATTGCCTGCTGCCCTTATCAAAGGGCAGTAAATTATATGATTGCTGCAAACAGGCAATATCGGATCCTTAATGGGACAGAAAGCTGCTTGAGATGTGAGGAGAGATATCGCTTTTACTTCAGTATCGTTCTAATTGATGTCTATTTTTTTCTAATTAATGTCTATTTTTAGCTTTAACTGGGCAAGCACTGCTTGCCCTGACGGCACACCACTGCCTGAATGGCTTGGTAATGCAAAAGAATACTTTTTCAGGTTTCTTCAACTTCTTGCACATGGGTTGCAGCAATCTTTGGTGCATCCACTACCCCATAAAGGGCACCTATAATTCTCATTTCAAGCTCTATATTTTTATTCTGGGACTCCATTAGAGTACCTTTGCATGTTGCCAGTTCAACAAAAGCAGGGTGCGAGGTATGGGGGAGCCAGAGGAGCTGGGCTCCCTTTAACGAGACATATGGGCTCTCCTGAAAACATGATTTGTCAGATTTTGGGGGGGTCTCTAAAAATATTAACAATGTTATTTCCTCCCAAGGGTCAGTGCACCCAATGCTTGTGTGCACCACCTCATTCTCTTACCGGTGTGGACATTCTGAAAACAAACTGTAAAACTAAGTAACTAATATCTAAAACTGAGTAACACAACATTTTTTTGAAATGAAAAACTTCTCAAGCCCAAATCATCTATAGCAACAAAGAGTACAACAGGACATCTCTGTTCAGTAAATATTACGTCCATGACCTGCATATTGAAGTGGAAAACGTCTGGTGTCAGGAAACACCAAAACTAGTAAAATGTTACTCGGCTGCCGGCAGCGACGTGTATTTTTGTGAGCCCATGCCTTTTGTCATCCAGCATCTGAAGAGCTTTATCTCAATGCCTATCTACTGTATGAATATAGCCACATTGTATGGATTGTGCATATCTGCAGGTGGCACACCTTGCTGTACAAAGTACTATTTAATCTATTGGCAACAGAGCCAGAGGACAAAAAAGAAATCACATTCTTACAATGGCGCATACACACAGAAATATATTTGTCTCGTGAGTCCCCTTTCTTCTCTTTCATCTTTTATTCAAAAGTGATGAGCAGGAATAAAAGAATTGGACAATCCAGTCAGAGTGATAAGAGGGAGGTGAAGGTGGTGTATGTGTATCTTTGGGTTGAGATGGTGCTGAATACACATTTGCAAACTTTTTTTTCACTTCTCTCCACCTGCTATCAGCAAGGGGGCTCTCTAATCATGATGTTGGTAGTGTTTACCAATGTTTCATTCATTAAGCATCAGCAGCCACGGGAGAGACATCATCCATCTGCCAAACTGGAGGATATTATCATCTTAAATCATCTCAGTATGTACCTGTTTGGTTGACTGTCAGAGGCAAAGGGAGGTGAGCCCCTGTTAGCCCCTGGGGAAAGAGAGGCTGTTACTCTCCTCCCTCCATTCTTATTCTTTTGTCATGGTTTGCCATGGCAGACACTTTTTGTTAGTTTTGTTTTGGAGTTTTTACACTTCCTGTTTTATTTTGTATTGGTTTCCTTGTGTGTCTGTGTGTTGCTTCTTGTCATGGTCCTGTTTCTGTGTGGTGATTGTCTGCCCCGCCCTAATGTGTTTCACCTGTGTTCAATCACCCTTGCCTCCCTTGTCTATATAGTCCTTGTGCTCCCCTTTGTCTGTGTCGGTTCGTCTGTTTAGTTCAGGGTTTGTTCATGTCTGTTCATGTCACGTTCACATTTTGATCATGTCTGTTCATATCCCGTTCACATTTTGTAAATAAACCTGCCTGCACCGTTTCCCAAGAGTTGACTGCATTTGGGTCCAACTTACCTCGCAAATCCTGACATCTTTCACATTACTCTACCCTCTTGCTGCATTTCTTTCTTTCTTTCTTTCTTTCTTTCTTTCTTTCTTTCTTTCTTTCTTTCTTTCTTTCTTTCTTTCTTTCTTCATGGTGTTTAACTGCACTTGTAAAAACATAAAGTAAACAGAGCACTGGTTGGATAAAGAATAACTTTGTAATTTTATTTTTGTAACTATAATATTTTCCACTGAAAGACTTTCTGGGAGGACTTACTTCATGTGGAGTATTCCCTGTCTGAACATCAGGGCTGACAGTTGTCCTTGCAGCACCGGTATGCTTTGTCTCGGAATGCCCTCTAGCAAACATGCACAAGCACACACACAAACCCCCCCTTTCTCTCCATCTCCATTCTGTTCTCTTATCCTCCCTCTCTTTCTTTCCTCTATTCATCTCTGCCTCCCTCTTCTCCCCATTTCTTCAGTTTTTGCTGCTCAGCACAGCAATTACTGCCCCACCTTGCTCCGTGGTGACCTCTGAGATGATTAAGTGAGATTACCTGTACAGGACTTGTGGCATGAAGCATGCTGTGAGACAGTTTGTCTCTTTGTGTGTGTGTGTGTGTTGGGGGGTGGGGTGGGGGATATAGTAGCTATAATCGTCTTTAGCCATAGGGCAGGTGAGCCTTGCAGTGTCTGTATGGTTGGCTGGCTGCTTACAGTGGCCTATGTAACAGTGATTTGTAGCCTGGCATACAAGCAGCGCTTATCATCTGAGGACTAAATGAATAGATTGGAGGGAAAAAGAAAACACAAAGTTACAAAGTAGAATTGAATCGTCTATTGTGCTCACTTTTTTTCTGACAGCTCATCAAATAACACAATTTGGATGTGCTTATACACATTTTACACATTTTTTTGTCAATTTTGTAAGGAGTGAATATAGTCATAAAATGTGTCATTGTACCTGCTACATGAATAGTTCCATGTAAAGGTACAAATTATAAACCCTACAGAACAGTAGACTATGTACCAGAAGTCTTTCCACACATTCCAATTTAAGGGCCCTTGTCTGTACTTGGGCAGTTGTTGGTTCCCCGCTTTGATTACAATATGCGTCTCATTAGGTGTCCGTTGCTCAGCACCACCTCTGGGTGGAACTTATACTAATGAGAACACTACATCTAATGAACATCCTCCTCCCTCTGTCCTTAATTACAGTGCTGTGTCTCTCCGCGAGCTGAGAGTTGCAGCAAAAAGCCAGCTGAAACACAAGCGCCACAAAGCTCCTTGTCCCCAAGAGCCTAAATAGCAGCCACATGTCCATGTCCACTGCTCTGCTGCACTATGTTTGGAGGGTGTAGCAGTGAGGGTGTGTGTGCATGTCAGAAGCGGGTGTTTGCTCATTATACAGTGAGCTGTGCTATTATTTGATATTAGATGAAAAAAGCTGTTGGCTGCTGGGTAGATTGATGATTAAACATGCAGTTACAAGACAATGCCTGACACACAGTGCGTCAGTGGATAATGCAACTTAACAAGAAATTTAATGACTTGCTATAGTTGCTATTTACATACGGATGTAACCACTACTTAAGTGTCTGTTTTTACTGTACAATAAACAAAGCTGTCTTCTAATTTCTTCTTTAAAGGGGAAACATTTGTGTTTTCACAGTTGGCTTTCAGAAACATGGTGTGATAACCAGTTAGAGAAACATTTTTATGAGTTTGACAAACAAAATCATGTTGTAGTGTAATTTCAATCTAGATTTATATTGTGTAAATTTGTAAAGTGTATGGTGGCTAACAAGGGCAAATGCACTGCAAGGGCCCAAAACACTTCCGATATTAGAACCAAACTGGCCACTTTAAAAATAGGATAACTTTACTGAGATTGAACACACTAGACCAAATGCATACTGGCACTTATATGAAAGTGAAGGATGCAGACTCAGAACGATATCACACAATGGTTAATAATACCTTCTGTGGAGGCATCCCAGCTCTGTTGTCAGTTTTCCATTTTAACTTGATTTCCAGTGTATTATTACTGTTTTCCTATATGTTACACAATACAATATGCACATTTAACAGATTTAGAGAGAATTACTATACAAATCAGTAAATTACAATTCATGCCTGTATGTATCTGATAAGCCCTTGAAAGGATGATTTGCAGCTAAGCCTCAGTATTAGGCATGAATTAATCAACAGAGGATGTTGTCCAATTCCTGTATTATCTCTGACCAAAATAAGGCGGCCTAATTGGTCATTTTGAGCATCTGAAGAACTCCAGTACCATTTCATGCAGACATACTTTTGGGCCTACATTTCCCATGAGTACCTAGGGCTGTTGCATGCAGATTCCCAACAATTTCTCAAAGACTAACCCATGGTCGTGGCCGCTGGCTTCTCCTCCCTCTCAGGCTTAGTGGGGATGCGAGGCCACTAATTAGGGCAAAGGGGAGATAAAAGTATGCCTCGAACTTTTGTACCCATTTTGATTTTCCTCTGCTCTTCTTCCTCTCTGGGGATGTTCTCTCATGGCTGAATTAAGGTGGGCCGAGTTCAGCCAGCCATGTACAGTTAAATCCTTTCTGTGTCTTCATATCCCCCTCCGTTTATTCATTTGGTTTGTGGGCATAAACCAGCCTAGGTTATTAAAGCATCCTCCTATTCCGCCTTCCATCCTTGACTTCACTCTTCTCTGTCTATCTGCCTTTATTCCCTCTTCTTCACTGTGTCTCTGGTACCAAGGGCGCCCACAGCTTATAATAAAAACCACAGGATTTAAATTAGAAATTAATTTGGATAATTTGTCTCCAACGAGCACCCTCCTCCTGCTGTTCCTGCCAGAAATATGTTAATATATCATATTAAGTAATTTCTGGGCCCACATACACATGTTTATGGAGGGGGAGAGAGAGTGTGTATGTTGTATGTATGAGGGAGCTAAGTCTCAAAAGAGAGAGAGAGCACTCATCGAGACTCATTGAGGCTGGGTCTCTAATTAGTCAGGTAGGCTCTCTGGGCATTCTTAATGCAGACCTTGCAAGCATTGCTGCCACATAGAGCACCTTGGAACCAGAGACAACAAGCTTCATATTAGAGAGGGCTGTAGAGGAAGAGGGCATGATGAGAGCACGGCAGAGAGATGGGGGTGGAAAGAGTAGAGAGCAAAAGTGGATGGAAGAGCCAGAAAAGAGAGGTGGGAAAATCAGTGAAGAGGGATAGATTTCAATAAGCAGACATGACAAACAAAAGGAGAGTTCATTGTTTTTGTTTCAAAAATGCATCCTTACACACCCACCACTTTGTTTACTTGCTTGTACCTGAAGCCTAAATAAATATCAATGCAGATTATTTTTATTATTAAAAGCTACAAATGTTCTCTATCATTACCGGGGACCAATGTCTTATGAGACAGTATGAGGTGGCCACATCATTAATAGGCTACTTCTCGATACATTTTTGAATAAACTGCACTTGTATAGCACATTTCTAGTTTTAACAACTTCTCAAAGTGTTTTACAATGAAAGCCACATTCACACACAAATTATTGTAGCACTTTTTCCTACACATATACAAATTTTTCTACCATACACATACATTCAAACAAGGATGATACATCAGGGGCAATATGGAATTCAGGATCTTGCCCAAGGACATTTCGAAATGCGGGATGGAAGAGCTGGGAATCGAACTACTGACCTTCGTTTAGTAGGGGTGACCCACTCTACCTCCTGAGCCACAGCTGACCCAAATAACCACCATTAAACTATTATAATGTCTACAATTATTCTCTGTTAATTACTAATTATTTTTTGGCCATTTTAGGTTGGAAACAAGCTGTTGTCAGGGTCTGTCAAGTTAATCTGTTTTAGATGGTTTTCTTGTCAATTTGCAGGACCCGTTTTAGGATTAAGGAGAGGTTCTGGTGGTCTTTGATGAAGAAGGATGTCACATTGCTGCCTGCAATGTTTGCTCCCAGAACAAGACCTCCTGTGCTCCTAGTTTTGGTTTTCTGCGCCCGCTGCCTGTGCCTCAGCACCCCTGGTTGGACATCTCACTAGACTTTGTCATTGGCCTGCCTTTGTCTGACAGTAACACCACCGTTCTTACAGTGGTAGACAGATTTTCTTAAATGGTACGATTTATTCCATTGTCTAAGCTTCCCTCTGCCAAAGAAATGGCAGAGGTTCTGTTGACTCATGTATGTCGAGTTCACGGCATTCCTAGGAATGTGTTGTCCGACCGGGGCCACAGTTCGTGGTGCAATTCTGGAAAGCTCTCTGTCAGCTTCTGAAAGTAACCGCCAATTTAACATTGGCTGCACACTGCACTGTTTTACCTCCCAGAACCCCTCTTCGTGGAGTAAGATGCTAATTTGGATTGAGTATACACACAATACCTTACAGAGTGTTTATACTGGAATGACACCTTTAAAGTGTGTCTTCAGTTATCAGCCACCGGCCTTGGAGCAGGAAGTGAGTGTTCCCTTCGCGCTCACCATAGTGCAGCGCGGCCGTTGAGCTTGGGCGAAGGCCCGACAGGTTCTGCTGTGGAGCTGAGATGCCTATAAAAAGGAAAAAGGACGGCTGCTCCAACCTATCTTTCGGGACAAAAAATGTGGCTGTACACGAAGGATCTTCCTCTACAGATCGAGTCCCGTAGGTTGACACCTAGTTTTATTAGTCCATTCCCTGTGTCAAAAGTTACAACTCCTGTGGCTGTGAGACTCAAGACACTCTAGGTCTATGAGAATGCACCCAAACTTCCATGTCAGCTGGATCAAACTGGTGAAGGAGAGTCCCATGGGCTCAGCCCCAAAACCCCCACCACCCCCCGATTCATCGATGGCAGACCCTTTTTTTTTACTGTGTATAAACTGCTGCTGGTTCATGTCGTACAGGCCAGGGGTTCCAGGACCTGGTCGATTGGGAGGGATATGGTCAGGAGGAGAGGTCATAGGTGTCTGCTAGCAACATCGTTGATCCGAGTCTCATCAGGGATTTTCATCGAGAACATCCTTGGGATCCTGGACCGTCAAGAGGAAGTCAGAGTCGTCAGCAGGTGGATCCTGGGCTGTCAGGAGTGAGCCATATAGGGGGGGATACAGTCAGGGTCTGTCAAGTTAGTCTTTTTTATCTATCTATCTATTTTGGTTTGTGTCACTTCCTGTTTTATTTTGACAGTCTCTGTCTTATCTGGTATCATTCCCCATGTCCTGGCAAGTTTCCCACATGTGTGATTGCCCCGTCCAAATGTCTTTGACCTGTGTCTCATTGTCTCTCCCTCTGCTAGTCTATATAGGGTGTGTTCGCCTTCCCTTCTGTGCCAGATCATCTTTACCCCCGTTCCAGCGTTTCAAAATTTTCTCGTGTAGTCCCTTGTGTTTGTGTGATTTTGCCTGTGTTTGACCACTGAGTTTTGCCTGACGATTTTGATACTTTTGTCTGATTCTGATTGACCACCTGTGTACTGAACAATTTTTGTATTAAAGACGTTGAACCTTTTCTCGCGTTGTGGTATGTATTGGGAGCCATTCTGTTTGTGAGCCTGACAGGTGCGACCGCAACACTGACATTATTGTCACCATTTTAATTGATTAATTGATTTAATTGAAACAGTTGCTGCAAGAAGTTCAATATTCACTCTCCTTTACCCTGTTTTTTTTTGTCTTTGATACCTCCTCAGGGTGTAATATTTCTGGATTGAACAGAGACTTGGATGCAGTGAAATACTCAGCCAGTCCAATTCAAGCAAACATTACCAGGTAGGGGCTAGGAGGAAATCCAAAAACAAAGAACAAGGCAACGGGGAAATAACAGGGGCGAAAGATATGATGGCAGGAACTGAAACAAAAATACAAGTGAGTATTTCAAAATAAAACAGGAAATGAGACCACACCCTCAAATGATCTGTGTTCTCAAGATAATAAAAGGTAATGACATACCATTCAGAATGCCTGCTCAATTAGCGTAATTTCAATTTTGTATATTTGCATACACTGTAACTCCCTGTATTAGCTCAGCTATTTGGCTAAAATGGCTCTTTGCAGCATTTGTGCACGTTTCAGCCAAAAGCATACAAGCGTAATTCCATCCTCTGATGAACTGACTCATTCCCCCACAATGCGGAGGGAAAAAAAAACAGATGAATATTATAAGCTTTGCTATTCTTGCACACGCTGGGAATTGAATGGAGAGAGAAATGTCTTGGCAGCAATGGGGTGGAGTTTGCTTAGTGGAACTAGTGTATATGTGTGTGTGTGTGTGTGCAAATGTAAGTGAGTACAACCTGAGATCAACTTCGCTTTAAGAAGTACCCTGTGGGTAGATTAATGATGAGAGAGCGGGCTGGCTGGGAAGAAAAATGCACAGCAGAGAGACAGAGAGAGTACTAAGGTGATGGACGCACATATCATGCTGCGCGTTTTGACCAAGCACTGTTTAATCTGTTATGGATTTTCTTGCCCTTTCCCTCTCTCTCTCTCTCTCTCTCTCTATCTATCTTTCTATCTATCTCTAATCCCGCATGCTTGACACTCTTTATGGGAGTCTCCTCAGGTGTAGCAACTTGCCATGCCTCGTGGCCTGTGATTAAACAATGTTTCAGATTTCAAAGCCAAATCTGCCTCCTCCGTACAGAGGTAAAATGACGTCTTGCATGTTTTAGAAATCAAATTAGTTTAAAGAGTCTCCTGTAGAAATGAGCCCCCTCCTCTGCCATCAAATCTCTGCAGTTAGTCTAATGTTTTCTAGAGGCATCCAAAGGACTTAAAGGGCAGGCAACCTCCCAATTACAAATTTAATTTGACTCCTCAATTTATGGAAAGGCAAAGAGGAGCCTTTTTTTCATTATTAATGAGTTGTCCAAAGAAACAAACAAACAACAGACAAGTGGGCTACTGTAGCTTTTCATCATAAAAAATAAACAAAAAACAAAACAAAACAATGCAGATAATGCATTTCACAAATGTTTAAATAGACTGTATTAATTAAAGGCTTTCCTCTTCCTTTTCTCTTTCTTTTTATCTTTTCCCCTAACATTTTCTTTCTCTATCCTCTTCCCTCTTTATTTGTGATAGATCTACAGCATGACCCCCAGTTAACTGAAACCCAGGAGACTCTTCGTGCATAAAATCAGATTTATCTATCCATAAAAAGATTTTGTTAAAAATAGTCCAAATCCAGTGGCTCACAACTACAAGCCTGCAGCTACCGAGGCGAGCCTGGCTCCAACCCCTTTCGCCCTCTCGCACTCGTCACGGTGAAACAAGTGCTGCCTACCACTAACTAGCTGGGGACCCATTAATTAATTGTAGGAAAACACAGACATTATGTCTGTGGGGCACAATTTTTCCCCAAAAGAATTTTTTTTCTTTTGGGGAAAAAGGAAGATTCTGTGTGTGTGTGTGTGTGTGTGTGTGTGTGTGTAGGTGTGTGTGTGTGTGTGTTTGTGTGTTGTCCCTCATCCACTGCTCCTCTGAACTGTCTCGAATATGCCCCAGACTATAATAAGAGGAAAGTAATGATGGGCCATAGCGTTAATGAAAAACCATGCATCAAACAAAACACACTGATTCTTGGGGACAGGTCAAATGAATAGCTAGCAGAGTGGCAGAGAGTCCATGACAGGGAAATTGGTTTGTCACTGGTAGACTGAATTTGTTTGTAGGTAAATATAAGTTTTTATCAAAAAAACACGCTTTAGGCACTCGACCACTGAGAGGGAAGTAGTGATTTGGCTTGTGGGTTGTGAGCAGAGGCCATGTTCTACACTGAAACTGAAGACACTCTGCAGTAAAAATACAATAAGAAGTTCAGCAGGTATGATGGTTTTAAGATCATATTTTTGGAGGTTTTCTGGCCGAGGCCCCTGCATGCTTATTGTCACCACAGTGGTCGTTTGGGACTGATGGTGGACCGTGTCCAAATACCCCTGGATTTACAGTTCTGTGGTCTCCCCATTTCCTTCCCCATGGTGAAAGCGGTATTGTTTGGATCAGTGCCAGAAATATTGGTGTTGCCATACCCTCTTCAGTTATTTGGGAGGCAGGGGAGGGGTCTGAAGCCATGTACCTAATTAAAGTGGACTGGGATTTCGGGCAAATGTAAAGGAGAAGTGAGGACAGTCTGCCTAAGGGACCTATTATTGATGCCACACCCTAAAGACAAGAGTAACATATGGGCCCCTCTATCTGAGGCGTTTCTTTATTAATTCGCTATCATTAGGCATATAGTTCCACATCTCTCTCATGTAGCCCCTGACTTTGTGGCAAACGGGAGCACATTACAACTATGATATGAATGTGTTTGCTTTTGTGTGGGTACGAACATGTATTTATGCAATTATTTGTGTGTGTTTTTGTTTTGCTTCAAAGTGATACATGATGCGGCTGTGATGTGCCTCCAATCAGTGCTCCTGGGCTCTCCCCTCTCTCCTTCTACAGGAAATTAATAGGTGGCTGCCACTGATGCGTTAAATTGCTTTGCATTGGGCACTGCAGACAACTGGATTATTTATTCTCTATAATCTCCATACTAGAACAACTGCTTCCTGCCTTGCTATTGTTTGTAAATCAGATATTGTTCCCAGTGAAGCATTTAAACAATTGTATGGAATTGTTTCAAAGCGTAGAATGGCTGATCAGAAATTTTGTGTTGCCTTTTCTGACTCTTTTGAAATATGGATTAAATTACAATAAACTGTAAAATGAAGGGCTTATAGTTTAACATTTAACTGGTGGATTGCCAGGGGTTTAGGGTTTAATGAACCACTGTGAGACACCAGGTGAGCAAAGGTATGCATCTTTAAAATGATCATATTTAAATGAACTATTGGAATTTCGAGTCTGCCAAGTGTGACTGTATAGTTATATTCTTGTTAAAAATTGTTGTGTCACTCAGTAGCATATAGGTAACACCTGGAGAACTGAACAAAGGCATCATTAGTTGTAACTTCTGGACTGAAAATATAGAATCACAATTCATCACAACTATCACAGTTCTTCTCTTTTGTGTTTACAGCACTGCAGAGTGCTCTATAAACCCCTTCGTTGCATATAAACAAATTCCAGATTCCCTCACAAAAGTAATGTAGAGTCAAAGAGCAAAAGTTATTGTGGTGAAATTCTACTTATAAAGACTCATGTCATGGAACAAAAACCCCCTCCAAAGTGTCTGTGAACAACACAATTTCACTCATACTAATTCTGACTCAAGTTTTTGGAAGAAGGCTGAATGAAAAGAGAAGCTCCTTATTAAGATAAACTATCTTGTTTTTTATTATATGCATTTTTATTGTTAAGTGTTGATGACTAAGGTGTCTTAATCCTCAGATCATGCACTAGGATGCTGCCAAAACAGGAAGATCTGACCTTGTAAGAGCCAAATCACACAGGATAAGACTTGCAGAGCTGAGATCTTTTTTTTCAAATTGAGATGCTCTGGAGAGAAAAGAAGTTAATTTCACGTGCAACAATGCACATACTATATAGTGTATAGTTGAAAAGATTGATTGTTTAATTAATGAATTGTTTAACAGGAAATTAATCATTAATAGTTTAAATAATTGTTTCCAAAAAAAAAAGCAACAAAAACATGAATCTGAAGACGTGACCGGGGGTTTTGGGAATTTTTAATGGTCATATTTCTGACATTTTATAGATCAACAGATTAATAATCAGCAGATTAATCAGTAATGAAATAGTTTAATAATTATTTGCAGCTCCAACATAATCTCTATGCCATGAACTAATACTGTACTCCCTATATTAGTTTCAATGGCCAAATATGATTAATATATTATATAATATTTTAAGAATTATGCAATCATATATCTGTCTTTGCATAACAATGTTAGTAACATGGCTAAAACAAAATATACTTGTGTGATACTTTATTGTGACTATTTTGTGACAGACTGCTGTTTAACACTCTTGTTATCACTAACATAAACTGACATTACTTTTATTGTTTAATTCTCTTATTCTTGGCTCTGCTCCTCTCCCTGTGTGTAGTGAAGAAGGCCTGCTGTTTCACTTTGCAGCAGAGGTCTCCACTCCCCCCACTGGACCATTGTCAGTGGGAATCTCCTTCAAACCCCTGCTGCTGCCTGGCCTAGCATTGCCTCATGCTGCCTCTGCACATATGCATGTCATGTGATGTCAGCGCCAAGGTGGGCTCTGATGTTATAAGGCCTGATGGTAGCATATTCCCTGCTGATAGCGATGATTGCCATGCTCAGGTATAGCTCTAAGTGTGTGTGTGTGTGTGTGCCCTCTGAACCCACCCTTCACGTTATGGGTCTATGCCCGAGCTGACTGGTTAGCCCCCTGCACTTACGTTTGTCTGCAGTGAGGATTTAACATGGCAGCTGCAAGTTTATGAGACTGCAGAGCCTCCTCCCCTGTTCTCTATGCTCTATTTCACCTGGTTCTCTGTTCTCTTGCCCCCATTCCTTCCCCTTATTCCACTAACCCTTCTACTCTTCCATGTGGCTGAGCATGGAATAGAAGGGGGTGACTCACATACTGTGGCTGGTGTACATAGCATCACTGAGCTGCTACTCTGTTTTGCATCCCCCAGTTCAATTTAAACAAATGCCTGGTGGGGAGGAATGCAAAATGGGATCCCTCACTACCAGAAAAATTAAGTGGAAATGCTGTGTTATAGCTCCATTTCCTTTTCACTTCTGGCATTACAAAAATCCACAAAATAAATACATATGTATAGTTAAAATAGTTAGTTTAAAAATAACAAAATAAGATAAAACCAGTAAAGATACAAGAAATCTTACAAGACTTATTCAGATAAGGCCTTGCATGAGTTAGCTGTGATTTAGTATGACATTTAGTAGATTTTCCTTGAGCACACAACACACACCAGACAGCACCCATGGGAGTTTCCTTTCGTGGTACACAGTTAACATTCTGCATCTGTCCAGTACTCTGTAATTTATTGGATTTTATCTGTCCAGGCTTTGATTTATATATTGATTTGTAAAATAAATAAAAGTGATAGGAACCTGCATTGGGGTGTAATAATGGTGTAATGATGTGTCGACATGCAGGAGTAGGTAGATATGAAACATTGGGAGGAAATTAGATATTATGCCCCCAGGACAACTGCAGCCAGCAGCACATTCATTATTGGCTGGATATTTATTATTAAGAATTTCTCTTTATGAGTGACACCATTTTGGTAGCTTGAGCTTGAGCTACCAAATGGTGCTGCGTGAGGGTGTCTGCGTCTGTACAGTATTATATGTATCTTCATGTGTGTGTACAAATGTTTGCTTCCACGTTGTCAAGTGGATCCTGACAAGCTGAATACAAGAATGTTTGTCATGTGTGACTCTTTATGGTAAGACACAGGCACAGTACACATAGACCACACCTATGAAGACAGATGCACACTACTTGAAAAAACTGCGTGAAATTGTGCGGTACATGTACAAAAAGCCGATCTTGGTTATACAGTGCAAACACACTCTCCAACTCCATATATCAAACTGACAGGACCACATTCACTGAAATGGCGCCACAAAGAAAAAAAAAAAAAAAAAAAAATCCTTGCCAGGACTTCCAGCACTACTCTGCACCAGTTTTAACCACAGCGCAGAAAATTTCAACAGCAGTACATATAGAGAGGGGCTGCTGTCCAACCTTCGACAAATTTTATTTCATTTTTTCCCTCCCACCTCTCCGATCTAATCCACTTCAATTATGTTTCCTCCGATTTCTCCTGATCACTTTACAGCTCAACAGCACCTGTGCTAATTGTAGTGGCAATGATTGCCGATATGTTTTGCATCCTTAAAGGAGTTTTAGAGGGGGACGACAGATAAACATCTAGCCCCGGGGCTTTTGGGAAGCGTGGCTCAGCCTAGCAGATGGCCATCATATTATATGAGGAGAGCTTCTCGCAGAGGCTGGGTTATGGGTGGGTTGGGTGTAATGAGTCTGAGGTAGGAGGAGGAAGGGATGAGGGGTGGGGCTGATGTGGAGAGTGAAGGAAGGAAGGAGAGGAGGAGAGATGGACTGAAGGAAGAACATTTTTTTTCTTATTTATTTAAGCCTCGGAGATCATTGACGTTTCCCTCATTTGCAATGATGTTGAGATACACACAAATACAGAATTAAAATTGAAAGGGGCAATACTCAATGAAAACTTTTGCACACTGAGGTGAAGTGGTTTGAGAACATTGTCTTGAATTGTCCAGGTGTGGATCTTGAGAGTGTGTTGCAGATAATTCCCTGTGTTTGGTGCACAAAAACTAAAGGCAGATTTTCCAAGTTCAGACAAAACCCTTGGGATTTGAAGCATAAGAGAGTTAGTAGAAGTGATAGAAGGAATGAAAAAAGAACAGTGTTAGAAGGGACAAAGAAAGACAGAATAATGAGACTAACAAGGGAAAAACAAAAGGAGGCATCCCTGCTGTATTTGTTGTAACATTTTTAATACTAAAAACATATTGATGCATTCCATAAAAATATATGAAGTGAATCTTTGCTCATTAAATACAGTTACATTTAATCGTATGACAACACTCCCGACCATTGTGTGGATTTACCCAGCTTCACTGCAGCACGAGCAGACAGAGATGCTGGAGCAAGCAGAAAGAATAAAGGTGGAGGACTGGTTCTGCTTGTGAACAATAAATGGTGCAACCCCAGTAACATCACAGTGAAGGATAAAAACTGCTGTAGGCATACTGAACTGTTGGCAGTTGGTCTTAGACTGTACTATGTACCGAGGGAGTTCTCACACATCGTTGCCATTGTTGTTTACATTCAACCACGAGCAGAGCCTGCCGTCATGTGTGATGTCATTCACGAGACTATTGTGAGAGTACAGACCCAGCACCCTGACGCATTTATTGCATTGTCGGGGGATTTTAACCATGTCACTCTCACCTCTCACCTGACTGGCTTCACTCAGTATGTTGACTGTCCCACAAGGGAAAATAAGACACTGGATCTGTTATATGCAAATGTCAAGGAGGCCTACACTGCTTCAGCTCTACTACCACTTGGCAGATCAGATCATAATCTGTTATTTCTTCAGCCTTTTAACAAACCCTGTGTACTGAGGAAGGCTGCAACCACCTGCTCAATCAGGAACTGGACCCCAGAGGCCAGTGAGTGTCTAAAAGACTGTTTTGGTATGTCCTGTTGGAGTCACATGAAAATGATAAAAGCAAGGACCCTGACTTTAATAGAATGGTTGAATGATTAACTTCTGTATGGACACTGTAATACCAGCAAGAACTTTACACTGCTTTCCAAACAACAAACCCTGGGTCACCAGTAACATCAAGACCCTCCTCAACCAGAAAAAGGAGGCCTTCAGGGATGGAGACAGGGAGAAGCTCAGGTGTGTGCAACATGAGCTGAAGAGGAGATTAAAGCAGGCGAAGGAGGACTACAAAAAGAAAATAGAGAGGAAGCTGCAGCACAGCAACACCAGGGAGGTGTCGAAGGGGATGAGGACCATCACTGGCTATAAGGACATGAACAGCCAGCCAAGACCAATGTGTTCAACAGGTTTGACACAGCCTCACCTGTTCTCTCTCCCACTACTTCAGCTGCAGCTTCTCCTACAGCATCTCCTCCACAACCTGACACTGCAGCTGCAACTCCCTCCACACTGGGGTCAAGTCCCCTGTCCTTTACAGTGGGGGAAGTGAGGATGGAGCTCAAGAGGTTACATCCTGGAAAGGTAACAGGCCCGGATGGTGTGTATCCGAGGTTGTTAAAGGACTGTGCAGCCCAGCTGGCTGAGCCTCTCCACAGGATTTTTAACTTAAGCATTCAAACAGGGAGGAACCTGGTCCTGTGGAAAACATCATGTCATGTTCCAATACCTAAAGTAGGACAACTGGCTGAGATAAATGACTACAGACCGGTAACCCTCACATCATACATCATGAAGAACCTGGAGCGGCTGCTTCTCCACCTTCTGGGTTATGGGTGGGTTACCTACTATTGAGGTACAGTTGCCTTACAAAGAACATATTGGAGTGGATGATGCCATCCTTTACATGCTCCACTGGGCCCATTCTTACTTGGATAAGCCAGGTAGTTACATGAGGATTATGTTCTTTGATTTCTCAAGTGTATTTAACACCATCCAACCCCCAATCCATAAGGAAGGGATGCTGGAAGGGACGGGGTGGATTCCTGCTTCACATCCTGGATTGTGGATAACCTGAAAAGACAACCACAGTACGTCAGGCTGGGTAACTGTGTCTCAGGGACGGTGATGAGCAGCACTGGGGCTCCTCAGGGGACTGTTCTGGCTCCGTTCCTGTTCACCCTGACTTTAAGGAACGCATATCAGGAATGGGCAGTACAAGGCTCTGACGATGGCCTTCAGTGAAGGGAGCGACAAGAACTGCCTTCTTCTGAACACCTCCAAGACCAAGGAGATGGTCATTGACTTTCGGATATTATGGGCCCACCCTTCAGCCAGTCAACATTCGAGGGAAGGACATTGAGGTGAAGCACACTTATAAATACCTAGGTGTGCACCTGGATAGTAAACTGGACTGGTCCCTGAGCACAGATGCCATCTGGGGCAGCAGCATGTCTGACATGAACACAAAGAAACTGGACAAGCTGGTTAAAAAGGCTGAGTCTGTGCTTGGCAGGAGTTTGGACTCACTCAGGACTGTTGTGGAGAGACACATGCAATGTAAGATGGATGCCATTTTGGACAATACCAACCACCTTCTCCACAACATTCTGGCAGGACAGAGAAGCAGCTACAGGGGCAGCAAGAGAGGCTCAGGAGATACTTTGTTCCCACTGCCACCTCAACCAAAGGAAGTGGACTAATGTAATTATTATTGTTTATTTATTAATAACTTTTTATAATAATAATATATCAACAATGAGCTAATGGACACATGAATTTCCCCTACAGGATAAATTTAGTATCTATCTATCTATCTATCTATCTATCTATCTATCTATCTATCTATCTATCTATCTATCTATCTATCTATCTATCTATCTATCTATTTTTCTATCTTTGAGTCATCATATAGAGCTGAAGTCATGACGTTTCATCCGGACCAGCCTCTGTTCCACTATCTTTTGTAACACAATGTAAAGTCTCATTCAGCATTTCTTTCATTGATCCCTCTGAAAAAACAAAGCATATTCTTACTTTGAAATATATATATAAATATACAGTATATACTACTAAGTGGTATATACAGTATACATATTACGGTTGCAAATTGTAAACAAATTCTTTAACCGATCATTGGTAACATGAACGATCAATATAATCAATCAATTAATCGTTATTTTAAAATATAACATCAACTGTGTTTTTTTTTCCTCAATGGAAGCCTTATTTTCCTCAATAACACTGCATATTACATACATAAATTGTAGAAGCATAGACATATTAAAGATATCAGATTACACTGCTGACTTATAGTCTTATAAGAACGATGCTCAAACTACTAAATGTAATGCTGCAACAATAACATTTAAAAATATTTCAGATGCGCAGTGTCCCGATTTCTGCCTACTTGTGTTTGTTGAGGAAAATTGGCATGTCGACATGGACGGGTGTCAGACAGGAGTGCAGCGTGGTCACAATCAGTCCAGCGGGTATGTAGAGGTACTGGCATGCCAGCTTTGCCAGTCCAGGGAAACTCCCTGCGTTAACTTTCCACCAGTCTGTTTGCTTTGTATCCAAGGATGGAGCAATGTCCCGTACAAAACTTCTCAACCTCTACTGATTCTATTTGACTGATAATGTAATAAGAGACTACACGTTGTTTATATTTCAGATCTTTATCTGATGATAGATTCAATTTCATGTGTTCCAGTAAATTCTTAATGACCAATTCATTGATCGTTGATTACTAGTTATCATCCCTACCATATACAGTATTTACTGTATATAGTACAGCACTTGCAACAAGAATTTTCATTTGATGATTTTAATGTCAACTCAACTCATAAATCTTCTAATCTAGTTTTTTTCAGCGTTTTGTTATCTCTGTTGTCTAATAACATTCTGTCCTGTGTGTCTTACTGCAAACTCTAATGGACTAACTTTTTCTATCAAGCCATGACTTTTAGCCTATAAACATCTAGGACTTATGGTAAATGGTTTTCATTGGAGGCTTTTTAAAAGAATAAATAAATAAACAACATTTGATGTTTCTCAAAAGGTAACGTGGCTCGAAATGTCAGTTAGGATTTCTCACTTCTGGAACAGAAGTCCTGATTTAACTTCTGCTCTGGTCAAGTTTAGAATCATATGTTACTTTGGAACACATACAGCACCTTTAAACAAACAATATGTAGCTAATGTGTTAATTTGTTAGCTGGTAGACTGATTTTGTTGGACAGAGCCAGGCTAGCTGTTTCCAGTTTCCAGTCTTTATGCTAAGCTAAGCTAACCAACTGCTGGCTATAGCCTCTTACTTATTCTATTGGTATCGATCTTCTTATCTAACTCTTGGCAAGAAAATAAGTCTTGCTTTTAACCATATCATCTTGTTTAACTGATAATATTCAAGTTTAGCCATATTTGCTCATGTGAGCGTATCTCCTTGTGAAAGAGAGCCAGTGTATTTGTACATGTCTTTCAGAAAGAGCCTACCCCTCACCTAGCTGCCTTACTGACACCACAGAATGGATTGCACTAATATTCAACAGACTGTCAGCCATCCCTGCTATTTGAGGTCGGACCACATAGCAACCTACTAATCAACTATGAAGTGGATGGCATATTTTATAGCAATCTATTTGCTGGGATTATGAGTTTAATTTTAACCCATTTTGCTATAATCAAACAGGTTACTCCTTAATCATACATGGATACCACACATTCACATTTTATCATTTCATAGTCTATATATTGAAACATCTAAAGAAACTTATGATTTAAAAAAAAAAGAAAAAAGTAAAACAAAAAAAAAAGCTGTCTCTAGTGGATGGTAAACTCTTATGCGGCTTTGAAAAATGCCAAATCCTCGCCGTTCTAAAAGGGTCTGACTGCTTTGTTTCGTGTCCTCTCCTGGTGCTAAAAGACAAATGATCTACTTTGCCTTGGGTTAACTGGGTTTTGCCATCTCATTTTGACCTTTCAAGGAGCTGGAAGAGAACAGCCATTTCCATAGCAGTGCGGCAGTGCTGTTCTTCGCTCATCAAAGGTGTATATAATGACAAACTATTGTTTTAAGAGTGCAACATGACCTCAGCCTATAATTGACTCTTTCACTGTTCATCAATCATATAAAAACTGTATTTAATCAAGGTGCTGTATATCATAGAAACACAATCTTTTTCTATTTTGATTTTGTGCTTGTGTGAAACCTGAATCTGCAGCCAAACAAGAACATATCTAAAGTCTTTTTCTGTTTTCAATTGAGTTACATGCTCCCAATCTGTTGTGCAAAAGAAACTTAGCAGTTCTGTGTGTGTACAGCTGTACTGCCAAAGGTTCCCTGGAGGAAAGAGGATCTCTGTCAATTTGTCATCAGACACAAGCTGCCAAATTTGATGAAATACCATATTACTAATTGGGCCAGCATTAGGTTTCCCGCCTAGAAGAAAGACTGTAATATCTGGGCCTCTATTAGGATCACTGAGAGCGTCACACTCAGCTGTCTCCTGCTGAGCTGGCAAGTCTCCGGCATTTCACACCATGCTATGGCACTGACACATTTACACACACTTACGCACAAAACTATCATCAAGGACAAAACACCTTCACTCAAACATTCTCAATGTATTCCTACTTAAATACTTCCCTGATCAGGTTTTCAGTAATGGACCAGCTTAATGTAATAACTTGAACTGCAATTCTCTTCTTACCCACACCTCCGCCTCTCCATAGAGTGTCAAACTGCATGGTCAGCAGAGAGAGCATCAGCACTGGATTCCTGCCCCAGGTCACTTCAGCAGGGAAAATTCTGAGTCTAAAGTTATAAAGTAGTGTCTCTCATCACTTGGCAACCTTGAACCTCAAGACAATAATTATAATTGTACACCTATTGTACACCCTTGATCTTTAGAATGATGCTCACACATTTAGGAACACAGAACCACAGGTAACTGTCTCACCTGTAAAATTAAGCTGTATGAAAGCATGGAACCATTTTAAACCCCCCTCTTAGAGATACCAATACTATTTTCACCATATCTAGTGCTGAACATCAGAAGAGCTCTGCTGTTGAACAGGCCTTGAAAACATGAGTACGATAAACAGTGAATAAAATGGGACAAGCACACATTGTAAGAAGAACACTGTAAAATGTACAGTAACTAGCTGGCAGCAATTAGCAAGTAAGTTGCTGTAGTACATTCCACAGTATGCTAACTGTAAATGTAACCACAGTATCTATATAATACTGTAATTTTTATTACAGTAATAATTATAGTACTGTAATTGTCATCACAGTAATAGGGTGCTGTATTGTTTATCACGGTAAATATTAGACTACTCTAACAGACATTTTTGCATTTATTTTCTGGATTTTAGTTAATTTGAGCCACATGTCTCATAGTAACATTGATTAGGTGTGAAAAAACACACATAAACATCAGCGTAGAAAACTGCCCAAGATATTTTCAATCAACTTTTACAAATGAAACATTAAATTCCTAACATTGGAAGTGACTAAATGTTCAGTTAAAAGTGGAAAGGTATAAAAATGCGGTAGTGAAATATGAACTAAAAACTGAAGAATTTAAAGCAATAAAAAGTCCAAGACTGACTATATATATATATATATATATATATATATATATATATACTGTTCCTGAACTGTATTCTTCTCCCTGAACTGGATAATTCTTTCTGTGATCATCCTCCTGGGCTAGAGTCTTCTTCCCTGTAATGAAAGGATTGAAAAGGAACTAGAAAAGGCATTTCCTGCTGAAAATGTGTGTGAATGGTGAGAGCTGAGTGAGATTGCTGAAGCAATGCTGAAGTAGCTGAAGCAATAGCTGAAGAATAAAAGAAATATTTGTAAGCTGGAGGTTGAATGTCCTGAATGGTTGGAAAAGGCCTGAGTTGTTGATGGAAAGTGTAACAAAAAGCACAAAACTGTACAAAATACATAACATGTAAAAAACAGATGAACATGTTAGTTGAAAGCTAAATGGCCTAAATTGGGTGAAACAAAAAGAAAGAAGACATGTACAACCAAAAGTTGTAATTTCACACCTGAAGAATATTACTAACACAATGATAAAATAGTTGAAAAATTTGACTGACAAAATGTTAGACTGGAGGAGCTGAACTCCATTACCTGCAAAACCTGAGAACTGCAATATGTTGTTGTCATGTTGTCTCCCTGTAGGAGTACTAACTTGCAAAAAGCTTTCTGTCTGTGTGTTTGTGTGCATGTGCCTCTTTGCTTGTCTGTATTTACGTGTGTTTCTGTGTCAGTTGAAATTAAGTGCCGAATGCTTCCTGTCTAAAACTGGACTGAAACATATTTCCAGTGAAAACAGTTTAGATGTGTGTAAATCATTGTATGCATTTAGTGTTGGAGCAGTCTGTAGCAGGATTTTGATAGAAAAGTCAGTGAAGTGGTTCATAAACACCACAGATATCAGAGGAGTTTCTAATCAGGTAATTTGACCTAGATGTGTGTTCCCTCCCTGCACTCAGAGGCTGCCATGGTGACAATGCTGTTGTCTGTCTACCTACCTTTCTTTATCTCTGAAAAAGGTAGCACCTGGAAAACACTTATTAAAGGTATTCCACCAGTCAGAATGACCTCCAAAAGTAGTCCACCGATTAGCATATATGTAATGTGGAATCAGTTAGATTTCAAACTAAAATTAACAGCCAAATGTTTCCTGAATGAAACTGTGTCTATCTGCCTGTCTATCTATCCATTTGTGTGTGCTTGTGTGTGTCTCCGGTTTGTGTGTGTGTGTGTGTGTGTGTGTGTGTGTGTGTGTGTGTGTGTGTGTGTGTGTATACGAGAGAGAGTCTGGCTGGCACAGAGCTCATACAAATCTATGGGAGAAAGGGGTCAACGAACCTCACAAACTCCTGCCATTTAATACAAAACGGTACATAATATCAGCAAAATCATTACATGGTCAGCGCCACAAGACTCTGCTGAACACCTCTATGTGGTTTTGGTGTTTCTAGAGCCAAAAATTTGGAAATAGGAGCGAGTTACAAAAAAGGGTTAGTTCTGGTTTTCTCCTGAAATCAGCTCCTGAATTTGTATTGCAGTCTATGTGACAGTTGGAGGGTACTCCCATCAGATTGAGGCTGACAGTTCTCTGCTAAGGTAGTCACTTTTATGAAACAGGACAAATTTGTCTACTAAGTAGGTAGAAATGATGTGTGAAGATCGAAATATGTAGCTGTAAGGACAAGTTACACAAATTGTAGAGCTTCTCCCACTGTAGCGATGTCATCCACTCTAGCCCTGAACTTTCTGTGCAATAGACACCCATTATTAACTCAAAAGTTATCTGAAAAAAGCATTGAACTAAAACTGTGATAATTCAATAAAAGTCTGAATGAAGTCTGTAGCTGAAAGTATACTGAAGAAGTTGAAGATCAAAGAGGCTTAAGCTTTCAAGGATTTGAACAGTCTCTCCATTCATTTAAATGGCAAAAAAATTGCAGAAAAAGCTTAATATTTAAAAAAATTATAAATAGCAGACAAAAGTTGTATACATCCGATAATCTACAGAACAAGCCGAACGTTTTGAAAGTCGAATGGTTTCTGTATGAAAAAGTAGGATAGCGTAGTTAGAGACCATGGAAAGGCGGAAGAAGTAAAAATAATAAAATACTAGAAAATGCATTTTTGCTGAAAATACATGTGAATGCCGAGAGCTAAATTAGATTGCTGAAACAATGTTCAAGTAGCTCAGGCAATGGCTGAAGATTAAAAGCAGAAATTGTAAGCTGGAGGTTGAATGGTATGAAATGGTTGAAAAAGGGCTAAGTTGTTGTTGGAAGCAACAGGCAAAACTTATAATGTCACAACTGAAGGAGATTTCTGACACAATGCTAAAACTGTTGAAAAAGCAGCTCATATTAACTGAAGTACAGTGCTTTAGAAAATTAGATGCCAAAATGTTAAACTGGAGGAGCTGAAGTCTATTAGCTGCAAAAACTAAGAACTGAAACATGTTGAAACAAGTGAAAGCCAAATTATTTACCGCCATAGGTGGAAGTAGGAATAAAATGCCTTAAAAATGTGAAGAAGTAATCATTGGTATTAGTAAATATGAACTTCATCCTAAATAATAGAAACTTAAATTTAAGATATAAATAAGCTGAATAACCGCTTATTGGCTGGAAGTGTTGTGAACACTGGGGTATGCTCATGTAGTTTTGAAAGATTTGAACATCGTCTCCATTCACTTACACTGTAAAAAATTGCAGAGAAAACACTTATTTCAAAAATGATGAATAACATCAAAAAGTTGAAGGAAAGGATACATCTTCTAAAGAAGCTCAACGTTTTGATAGTTGAACGGTTTATATAGCACAAAGTATGCAGGAGTAGTTAACAACCGAAAGACAGTAAAAGGAGGATCTCGAGTATACCACCAGTGGAGCAAGTTCATTCAATATGTCTGCTGCTGTATTTACTGTTGTTCTGCCCAGTCTGAACTGGTATCTCCCTCTATGAGTACTAATTTGTAAAGAGCTTTCTGTCCGTGTGTGTTTGTGTGCATGTCTCTCTCTATCTGCCTGTCTGTGTACCTCTCTGCTTCTCTGTATTTATGTGTGTTTCTGTGTCAGTTAGAATGACAAACTGAAATTGACTGCCAAATGCTTCCTGATTACAAATGGACTGAGACATATTTCCAGTGAAAACAGTTAGGGGTGTGTAAATCAGTTTCAGTATTTAGTGTTGGAGCAGTCTGTAGTGGGATTTTGATAAAAATGTCAGTAAAGTGGATGATAAACACCAGATATCAAAGGAGTCTCTAATCAGGTAATTTGACCTAGCTGTGTATCCCCTCCCTGCATGCAGAGGTTGCAATGGTGACAATGCTGTTCGTCCGTCTGGCTGCCTACATTTCTTTATCTCTGAAAAAGGTAGCACCTGGAAAACACTGGGTAAGCTAATTCACCAATCAGAATGAGCTCCAAAGGTAATCCACCAATTAGAATATATGTAATGTGGAGTCAGTTAGACTGAAATTAACAGCCAAATGTTTTCTGAATGAAACTGTGTCTATCTGCCTGTCAGTCTGTCTACCTTTCTTTGTGTCCGTTTGTGTGTGTGTGTGTTTGTGTGTATGAGAGAGAGTCTGGCTGTTGAAGACACATAGCTCATACAAATCTATGGGAGAAAGTGGTCAGCGAACCTCTCAAACTCCTGCCATTTAATATAAAACGGTGCATAATATCAGCACATCAACACCTGACACTGACCACCCTCACAAAGCCTTTTGTAGCTGTCTCGACAGGCCTAAATAACCTCACACTGATGGTTTCAAACCCAAATTTACTACAACCATAGCAAGACATGTATACACGCATGTACATGCCCTAAGAGAAGTTGATCTGCAAGAAAGCTATACCACTATATCCCCATATAGACAATAGCTTCTAAGATCGAACTTTTATGACCTTTTACGCCGTACCTACCTTGGAGTCTTATTTTTAAAGTGTCTGTTCTTCTGTGTTTGGCAGTAATTTTTGTACAACAGAGCCAATAATTCCATTTTACCATGTTGAGCTTTTTATTTTGAGGGTTAATCCAACAAAGTTACAACAACATTACACTGAGCGAGAGAGAGGGAGAGAGAGAGAAGCTAGTGCTAACTGCCAAGCTAAAGTAACTAGCAGATCTGAACAGCATGTAAACAACTGCTGAGTTAGTGTAAGTAGCTAAAAGTAGCAGAGAGCTATGAGTGCTGGAGCAAAACTAGTTTAAGTTTGAATGTACAGCAGGTAGTTAGACACTGTGATGAAGAAAACAGCAACATTAACTGTGTTCAGACAAAGCAGCAATAAACTCTACCAGTAACAGAAACTGACTAGAGATGAGACACCAAACTGACGTCAGCACGTCAACATGTGAATGGCGTCATTACTATTAGTGAAAAGACAGTAGAAGTAAATCACTCTGTAAAAATGTTCTCAGATAAAAGAACAAAGTAAGTCAGTTAAAATGTTTCTGAGTAGAGATTTTGAATAACAATAGATAGATAGATAGATACTTTATTTATCCTATAGGGGAAATTCCTGTGTCCATTAGCTCATTGTTGATATATTATTATTATAAAAAGTTATTAATAAATAAACAATAATAATTACATTAGTCCACTTCCTTTGGTTGAGGTGGCAGTGGGAACAAAGTATCTCCTGAGCCTCTCTTGCTGCACCTGTAGCTGCTTTTCTGTCCTGCCAGAATGTTGTGGAGAGGGTGGTTGGTATTGTCCAAAATGGCATCAATCTTACATTGCATGTGTCTCTCCACAACAGTCCTGAGTGAGTCCAGACTCCTGCCAAGCACAGACTCAGCCTTTTTAACCAGCTTGTCCAGTTTCTTTGTGTTCATGTCAGACATGCTGCTGCCCCAGCAGACTGTGGAACAAAGAGTACCTCAACATTCACACTAATTAGTTGCTGATGTAGAAATTTAGTGCAGTAGCATAGTACAATGGTACATAACACACACACATAAACACACTTGTGTCTCCATGGCTTCAGAGGACAGTACAGTGACTTACGTTCATTTCCTCAAGACTAACTCTAAGCTTAACCATAATTACTACTTGCCTACCCTTAAAAATGAATTAAATGAAGTCTCACCTGGCTGGTCGGTTGTTCTTCCACCCATGTCACATGTGGATTGAGGGACTCATTCTTTCATTGGATCATCTTGCCTGTTCTTCTGCACCCGGATTTTGGAAGCACACTTACTCTGCTCTGGATTTATCCTTAAATCCTAAAAATTTGGTAAAAGACATCACACACTACCCCAGCCAAGGATAAAAAACTTGGTCACCTTTAACCAACTATTTCTTCACTCCTAGAATGGACTCTCCTGAAAATGAAGTGAACGGTGCTCAGAATTTGACCTGATAGGGTAGGGTTTAACATTTAACATAGAAAGCAAAATAACTTAAACGCACCTAATGTGGAATGTGGAATACAATACTGACATAACATTAGATAACACATTAGGTCACCCCTCAAATACTGCCATAAACATAACTAATATGTCCATCAGCTGGTGCAATAAGATTAGCACATTTATATTACAGAATGTGGTGCAACTCAGTGTTAGAAAATAGCTGGTGATATTTTCTTTAGTATAACTAAATTGGAAATACTCAGCCTGAAAGAAATTAGCCAAATGGTGGAATAAAATAACCTGTGAGACTTAACAATTGGTATTTATTATGGTTCCACAAGTCGGGAACGAGACCTCAAGTCAGGCTAGCAAAATATATATAACTTTCCGTCCCACAATGAAGCTCAGAAAACACACGATTCTATCAAAAATGGTGTGCTGTTTAAATGCCTTACCTGTTGTAAAATCATATTTCATCTTTGACTGCTCCAGTATTTGGTACACAGGCCTCACGATAACTAGCGAGAGAAAAAAAAGTGGCAAACTTCATTAATTAGCGCGCCAACACACCTACAACCGCTCACACATACACGTGATTCCGATTTAATTTTCTTTCAATTATGTTACTCCTACACCAGACTAATAGTGTTATCAACTAAATGTCACCAGATAACAAAATTTATCCAAGTTTCATTCGGAAATAGTTTATTTTAATAATATTGTGCACAGTAGATTACCTGCCAAGGAAGGTGCGTCTCTCTACTTCTCTCTCACTGTGCTCTTAAAGTTACACACACAGGTAACATTACATGAAAAAATTGTGCTAGGGATAAGGTAGACCCACCTACTAGGGAACAGTGGCTGAGTATTGTGGAGGAGATATATGATAAGGAGAGGTTCACACATACCTTGTGAATGGGGGAGGAACAGTTTGAAGGGAAATGGGAGAAATTGAATTATTACAGAAGGGGTGAGGGTGATACCACTAGTAATTATAGTAATGACCACTGAACAGGACAGAATTGTTGCATTGTGACTGAATGGAAGGACCTATAAGCTACTAATGGAAGTGTTTTTCTATTGTTGTTTGTTTTTTTTGTGTATTATTGTATTTAAATGAAAAAATCCAAATAAAAATTAAAGTTTAAAAAAAATAAAAAATAGTGCTAAATTGACTCACAGTTGCAAAATAATGAGTAGTTACCTTGCTGAAGTCAAAGGCTGAAAGAGTGTGGAAATCCTGTCCATAAGGTCTTGCAATAAAATTGTGCGGAGAAAGGCAGGTGTCCAGCATAACTGTTATACTCCCATCATTTGTGTAACAGTTAGATTGTAGAGATGTTCGGTCGTCCTCTGTCTGCCTGATAACAAACATCTGAATTGAAAATGACGCCAAATGTCACCAAAGACAAATTTCCACTCAAAAGTCACGCTCAAAATGAATGTATTGTGATTAGGGCTGCAACAACGAATCGATAAAAATTGATTAAGTGTTGGCAACGAATTTCATTATCGATTCGTTGTGTTGCACGATTATTGCTGTCTCGCGGAGCTGTTTACATCACATGTAAACTGAAAACTACAGAAACTTGTTATAGTGCAGGTCTCTTGGGAAATGACTACAAATGCGTTGGACTGCATTTCCCCCATTTAAACCAAGTGTACAGTAATATTTAAAATAACATACATACACAGGTTAGATCCAAATAGCCTAGGCACAGTGAAGACTGCTGTTTATTTTCTGTCTAGCAGTGCTATCTTTTTTTCTGGACTCCTAATCAAACATGCCTGGGGCCATTGAATGGATAAACACACAGTTTGGCAACATTTCAACTCTTCTCCCAAGCGGTGCAAGGGGAAAGAATAAGGGCTGGCTGACGAGACACACACACGCACACACAACACACAGGATACTGGGATGAACTTTAAGAGAAACGTTTGTTTATTGTAAAAAGAGTGGTATTTTCATCCACACACATGGTTAGCAAATAACAGTAGTTGACGTTGATGTACAGTTGAGCAAATGTCATCATATTCTCCAGAATGTCACCATCACACGTTTTCCATGATTGAGGGCACAGTCAGCTATAAATTACCAATAAACTATGAAAAAAAGCAACTTTTATGAAGACAATTATGTAAATCTAATTTTTGTTTGGTCTTTCTGGCACATGCAGAGACAAATATGCCATTTTTTCAGTATATATTTTCTTTTAGGATGGGGATCAAACATTCATTTCAGACATGACAAATTAACATGTCTCTCTGGCCTCTTTCCTTCCAAAATTTCAGTTTTTTTCCAACCACTGAAGTGTTTAAGTACATGAGCCATTTCCAGTGCAAAACTGTGCGATTTGGTTAGCTAAGGCGCTGGCTTCCCTTTTCAGAGTCTTAAAAGTTCTTGGTGTTATCCTCCATGTTGAAAATGTTTCTGTGGGGCTCCGAAGCATTGCTTTACCATTGCCCACTAGTCATTGATCCCCTATTAAAAATAGGTACAGTTCATTCGGTTTGCTACAGAGCAATTCCAGTCAGTTCTACACCAATGATGTACTGGTAGACAGGATATAGAGACTCCATCACCCATCGTAGTTCAATGGTTGTTTATCTGTCTGTGAGGCTGACTGCATACCTTGTATACACATCCTTGGCTCAATGTTGGTGGTGATAAGGCCCATAGCTCAGGCATATGCTTGAGCATATCCCCTGAGATATTGGGGTCATCGCTACATCTGACCAGACGTACAGTCTGCCTCCTATACATTTTGCGAGAGAAATCGGACTTTCTTTCCTGTCAGCAGCAGGCTCCTGAGGTCTTTGATGGAAGGAAGCTTGATTTTCTCTTTGTTTTTACTGTAAACATTCAAGAAGATGCCGAATAGCACCAGAAGGCCGCCCCAGATGTACCTGAGGAGGGAGGGATGTATAGGTTAGTTAAAGAAATGAAGAAAATGAAGTTGACCCCAAAATGCGAACGTGGGGAAACGCAAATTAAGGTTAGTGTAATAACTGGTATTACAGTATGAAGAAGAGCAGGGCTCAGTAAGATGCTCATGGATCAGATTTCCTACTTTAAAAGGGACCATATGGAGTTTTTGACCAATACTGCTAGCGAGCAGTGTTTTTAAGAGAGTCTTTGACTTTGTCATGCATCAACACATCAGTGTGTCCATTTGTTTTGATACAAGCATGCACAGCATCAGGTGAGGGACAGCAGAGCCTGGTGTGCCATTAGACAGCTGCAATAATTGCAAAAATTTACTCAATATAATTAACTCCATAAAAAAAACATGCTAGCATGCAGGGCTAACGTTACAACAATGTGAAAGATGGGCCATCTCAAGTGGTCAAAATTGTATGAGTATGTAGGTAAACTAATTATCTGCAAGTTGAACCTAATTGCACATCAAATCAGAACAAAAATTTAAAGCAGCACAGCAACTGAAAAACTGTGCACTGTTTGATGCCATGCTGCTGTGCCAAAGCTCAGCTACTGTGCATAGCTACTGTGCATAGGTCCAGGCGTCAGTTCATCTTTGGTTCAACAAGTGCAGTTTAACATTCACTCATGTTTTTTTTTGCTGTGAGTGGATTAACTTCTGGCAACAATTTAATTGAGTGATAGAACATTATTTACTTCTTGTACGTTGCTTGATTTGACTGTTAATATTAACGTCTGGGCAAGGTGTTCTACTTGGGTGAATATTGTGTGATGCCCTTGACTTGTAAAATATGGGACAAAGAGATGCATGTGTTTGTCACCAGAACACTAAAATAAGAAACAACTAGCAGTTATATGTGTGTGTTGTGACTGTTATTAATGCTTAAAAGAATAAAAATCTAAACAGGGAATCGATAAGAAGTGGAGTTGTTAAGTAGAATCAGAATCTATAAAACTCAAATGATACCAAGACGACCAGCCACCATATCTCAACCCAGTTGACCCAAGAGACAGCCAAAAGGCAAAGCTTTCAATTTACCAGTCGATCAATAAAGTTTTCCTATAAAAAGGTAACAATTTGACAATGCATATACTGTATTTTCTTGGTAGTGCAAACTGTAGACATGAAGGGCCGTGAGTCCAGTGGAGGGCAAACACGAGCTGGAGAGAGAAGTGGGGTGGCCATGAAGATACAAAAAAGTTTTTTGTCGAAAGTCACGATGCATGTCGAAAGTCACGATGGAGAAACAGCAAGAGAGGTACAGCTAAAAACAAGACCTCTTTGACAGCACAGAGGAGTTAAGAGGGTGAGCAAGAGAGTGAAGGACAAGGAGAAAGAGCAGCAAAGTCTGAAAATGGACTGAGGACATGAAAACCAGGCACAGGGAAGCCAAATCAAGTTTTATTTGTCAAAGGAGAGGTCAGTGGTCACACTATAGACTCACTTTAAACAAAAAGAAAACTGATCAAAGTCAAAAGGTGCAAGTACTTACTGAAAAGTGAAAGGTTTTGTGAAGAACATGAAGGAAAGTACAATAGTCATGGCCTTTCTCCCGGTGGTCACTGCAAAGGAGTAAAACATTCATGGTACCATCAGTGCTAGCTGTATGAGTTTATTTACTTAATTACAAATATGAAACAAAAGCTTAACAGATGTAACTTTCTAACCTGGGTCATACAGTAAGCAATAACTAATTAAATTAAACTTAAATGTTCAAATTTAAGAACCAACTGCAAAAATGTCAGTACCCCCTAGGTCTACTTTTATTTGTGATGATAGCTTCAGTCTTTCTTGGCATAGATGACACCAGTCTTGCAGCTTTGGAGAGATGTTCTGTCATTCTTCACAAATTATTCGTTTCAGCTGTACTTTGCTGGAGGGGTTTTGTTGCTCTACGTTCCGCTTTAAAATACTTGAAAGGTTTTCTATTGGATTCAAATTAGGGGACATACTTGGCCAGGTCATAGTTTTCACCTTTTTCTTCTTTAATAACTTTAATAATTTTTGCAATGTTTGGTATTGTTGTGGTGTAGGAAAGTTCCTCTCCTGCCATGCTTCTCAAGACTGGGAGTCTTTCATTCAGTATTTGGGTAAACAAACATGCACTGATAGTGTCATCTCTAAATGTCATCTGTCCTACACCTTTTGCACTCAGGCAACCCCACAGCAGCACTCTTTACGGTCTGCACTTTGCAGTCACTGTGGTGGTCCTGGCAAGGTCCAAATCAAACATGTTTGGTTGTACTTTGGGGCCTCTATTTTCAACTTGTTTGTTTTCAGTTATATATGAGATCAAATATCCTGCACTTCAATTCAGTTATTGTAAGGTATGTATGGTACAGTTCTGAATCTTTACATTTTAGTGATATTACACAGAGGCCCTGTTCAAACCTGTTATTAACATCCGTCTTGGGTGATCCGATTACAAGTGGACAGCTCTAAGTACAGGTCTGAACACACCCAAGACGCATTGAGGACGCATTTGAGATCTGATGACTCAGACCACATTCGGAGGTGGTCTGGCCCACATGTGTCCACATTCTTTTAGTAGTGTGAACGCAAATGCATCCTGGCCACATTGAAGAACTGCCTGCTTAACTCCTTTGCCACAGTCTGATTAGTCCTGCCACAGAAAATATTTGACTATTTCAAGCCCCGCTCGCTCTCTCTCTCACTCTTTCTCACTCACACACATACAAGCACATTGGCAACGGACCCATATGTGGATTGGCTAAAAACAACACTGCATACTTGTTTATTTGCATATAAAGCGGGGAATCCAATCACAAGTGCACGTGGAGACAGCTTTGAAAGCCAGGTGTGAACTGACAAACTTATAGCTGACCACTTGTGATCGGAAGACGCATGTTAATACCAGGTCTGAACAGGGCCATAGGTGTGCTACTGTATTCAAACAGATGCTTTGCATCTTTGGGTGGGGAATAAAAATATTTTTATTCAATATAATAATGTTGTGGGATTTTTTTTTTTTTTTTTTTTTTTTTTTAATATTGTGAGTTCTTACACAGTTTTCTGTCTGCACCAGTACAAACTTTTTAAAACTATGCCACTCTTTTGGTATGATTTTTTCTTTTTTTACCATGGAAAGACAGAGGGGAAGAAAAGAGAATAACAAAGAAAGTTTGACAAACTGTTCTTCTAACCTGTCACTGCAACCAGGGCACCAAACAGCTTAATCAAGGCCAGCACGAAAGAGATGCCAAAATAACCAGTAAGAGAAAAGAAGAATGCGTAGCCATATGTCTTCACAGGATGCTGGTAGGGAGGACAGAATAAAATGTTATTAACAAACTTAATATAGAAAAATAACTGAACATTGCATCCTCCTGATGCAGAGGAATATATAACTATAAAAACTATACAAAAAAAACTATAAAAACTACCTACACAGGAGCAGTAACGCATACGATTATAATAATAATGTATAAAATGACAAATAATTCAGCATATCTGAAAAAGAGACATGAGATCCAGTATGCCAAGGGTTTTGCAACTGAAAAATGCATTGAATACATAAATGACCCCTGACTCTGTATGCGGCTACATGAAGTAGGGCTATTGTGTTAAGCTATATTCACCTCTGAGCAGAAAGCCACTGCTGTCCCTAGCCCACCCACACATAGCAGGCCAGTTAGTATGTAGACAAAACCAATAGAGTACGAATACAGCACCTGTCAATGTAACAAAATATATTCAGTCAGTGACATCAAACATTATAACAAATAGCACAATTCTCACAACCACAACATGGGACACGGTCTGGTTTTAATGACAGTCAAGCACTGCTCTATATTCTGCATTTATCTCTGATATTTGTATGCACACATCTACTCAATTGACTTCTATATTTAAGTGTGTACTTATATATACATTATACAAAGCACATTATATACATTACATATGGTACCATTTCAGAGTTCGAGCCATTATGGAGTTTCATGGCTTTCTCCTGCACATTTCCAATGGCGGCGTCTGCACACAGTGCCAAGGAGATGAGGAGCACACCTGTATGCCACACAAACATATAGATACACACATTTTTAGGACATGGAAATTAAAACTTGATAAACTAAATACATGGTATGAGTGGTTGGAATGGGCTAGGACGGAAGACCTGTCAGTGTAACACAGTAGTATCACTGAATGTATTGTAAGACCACTGGGCTACCACGATGCCCTGAGATGAGTTTTGTGATAAAACTAACCTACATTAACCCCTTTATTATTCATTATTATTTATAGGCAGTGTAAAATTATATTGTGATCGATAACAAAGTGCCAATCAAAAATCTTAGATTCTAATACAAATGTATGATGAGGCAGAGATTAAACCTAAATACTAGTATTAGACTTTCAATGAGTCCTCTTAACTAAATGAATTTTTTTTAATGTATTAACAGCTAAGAAGAAATTAATTACTTGACACTTTCAATTTTATTCTGATGAAACAACACATCTGATTGTGGCTGTAGCTGTAGTTTTTTTTTTCTTTTTGTAAAGATAGAGCTGTACAGTCTCTACACAGCCACATTTTTGCTGTCTAACCTTAAGAATACAGCATGATGTGGATACTTGCTGTTGGATCGAAGAGATATTACCTGTGACGTTGAAGTTGGGGGCCACTTTGCTGTCAGCTAACGTAAACCAGATGAGTCCCAGACTCATACAGAGAGCAGCGGATACATCAGCCACATTATAGCGTTTACCTGGAACACAAACACTGATTATGAAACTGAAATCCTAAATTTCTAAAATCTCCTAAATCCAATTTTAACTTTGCATAGGAAACCAATGAAAAGAAATCATGCCAGTGAGAAATTTAAATTGAAATGCATGGTACTGGTACAACTTTCAAAACCTTTTACAACATCACAAATGCAGAGAAACCAAACTCAGACATTGCACTGCGAGACAACCTTCCCTCAAGCACAGCTTGCAAAGAAATTTTCAAAAGATGCCCCACCTCTTTTTTTTTTTTTTTTTTTTAAATAAAAGTAGTTAACAATAGATTCAGGTAAAAATATAACTAATAAAAGTTTTTACGATACGTACTCCTCACAATTCAAGGTTTCTGATGTTATGCATGTAACAATGCACAAAAAAGCTGTGTGAAAAAGTAAAAGTAAGGAAAAAAACAACAGGATGAAGGAGTCAACCAAAAAATAAGCTGATGGACGGATGCCTTGAGGATGACAAGGGGACGCAGCATCAGGTTGGCTGTGGTCGGCTTTGATTCCCTGACTTGCCTTTGAAGGGCCTCACATCAGATGCAACCCCACACCCGTACCTCCAACCATCCCCCCCTCTCTCCCACTTTCTTTCCACTTTGCATTCTAAGTTAACAAATTCTGTTTTCCACTGGAGCCCTTGAGGGACCATGGTCCTCACATCTATCCATCCAGGGAGAAAAGGAAGAAGGCAAAAAATGCCCAAAACATGTCTGACATTGAGGACACAGAACCTTGAGAAGCCCAGTGTAAGGATGAAAGGACAGACAGAACCAAGACCAGGGAGAAACAGTGAGTACCGCTGATTGGCCTCTGACAGCCGAAAAACAACAGACGTGGAGAAAAAGGAAGTACCGAAAGTTGAAAGGTGGTCATTGCTTCAAAGGAACCATGGACAATGGCTAAAATGAGGTGTAACATGAGCCTTCCAAAGTCCACATCTCGAGTTATTAAGATCAACCCATTTTAAGGAAAACATGTAAATTGAAAATTCAGTGCTTTAAGTGATGATGCACCCTTCATTTTAAATACTTTTTAAAAGTATGTACCAAATAAAAATGCATTACTTTAACGAATTTTGATTCAGGGATTCAGAGAAAAAAATCCTTAATAAACAAATGTAAGCTTAATTCACATGTATAACTGTAGATTGTCTCAATAATGAAAAAATGTATTCTAATGTTTGTCATCTGATCACAATAAAAAAAATCTAGGTCTGTGGGGTATTGAATGGAGTAGATAGGATGGACTTCAAAATCCTCACTTCACTTAAACCTTTAAACTAATGCACAAAGCCAGCACAGAGTTAACACAATTGACAAGCCTTGTTTTACCAAATATACAGTATATAAAAGACGATTTCAAAGCACAGAGCTGAGATGTCAAGCACAGATAAAATGATTTCATAACAAGCAATAAAGAGGATTACAAAGAGAGCTGCAATATTAATGGCCACAAAGCTGAACATTAATCAATCATGTACATACGTATATAGCTGTATCTGTTAAGGTCTGTGAAGAAATATACAGGTGAAACTCAAAAAATTAGAATATCGTGCAAAGGTTTGTTTATTCCAGCAATTAGATTTACAAGGTGAAACTAATGTATGACATAGGTTCATAACATGCAACTCAAGATATTTCAAGCCTTCATTTGATATAATTTTGATGATTATGGCTTACAACTTATGAAAACCTCAAATTGAAAATCTCAAAAAATTAGAATATCACATAAGATTAATAGAAAGGGGATTTTAAACAGAGAAATATTGGCCCTCTGAAAGGTTTAAATCTTGCATGTGTACTTAGTACTTGGTTTGGGCCCCTTTTGCATGAATTACTGCCTCAATGCAGCGTGGCATGGATGCTATCAGCCTGTGGCACTGCTCAGGTGTTATGGAAGACCAGGATGCTTTGTTGTTCGGTCTCATGTCTCTCATCTTTCTCTTGGCAATGCCCCATAAATTCTCTATGGGGTTCAGGTCTGGCGAGTTTGCTGGCCAATCAAGCACCGTTATCTGATGGTTATTTAACCAGGTTTTGGTACTTTTGGCAGTGTGGGCAGGTGCCATATCCTGTTGGAAAATTAAGTCAGCATCTCCATAAAGCTTGTCTGCTGAAGGAACCATGAAGTGTTCTAAAATCTCCTGATAGACAGCTGCGTTGACTCTGGACTCAATAAAGCAGAGTGGACCAACACCAGCAGATGACATGGCTCCCCAAACCAACAAAGACTGAGGAAACTTCACACTGGACTTCATGCATCTTGGATTGTGTGCATCTCCATTCTTCCTCCAGACTCTGGGACCTTGGTTTCCAAATGAGATGCAAAATTTGCTCTCATCAGAAAAGAGGACTTTGGACCACTGAGCAACAGACCAGTTCTTTTTGTCTTTAGCCCAGGTAAGACGCTTCTGACGTTGTTTGTTGTTCAGGAGCGGCTTGATAAGAGGAATTCGACATTTGAAGCCCATTTGCAGGATCCGTCTGTGTGTGGTGGCTCTTGATGCACTAACTCCAGCCTCGGTCCACTCCTTGTGAAGTTCCCCCACACTTTTGAATGGCCTTTTCCTGACAATCCTCTCCAGACTCCAGTCATCCCTGCGGCTTGTGCACCTTTTTCTTCCACACTTTTCCCTTCCAGCTACCTTTCTATTAATGTGCTTTGATACAGCACTTTGAGAACATCCAACTTCTTTTGCAATTACCTTTTGAGGCTTTCCCTCCTTGTGGAGGGTGTCAATGATGGGTTTCTGCACAACTGTCAGGTTAGCAGTCTTCCCCATGATTGTGAATTCTACTGAACCAGACTGAGAGATCATTTAAAGACTCAGGAACCCTTCACAGGTGTTTTGGATTAATTAGCTGATGAGCGTGTGACACTTTGAGCCTATAGTATTGAACCTTTTCCAAATATTCTAATTTTCTGAGATTTGGAATTTGGGGTTTTCAAAAACTGTAAGCCATGATCATCAAGATTATAACAAATAAAGCCTTGACATATCTCGCTTTGCATGTACTGAGTTTATATCACGTGTTAGTTTCACATTTGAAGTTGAATTGCTGACTTGAATGAACTTTTGCACGATATTCTAATTTTTTGAGTTTCACCTGTATATATATATAGTACAATGAGCTGACCTTGTATAAACACTCCTCCAATCATGACAGGAATGAGTTTACAGCACTTGAAGATGACCTGTGTAGGGTAGTTCAAGTAGCCCAGCGAGGTATTGGACAGGCCCATGGTTCCCACTGTTAGAAATGCTATGATCATATAGGTCTTCCCTGGTATCCTAAAAGACAAGAAAATATAAAGTAGCTGAAACTGATGTCCCTGCTTAACTGCTGTGTTGGTTCAGCAAAAATTGGTCATCACTGATTTAGTCAAAAACATAAACCAATAAATATGCAGTATACTACATCCTAAAGGAATACAATCTTTAAATGCAAATTATGGTATCACAAAAAAAGAAAGAAAAAAGAAAATTACCAATAAGTGACCAAGTGATGAAGTTGAATTTTTGATTAAATGGTTATTTTGTAGCTGTACCTTCTGCGTTTGTCCTGTGTGAGCTGAAGCTCTACTAGTCCAAACATGGAGTAGAAGCCAAACTGGACCAGAGTGAGGTACCAACCAAAAGGCTTGAATCCTTCCACAGAAAATATCAGCTCCTGGGTGGGGATGGGGGTGGGGGGATGGGGGACATCCTTCTGAGTCCCATTTTGTGAAATGCAAACTTTATGTGTTATGGGTTACATGCCATGCTGTACCAGCATTTTCTGTCCAATTACATAGACAGAAACACAGCTACACTTACAAAAAACCACATGTATACTCACTCACACTCACACTCTATTGGTCAATTGGCCGTTTATAAGGTGTAAAGTATTCAGACACTTTCACTATATTCACATTTTGTTATGTTGCTGCCTTAAATTGATTTTTTTCCCTGATCAAGCTACACTCAATACCCCATAATGACAAAGTGAAAACAGAATTTTGAATATTTTTGCCGATTTATCAATAATATGAATCATCTGCTATAGCCTTTGCAGTCACCAGATCTCAACTCAATTGAACACCTATGTGTGATTTTCGACCCACGTGTTAGTTACAGTGCTCTGCACTACCGTCATCAAAACACCAAATGTGGGAATATCTTTTGGAAGAACAGTTTTCATCCCTCCAGCAGAGTTCCAAAGACTTGTAGAGTCAAGTCAAGGTGCATTGAAGCTGTTGTGGCAGCTTGTGGTGACCCAACACCCGACTAGGACACATTAGGTTTTTTTTTCCCTTTATTTTGTTACCCATTTGTATGTTAACATGATATAGTTTTTCCTTTTTGATACATTTTCTAAAATTCTTTTTTTGCTTTGTAATTATGGGGTATTGAATGTATATTGTACATAATAAAATGTGACAAAAGTGAAGGGGTCTGAATACTTTCTGAATGCATTGTACACCTAGCTAAGACTATACACAGAAACTAAGAAAATGGTCCTATCTTGCAATGTTACGGAAAGTGATCAAAGAATTTGCCCTTCCTCTTCAACCTGCATGAATATTAATGTGTTCCTCCCTTGCATATGCCCTACATAAACAAACAAACAAACACAGGTGAAAACATATCCTCCTTGGTGGAGGTAATAAAAACAGATTATAACAACCTTCATGAAGGTAAGCTTCGTGAATGTTGTATTAGATTTCCTTAGTTTTAGCTAGGTGTACCTAATAAACTGCCAATTAAGTGTACTCACACACATATATATAAAAAAAAACAATCAAACAACAGTAAGTAAAGCTCAGTTTTACTTTGGATAAGTGTATATCTTCATCTGTATCTGGATATATGAAAGCCTGCTTGTATATATGTAAGTGTTTTGTGTTCATACCATATAATTGTGTATTAACTGTATTTTAACTGTGCAAACAAATAAATTGCTGTTTTTTGTATCTGTCCATGCAAACAGACACAGCCTTGTGTCTGTGTGTGTGTGTGTGTGTGTGTGTGTGTGTGTGTGTGTGTGTGTGTACATCCCTCACATTTAGTCTTTATCCCTTTTTTACCTGCAGGTATCCATAGACAAGGTAAAAGAGGAAGACTCCAGCCACACAGATGAAAAACTGTGAAGGGGCGCTGAAGCTGCTCAGGTTGATTCCCAGAACTCTAAGCTCCTCCACAGACTTTATGTGGGGCGACATCACTTCCGTGGTCGATGGGATGGATATTGAAATGTGCTTCCGTGAACTGTTGTAGCTCACCAGGCCATATTTGGCACTCATTGTGTTTACGGTTGCTGTGAGCTTTGGGAACATGAAGAGGTAATTAGACAACAATCATCTTGGATGTCATTTTCTCCTGCTTAAGCTTCAAGCTAGGGTTGCAACGGTACGAGATTTTAATGGTATGGTAACCATCCCAGAAAATGTATGAAAATTGACAATTTCATGCAATAAATGAACAATAGTGCCAGTCAGTTTTTTTCACTGCAGTCTCTTGTGACACGGAAAACTTTTTCTCCTAAGTTTTCTGTGTCACAGAGACTGCACAGAACTATATTTATGCTAAATATAAAACTGTATAAAACTGCATCATAACACAGCTGATATATAGCAGTCTTCATTTATTCCACAACACCCTCACTTCAGAAATATAGTAGCATTCATATTGTTATGTGTTATTCCTGACTATAGTTAGAA
The DNA here is from genome assembly GCF_002814215.2 of Seriola lalandi dorsalis. Taxonomy (NCBI): domain Eukaryota; kingdom Metazoa; phylum Chordata; class Actinopteri; order Carangiformes; family Carangidae; genus Seriola; species Seriola lalandi. The sequence continues at coordinate 345,979 of NW_019525514.1, forward strand.
AAACAATGTTGTTTTTCATTCTGAAGAATGAGTGGTTATGTTCTTTGTCTTCTTACTAATCACAGTCACATTACTTAATCGTAGTCAATATGTACTGTATGTTGGAGGGGGATGTTACATACATGTATCATTAGGGAAACATATATATGCTCTATAGCGTAAGTTTTCAACCGAAAAAACAAATTATAATAGTCCAAGCCCCCCGCTGCATTTCATTCAACTACCCATCCACCATAAGTAGTACCTGATATGCATATTTAGCCCATGTACCATGCATTTATTAAAAGGTATGACGTTAGCTAGGCCATATCAAGCAGCCGGTTTCTATCGATTTAGAGGACGTAGAAGCTGTCATTGAATTAGCTATCATAAATTAAGCCTGTAAAAACTCTGAAGTGGCAATTCTAACAATCGATGTCTGCTTATGACGCAACTATTTGTAGACGCTGGCTTTAATTTCTCAACCAAACAATAAAGCTACAGTAGAAAGCTTGCTACCTTCAATACTTACAACAATACTTCCGGGTTTCTTTACGTTAGCTTATCCACTTCTTCAAGGGCGATGCCGGTGAAAATAATTTCCCTGCATTTGCCGGAGTCATCTTCCGTATATTACTAACCTTGTCACGTTTTCCTCTTTCCAGTGACGAACAGCAAAAGCTAATATGAAGGGTAATAGCCTGCTAGAAGCTGCCTGCACTTGCTACAGTGGGACAGCCAGCCAACAACTTCCGCTTCGCTCTGCTTCGACCTCTGAACTGTGATTCTATTGGTCTATATAGCCACATACTACAGTAGGTACATATTATCATCCATGAATGTGCGTCAGTTCTGTCTTAAATTTAGAATTATATCAGTCTTTGCTGGTTGAAGACAGGAACAGTAGAAGTGGATTGGTCAATACTTTTTAATTGTTGCAATTGGCTGCATATCTTACCTTGGTACCAGAGTCCATCTTGAGTTTACATGGTGAGTCTGCTATCCCATTACCACCACATCATTAGACAATACAAGTTTAACAAGTAAATCCAGTTCAGCAACACTGTTTCATCCTGTGATAAGCTTCTTCTGGTTATTATCCTCCAAATACTAAATCAGAGAAATTAATATGTAGATTCATATCTTATTTCAATGGTGCCGTATTTGAAGATGACTATTTAATGGACAGTCAAATTAATAATGTGAACTCACACTTCTCAGAGTATAACACAGGAACCTGAGCACGATATTCAGTGGTAGGTCTGCTGTACTTGAGTATGATTTTGATGTATGTATTTCCATGTCATGCTGCTTAACCCTCTACCTTACTACATTTAACTGGGAAATATTTGACTTTTTCTCCACTTTTTCCACTACAGCTAATTAGTTACCTTGCAGATTAAGATTTTACAAAAATGTGTGTTGCTATAGATTAAACATATATGAGGCCCAAACATATATGAACACAAACATATATGAAGTAGTTAAAATAGCTTTTTTGTTGTTAACACAAATGTACTTTTATTTAATTACTTGCTTATCAGTGTGCAATTCAGCTGTGATGAATGTGACAGTAGTAGTAGCAAATCCCTCTTACGAGTCTATTACCTGCATCTTTCTGCACTCCACCTGGCTGAAGTATTAGGCTTATTCCTAACTGAACTGACAGTATATATATCAAATTTGGAGTATTGAGGAAAAATATTTAAAAAAAGTAACTTCTTTGGTAATCTTCGAAATATTTACCACTAATTGACAATGACACACTACAGTAACAATGCAGAATCTTGTATTTTCCTGCATCAATATGCTGTCTCAAACTTACTACACATCTTGCACAAAGAACCCTCCACTTTGCTTTGAGAAAGGAAAATAATATGATAAGTAAAAAGCAGAAATTGAATTAAAAGGCCAGGTATTATGCTACATGGTTAATTGTCAATATGTAAGTTTAAAAAATAGGCTGTGCGTGTGAAAGCTTCTCAGATTAAAATCGATCTTCATTTGAAGCAGGTATGTTAAACAGGTGTGTTAACTAAGTGCTAGCTCAGGTGATATTAAATTCGGCTTGTACAGCTAGCTACTACAGCTTGTGTTAGCTGGTTGTTTTGCATTGTTTCTTATATGCTTGTCACATTTGTATGCTTTGTTCCTGTTCTTTTGCAGCGTCAGAACAGAGTCAGCCAAGTGATCCAGATTAGACAGGGCTAGGATTATGTAACAGAGAAAATGCAGCTACAGGTGTACCTACTGGCACTGCACAATGTTATGAGCGCAAATAATAGGATGCAGTTTCTAGGGGCAAGTTGTGTTGAAAATTACAGGACAAATGTTATGATTGCAACATGTAGAGATCTCGGACAAGATGTGCTGTAATGGGTGTAGGCATTGTTATTGTAAAATGTGATAAACTTAGTGGAGGTATGATCAATAATTATCAAACAAGCCAAGTATTTTTTATTACATCATGTGGTCAAGTTAAATTAAGCTATGTGATAGTACATTTAATAATAGCTGTTTTTATTTTATGTCATTAAAAGCAGAAATAGATGAGGCTGATCCTGTGGAAATGGCAAGGTGGAGTGCTTCTACCTCAGGGTGCAGAACAGAGACAGCAACAACTGAGGAGAGGGTTACAGTGACTCAAACAGATGAAGTGAATGCAGAGAATGCTGAAAGATTTCATTACTTTGCCTGCCCCCATTCCAAAGATCTTTTTCAACTACCACCCCCAACAAACCCCAAGAAAAGTCTTACCAAATGTTTTTCACAGAAGGGATGGAATCAACTGTAAGTGGCACTCATTCACTGTACTGCACTGTTTACTTAGCATTTGCAAAGCCCTCTGTTAGTGACAGTTCATTTATCAGAGAAGGAATGAAAGCCTGGAAGCATGTTCATCAGAGGATTGAGGAGCATGAAAAAGCAGAGTACACAAAGACTGTGCAGAGGCTTATTTCCTTAGGGCCAGCAAAGGAGATATCAGCAGCCTACTGAGTGGTTACCAGACGTCCTTATATCAAGATCAAGTTAAGAAAAAACAGCAGGTCATGGAGCGTGTTGTGGATATCATCAAAGTGATCAGGAAACATGGTCTTAGTTATAGGGCAAGCAAAGCTGAGGAAGCTGCTTATACCATTGAAGACAATACTGCTGACCATGGTATTGCTTCTGAGTAAATACGACTCTTGCTTGCAACAGCATCTAAATGAGTGCATCGAAAAGAGCAAAAGGCAGCATGAGACTAGGGGGAAGGGCAGAGGGTCCATTGTTACTCTTCTTTCAAAAGAAACCATCAACAAAGTTGTAGAAGTCATCAGCTAATTAATTAAACAAACCATTGCAAGTACTGTCAGAGAATGCAGGGATGTTTTCTGTCCAGCTAGATACCACCCAAGATATAACCTCCACAGACCAGTGCTCTGTCATCTTTGGATATGTAATAGGTGTTATTCATGAAATGTTGATTGCTATTGTGGAACGTGAGGCATCAATAGGACAGTATTTTCTGGAACTCCTGAAAGACATTCTACAAAAAGTCAACCTGGACATGTCTTCTTGTGTAAGCAGCACAACAGATGGTGCAGCTAACATGCAGGGACAGTATAAAGGGTTTTCTACTTTTCTATCACAACAGTCTCCCAACCAAATTCACATCTCGTGCTGTTCACATATTCTAAATCTGGTGTTGGCCGACACAACAGGCATAACAAGACAAAACCATGAAGCCATCTGTTAGGGTCAAGGCTAAAGGATACACCTCTTGAAGTATGAGACAATTCTCACAGCTCAAATTTTTTTTGAGCACACATCACCCCTGTCAGTATCTGCAGTCAAGTGGAATGGATGTCCTCACAGCACAACTTCTGGTTGTGGGAACAGAAGACAACTTCAGCAAGTATGAGAGGGACTTTAGTGGGGTCAAAAGAGCTGCAAACTGATTTCTGGAGTGGGCAAATGATAAGCTGCAGCTGCAGGACAAGGACTGTGAGATGGAGGTTCAGGTTGCGTTACCCAAAAAAAGGTTGAGGAAAGGATCAGAGTCCAAACTATAATGATGGACAATGTGACGGATAGCATTCACCAGCGGTTTGCTTCCAGTGGAAAACTTTCCTCTGATTTTGCCTGCCACGATATAATCTCTTGACTGATGCATATCATGTCAGTGGATTTGCCTACAAGTTTCTCCTTACCTTATCAGTCACCAAAGTGGCCTGTGGGAGGAGCTTCAAACAGACTTCAACCAAGAGCATTTAGAAGCATTTATGCTGATATGTTGTCAACAGAGAAAGACATTCTTATGTCCTTGGACTTTGATGGAGTGATAGACAGGTTGCAGAGCTCAGTGACCTACTGCGGAGAATTCTCACCTTTTAAGGTAGGGAGCCGCCACAAGAGGCACACAATTATTTAAGAGGGTTAGGACGTGGCTAGCACGTGGTTCTTTATAGTGCCCCTAAAAGCTATTTGCTAAGTTCCTACGTTATGTCGCCCAACAGGAATCTCAGGCTCACAGCCTGTAAGTATGAATTATTATTGTGCATCTGTGATGTTTAGCCGCTGGTGACCATAGCAATAGGCAAGGCATAAATGCTTTACTGTCAATGTTGACATGCTTTACCTCGTTACCTCACATGGCAGCAGGTATGCATTTTTACCTTAGCTTACTGCCTATAAATTGCAGGTCTATCTCAATGTTCCGTTCAGATTTTTGGCTCTGGGTACTCCAAAATAGTCAAGAATCACATTAAAAGCTACTACGACTGTTGAAGGATGTTGGTGTACTGTTACAAGCTTTAATGTTATGATCGAATTCCTCTGTAAGCTTCTGCTAACTGGCAAGCTCCCCAGTGTTTTTACACGTGTCGAGCCCTGTCTGCCTGCAAAAAAGTGTTGGTTCGTGGGACCGTGAATACTGTAATGGATCCTAAGTCAAAGTTCTCAGCTTGATTAGTTCAGTCTAATCAATGTAAACCCTCCACAGTCATAAACATCTGATAATTATCACTTTGAGTAGAATTTTGCTTTAGAAATCATGTCCTGTATTGTCACCTCAGTTTTCAGTTTTGTGCTGTCTCTGAAACCAAAACAACTTGGCATAATACAGGGACATACATGTCTGGTATGCTTATTACACAGGGTACAGTATTGTGTGGATTTCAGGCATTCAGGTAACTGTTTTCATCTGATGCAAAATTGAGTGATCGGCAACATCATTTGCATTTCTTTGCTAGAGTACATCACAGCAGGACCCTGGTACTCAACACCACTCCACTGCTGGCAGATGTCAACATGCTAAACGGACGGTCCTCCACAGACTGCCTCAGTGGGAACTCAGTCTGCGGCGGTCAAGAAGTTCAGATCAGTCAGTACACAGTTGTCCAGGGGAACACTGAAGGAAGGACACATGAGAAGCAAAGGTAGTAAGGCATTAAGAGGGTGTTTTGTATTTGAGATATGGCACCTGTACTTCCTAAAATGTATGATTTGATCTTTCAGGCTCACCTTCTTGCCTTTTTATGATACTAGAGCAGAAAAGTAATTATTCCTTTGATCAACAGACCTCTAGGCAAGGGTCTCTTCTCACAGTGTTGGCACTGAAACAACTTCCTACCATCCAGTTTTACCACTGACCTCAACACCAATAAAGGGCCCAGGATTGTGGCCTATCAAGAGACCACGGGTCGGAGTAGGAAGAAGAAGAACGAGACAGTTCTACCTAACTCCTCTTGACCTGAGTTACGACCCTGGGCTTACAGAGCAATCTGACATTTCGTAAGTTTTTTATATCAGCTACATATTACTATTTTTATTCAACAGAGTTGGAAAAAATTTTGGTTGTTGTTTTGTTATGTTAGGTTTGAGACACAGGCCACATACAATGAGGCAAAGTATATAGTTTTTGAAAGCTGCCTTAAACACCAGTTTGAAAACTGTGTAACTGTGTGTAAGAGAGGCTGTGATGTCCAGCGACAAAGAATAGGGAAGTATCTGGCATTCACTCAGCATTGTCCAAACTGCAGTTACTCCAAACTGCAGTTACTCCAGACAGTGGGAGAGCCAGCCCATTGTTGGTAGTACCCCTGTTGGCAACCTATAGATATCAGCTGCCACATATTTCACTGGTGCTTCCTTCATCCAACTGGAAAAGGTATTGTAGTAACATCCATAGCATATGAAATTTGCCAGCAGTGGACTTTTCCTGAAACTTTAATCCTTAACCCAGCTATGGAAGGCCATGCAGCTTCAGATATTCCAGTATGACATCTTAAGGAGGCATGCTAGAAATTACCTGGAGCCTGCTTTTGTCCATAAGTGGAAGATACATCAGCAGAATCTTTTATAGCAACTACAGCTGGGGGGAAAGATTGCTGTTGGATGAGATATGAGAGCAGACTCTCCAGGTAAGCACAAACTCTGACAAAACAGGTAACGGAGATACTGGTCTGTATAAAAAATCATTCAGCTTATCTTTGTAATTGTGTTTAAAAGCCTTTACATCTTCTGTAATATATTTTCTCTAGGGCACCCAGCAAAGTTTGGGAGCTACACTCTGATGCACCTGGAGAGCAACACCATTATGGACCTCCAGCTTGTTCAGGTGCGTTTCTTTTTTAGGATGGCAGTATGTTGATACACGCTTCAGTGTCTTTATGCATCACATTTACATTTTATTTTGTCTATTCACCACCAGAGCAATGGAGCAGGTGGCAGTTACCACATGGAGAAGGAGGGACTTAAAAGATGCCTTGATCTTAAGGAATCAAAACGTTTGGCGGCTGACGACACCGTTACTGATCATCATCCACAGATACAGAAGTTTCTGAGAGAACGCGAGATAATACAGTTATATGATGTGTGGCAAAAAGGTAAATGGTCATCCTGACCATTGCAAAGTGTTTAACAGCCCATGTCACATATGCAAACCTAATCCCACTCATTGATAAAAACTGTATTTAACTCCAATCTACTTCCTTCCTCTTTTGTAGCATACCTTTGAACATAACTTTCAGTGATTTCTTGGACAATATTTCATAACATACAGTTATGATCTTTGCTTTTTGTTACTGTAATAGGTCTTCATCTAACTATGTCTTGACTATTCACTTATTGTATATGTTTTTATTCACAGGTCTGTCCAAGAAACTTAAAAGAGTTCCACAGACCAGGGACTGTGAGGTGCTGAAGAGGTGGCTGAGACCTATTCAACCACAGGACCGGAGAAGTTGGCAAAGTTGACATCACTGCTAAACCACCTTCAAAATTTCTATTTACATGTGGAACCCCTGTACTCCAAGTGTGATCATCCTGACAGAGTCTAAAGGGAAAGAAATGGCTACAGCCTGGTATTTTCCAATTTTGTTTTTTATAAATATCATAAATGTAAAATGAAATTTCATAAAATCAACATTATTATAAAACAATGTTTGTTGCCAATTTATTGTTGTAATGTTGTATGGGCTGGTATTATACCTAATGTTCTTGTAATTTTGTACAAGGGTCAATTGCACTCCGAAGAATGTGGTTTTCCCTGTCAAGGGAATGTTGTGCAGGTAGTACAATGTATAATTTATTCTGTAACATCTTATATCACAGTCACTGATGAGTGCCATGATTGCATTATGACAGATTCTATCTATTTTTAATTTTGCTGTTCTGTTATGATAGGTTCTATCTAGCAGCCGTGCACTATAATGAGGATCCTGACCAGGGGGGCAAGCCATAACATCAGTAGGACAACCTCTGTAAAAGGTTGTGTTTCCTGAATCAAGACCCTACATACAAGTTGTTAAAGAATTATATTTTATTAAATAAACACAACTTGCTACTATGGTCATGCTTTAACCATATACAAGGAAAGTAGAAAAACCCTTAATTTAAAATAAAACATGACTGAAGCAATATCTTTCAGAATATATGGATGAGCTGATGAGGCTGGTATTTGAAATATACTGAGCAGCTGGATCAGGAAACTCCTGGCGTATCCGGCGTACGACACACGACGGGATGACAACTCCTTCGTCCTAAATAGCCCCAGCATCAGCTGACAAAACTGTGATAGGCAAGATGCCAGATGTGGGGGGTGAACAGAGAATATAATTGTATACATTTATATTTACAAATGATGTACATATTTACAAATGTTTGCCGTTATTTAATTTAAAGTAAATATTGATTGAAATATTTGTTTCCTTCATTTTTATCTGGGTCAAATGACATGAGTAAAATTTAGTGATTTGATTATATTAAACGCAGTCGTAGCTTATTACAGGCAAAAATAACTTACTCTTCTGTTCAACGCCTAAAAGGTCCATAGTCATTTCTATAAATACTACAGATTTTCTGCAGGGTGTATGGATACAAAAAGTTTGGCTCTAGGCCTGGATAGTGTACCATGCAAGTAATAGGTACTGGAATCTGGCTAATTCGTCTTTCAACCTTAAATGAAAAATGAGGATTAGAACAAATGCTGTTTTATAACAATGAAATAATGACTGGGGCAAAATCACTGCAGAGGACAAATATTGAATATTGAGTGATTTATTGTAAAACTTTATTTCCATTAATATGGTGTTATCACAGGCAGGTGGTGATATGCAGCGAAAATGCAGCGGGTTTTTGTAGAGTGGTGGCAATAAACATGACAGGTGAAGCAGTTGGCAGGACCTTCTCTCCAAATTACACATATAAAGATTGCACATAATGTCACATAATCTAAATGTTAGCTGTTAGCTGTGGTTACCTCTCTGATTTCCATTCTGAAACGTCCTCCTCCAGTCTAGCTTACAAAGGTAGATCAAGTCTATCATCTTGTTCGGTTTCGACTGGTTCAAACTCATACTCAATAGCCACAAATATTTGTTTGCAACAGCACATGTGAGAAGGACACAACATGTGGGTGGAGGGTGTTCATCTCAATCATAGCTCACTGGGCTCTGATTGGTCAGCATCACAGCGGTAGGGGGGTGGGGCATAAAGAGCCCTTGGGTCTAACAGAGCATTTCAGACAGAGGCTGAATAGAGTACAGCATAAGATGAACAGAAGAAGGAAAGTAATGTCTTTTTGGAACACTGAAGCATGTAAATCTATTTTAGCAGTCACAAAGAATAAAATGATAAACAGTGAAAATGGCCATAATAGGTCCTCTTTAAACGTTGCCTGTAGCTGCCAGTAACCTCTGAGCTGCACAGTGAACTAAATCGTTAATTCATGAAGATGAAAGACAGAAAACATAATTTCATTCATCATTCACCTTATTTGTGATGCATTTAAACACAGAAACATGACAAAGTCAGTCTGTTACACTTGGACAGCTTGTACTGCTTCCACAGATCTGCTGGAAATGAAAGTTAGCTTAGCTACATTTTCATAGACTATCCTATTTGCTTTGCTGGATCTGACATCTCTGCACCTGAGAGACAAAAACATGGCAGACGAGCTCATAACGAAGTGAGTGACAAATCTTTAGGCAGATATGCAGTTGCATTTTGGATTTAAAAACTATGAATGCAAAGAAGGCCCTGAGGTTAAGCATGTGCAACACAGTCTCTGCATAGAAAATAACACAAATAATAAATTATAATGTATAACTACATATATCAATTATAGAGAAAATACACAACAATAAAAAGTAAAAACAGCAAAATTATATAAAGAACCTGAGTAGATACAGGAGAAACGAAAAATAAATTATAAGAAAAAAATAAAATGGGGGGGGGTTTATGCGGTAGCAGCGGTGGTGGGTAGTCAGTCAGGGCGCAAAGTTGTATGGAGCTGAAGTATTCTGACAGAGTTCCATTTATGAAAAAAATTTGCTGAGGTGTCTTTCACAAAGAACATTATCTTTTCTAATTTAAGAAAATGCATGACATCCTTAAGCAGAGAAATACATGGAGACTTAGTAGATTTCCATTAGAGTAAAATACGTTGACTTGCCAAAAGAGAGGTAAGCCTAATATGTCTAACTGTGAGGAATTAAAATGTGAAGAGTCAACAGAGACCCCAAATATTGCTTGTCAAAGTAATAGAATAATCACTCCAGTGCTCCTGTAATCTGGAACAAAAGAAAAACATATGACAGAAATTACAAGAGGAAGCATTACATCTGTGACAATGGTCTACAACATTTGGATAGATTTCGAATAATTGAGCTTTTGACAGGTGAACTGTGTAATACTTTAAATTGTATAAATTGTAGCCTTGCACAAGGTGTACTTGAACATATTCTATCTATAGCCTCATCCCATCTATGATCTGTAAAAACTACCCCCAGCTCTTCCTCCCAAGCAATTCTAGTTTTAGCATCAGGATGAACATCAAAAGCCAAGAGTTGTTCATATATATTGGTTATAAGTGATTCCCATGGCTGGTAAGCAGGGAGGGAAGGAAAGAATGGAAAATGAGAGGGGGCACAGTGCCTTACTTAAAAGTAACTAAATAAATGTGATGCAGGGAAATTAAAGTCTGAGGATAGATCTGAGAAACTAGCAAAAGTTCCATCTTTGTAGAGGTCTCTAAACAGCTTAATGTCTCGGCTCTGCTACATTATATAAGTGGCATCAGAGGATTATGGGGGAAACAAATGACCACCACAGGGTTGCTTGTAAAGCTGATAGTGGTGAGTAGGGCCATTAGGGAAGATGAGGAACACAATTGAACCTCCAGCATGCACCACAACTCCAGAGATTGAGATTGAGAGAATAAGCCAAGTTTACCTGTTCATACACACTGAAGCCAGTACACTGGGGTACGTTAACAATGCACATTACATCTATTATTTCTTTAGATGTTTAACTAAACTGTTGGTCATGTTAAATAGTGCCTCAACGTATGCTTTGGGGTCCATTTGAAATGTAAACATTAATGTTTTTAATAATGCATCTGATTAGAGAGACACATTTACAGCATTAGTTCCCTGAGAATCTCATTCATATCTGAATATCAAATTGATTCGGGACCTTGTGAATTGAAATTGAATCAATTCAGGAAATCAGGGACAATACCCAGCCCTACTTGCTACTGATACCTCTTGAGGTTTAGAAAGAAAAGACTGTGGAAGTAATTTTCTAATGTGCAGTTACTGTTTCAATACACATGTACACGTGTATAATAATGCATATGGCATATCATAACTGATCTCAGAATGGTGGAAGCTGAGCCAAAGATCCCACAACGCACATTTAGAAACATCCAAAAAATGCTGCTCCCCCCGCGACTAGCCCCAGTCTTTGTCAATTGGACACGGCCACACCCACCAAAATTACAGAAATGACAGATGCATTGGCTGATGGTCAATCTAGCCTCCACAGACAATAGACTACTGCAGACACAAGAGGGTAACAAATTAAAAGATGAATGCAAACAGGCAATATCAGATCCTTTATGGAACAGAAGGCTGTTCTGAGATGAAAGGAGAGATATTGTTTCCACTTTGGTATCAATCTAATTGATGTCTATTTTTAGCTTTAACTGGTCAGTCTCTACAACAACCAGAGCAGAGTGGTCTACTGATTACCACCTGGCGTTGAGTTGGATCAGATGGTGGGGGACGCAGCTGGACTGGTTAACCCAAATATGTAGTGAGGGTGAACTGGGAACTTCTGGCTGAGGTCCCTGTCTATGAGGTCTTCAACTCCCACCTCTGGAAGAACTTTGCACACATTCCAGGGGAGGTTGGGGACTTGGAACGAGAGTTGAGCAAAGTCTCCATTGTGCACACAGCTATTAGGAGTTGTGGTTGGAAGGTCATTGGTGCCTGTCATGGTGGCAACCTGACAACCCAAAGGTGGACAACTTTGGTGAGGGAAGCCATCAAGCTGAAGGGGGGAGGCCTTTTGGCATGGCTGGCACCCAAGGTAGGAGACATGTACTGGCATGCAAGAAGGGCTGCAGCGTTCACAGATGCAAAAGCCCAGGTGTGGGAGGAGTTCTAGGAGGCCATGGAGAAGGACTTTCGGTTGTCCTAAAGGAAGTTCATGGAAGCAGGGCTTACCCCAAGCTTTTTTTAGCAGGGAAGAGAACTGCTCACTCAGACAGAGGATATCATCAGGTGGTGGATGGAATACTTTGCAGAACTCTTGAACCCAACCAACATGTCCTCTGATGAATAGTCAGAAGACTCAGGAATCTCACTAATAACTCTAACAGAGGTCTCTGAGGTAGTTGAAAAACTCCTCAGTAGTTGAGTGGATGAGATTTTCCTTGAGATCCTGGCGGCTCTGTGCATTGTTGGGCAGTCTTGGCTGACAGGCCTCTTCATTGTGGCAATCTGGCAGTACCTATAAACTGGCAGACCAAGGTGGTGGTTCCCATTTTTAAAATGAATTATTGGGGTATCACACCACTCAGTCTTGTGGGAAAACTTGTGCCAGTGTGCTTGAAAGGAGGCTCCAACCAACTGTTGATTCCCGGCAGGAAATCAAACACAATTCTGGTAGGTGTTGGCCTATTCTAGGGTTGACCCTTTTCACCAAGTTTGTGGTTTTCATGGCCAGAATTTGAGGAGGCAGCTGGGCTTCATTAGACTGTGACCTTCAGCAAGCAGTAGGGCAGTTTGCAACTGAGTGTGAAGACGCTGGGATGAGAGTCAGCACCTCCAAGTCTGGGTCATGGTTCTCTGCCAGAAAATGGTGGATCACTTCCTTCAGGTTGCGACAGAGTTTCTGCCCCAAGTGAGGGAATTTAGATATCTCAGGGTATTGTTCACAAAGCATTTGATTTACCAATCGATCTACGTTCTAATCCATGCCTATGATCATGAGCTTTGGGTAGTGATGGAAAGAATGAGATCACAGATACAAGCAGCTGAAATTAGTTTCTTCTGCAGGGTGGTTGGGCTCCGCCTTAGATATATGGTAAGGAGTTCGACATTTGGAGGGAGCTCAGAGTAGAGCTGTTGCTCCTTTGCATTGAAAAGTTTGGTTTTGGCATCTGATAAGGACACCTCCTGTGCAATACCTCTGGGGACGCCAAACGAGAAGGAGACCCAAGGGCAGATCCAGAAACATGCTGGAGAGATTATGGCAGAATATGGATGGATTGATAGATGGATTCTTAACCACTGTTTGCCTTGTTTCTGAGTACTTTTGCCACTGCTGGAGATCTTATAGCCATGTTCATAAATAATGGCCAGTTAATGATGAAATTAAAAATTGAAAAAAGGCTTGAGTAAAACAAAGTAGCGTTGCCATCATCGTGTTTAGGTATGATCCTAATATTGTTGGCAGTTATATGTGTACAGTATATTGCTCATGTAATTTTTTTCTATAGTCTACCTTGCCTTCTACATTTCCCCCATCCCTGTCATTTCCACATTCTAGACTTTCCTCTTCTTCCACTTCCCCCCTTTTCCCATCCACCCTCTTCATCCTTCCGCCCTGCTTTCATGTCCATATGAGTTTTCCTCCCCCCATACCCTTACATTTCCTTCACTCTTCCTCTCTCCTTATTATATTATTAGCTACTCCACCTTCTGTGTTCTCCCTCTTTGGTTTCACCAGTCACCAGTACCAGTAAGACACAAAACTCTCTTTTGCCCCTTCATCCCCCTGCTCCCTCACTTTGCCCTCCTTTCTCCCTGACGTCCAATCTTGAATTCCTCCCTCTGCCCGCCTTCTTTCTCTCTCTCTCTCTCTCTCTCTCTCTCTCTCTATCTTTCTCCCTGTCATCTGTCCCCAGCCAGAGGTTAATACACTCCAGGATGGCATTATTTCCTCCCTGGCCCTCCAACAATATAAAAATTCAGAATGGACAGCTCAATCCCTCTTCCATCTCAGATTTGATTGTAATGGTATTGCCTCCTGTCCCTGGGAGGCCCCTTGCCGCCTCACCAACCCGGCCTTTATGACACTAAATGGCCAGGCTACAATTTTTCCATCTATTCAAAAAATTCTGTTAATAACTCATTGGGAATGAGACGTCTGCACTCCCTGGACCATCTGCAGCCAGGTCCCTCACCTCTCTGTTCATAGGGGTCACAATATACAGAAAAAGATGCAGGGCTGAATCGCAAATATAAAAGGTTAATTAATCTCTGTGAATTTACAATCCCCTTTCCCCATTCCCCTTGCACTCCAATTGACAGTCCCAAAGAGACAAAAATGTCATATTTACAACCTCGCATGGAGAAAGTGCTCAGCAATGCACAGTAGTTGAGTGGGGGTGCAGGCCTGTCCAGCCACTCTCCCTTCTCCCCATTCCAACTTTACAAGTGTACCCATTCATCACACGTGATGGATTTATGTAATAAAACCCATTTCCTTTTCCCATACGATCCTATTAAATAATAAAATAATTATTTATTGATTATTCAAAAAGGTACATATGCGCGGATAATGGCTTTGTACCACACCACTGGACCTGCAATAAATAAAGCAGGCAGAGTGAGGGGTTGAGAGAAGAATAAAGCAGTGAGAGGGAGAAATGAAGGGGAATTAAATGACTTTTAAACCAGAGAAATCTGGATTCAATATGGCCTCTTGCAGTGTGGATCAGGAAGGATATCATTGAGTCTTCAGGAGGCTCATATGGGAGCATGACCTATGAATGGTTTTGATATGATATATGGCACATAGAAATTAAAATAGACAACTTCCATGCATAGTTTGTGTCTCAGATTTTAACATTTGTTTTGAATTGACAATAGTTATTGTTGAGCAAATATTTTTTAGTATATAACATAAAATATTACCTACCATACATTACATTTATTCACCATTAGTATCATAATAAGTTCCCTATCCCCAGTTGTTGTTCATCTAAAAAAGAAACTCTTTAATGTCAGCCAGATATTACATTGAGAGCTTCTTAATAACCCATTTGTGTTTGGTCTTTTAGTCGGCTTTAGTGCACTCAGCCTCCCTTGTCTTCTTCCTGGGCTTGTCTCAAGCCTCCTGCATGGTATGGAAAACAGATGCTATCTCGGCTATATTACTTCTCAAAGCATTAATATCCTCTCCCATGTTGTTTTCTCTGATCTGCTAGGCTTGCTGCTTTTACATTTATGTATTCATTAACCGTCAAAATATCCGATCTTGCAATACAATATCCACTTGCAGTGACAACAGCTTTTGGCCTATTACACTTGTTATGGTCATGTTTAGGAACTCACAGCTTTGATTAAAGTTTTGCAAAAATATTGTTGTCTGGTTTAAAGTTCACAGTAACTTCAGCCACAATGCTGGTATTATATTTAACAAAATAACTTGCTTTTGAGGCCTTAACTTAAACAGAGACGGGATCCTGGATGCTAACCCTGGTCTCTGGTGTGACCGTTGCATGCTATACTATTAATAATTGTAGTGACTCATTCATTCAAAAAAATTGTTGGCTCTCAAAATAATCCAGCCAGCAATGTTTCTATAAAACATACTTGCTGTTGCCGTTGAATGGTATAGAAACTTAATTTCTAGGAGACATGGTTGCCATTTAAAATAACTTTACCATCAGAGGAGAGCTTCATATCAAGGTTGAGAGTCAATTTACATTGAGTAAACAGCCCATCAAATTCAAAACAAGAACTCAAACTGCAGACACACTATACTTCTAACATCTTGTTCTAAAGATTTTTATGTTATCAGCTGCAGGGAAATCCATTACCTCTATTACCTTATGAATTATGAGTATTCATATGAGTTTTAGCTTTTACTATTGATCATACAGAAACATTTTTTAAACTTAAAATAACAGAAATTCTGTGGTTCCAACAAATCACCTGTGAATATTTGCTGGTTTTCTTAGTCTTATATGATAGTATATTTAATATCATTGTGTTTTAGGCTGTTGGTCACACACCTTGGGCTTTACAAAATTGTATTAGGCATTTTTCCACTGTTTTCTGATATTTCATAGGCCAAACGATTAATCATGAAAGCATTCATCAGATTATAATGAAAGTAATCGTTTGTTGCGCTGAGTTATAAAGCCCTTTCCCCCAATATAAATTTTGTATGAGTAAGAAGAATTATTAATCACGATAACAATTATCAGGAATTAGTAGAATTTAGTTCAAGTGATTTTGAGTCAGTGAGAATTTAGTTTATATGAAAGTCAAACTTTCTGTCCCCCATCACGAAAGCAAGTTCTGAGATTGTGTCATAGTTTGACTGCTAATAATGGCTGACCCTTTAAGTTGTATCTTTGCTATGAAGGGACACTATACATACAGTTAAATACAGTTCAGGAATGGCACCTCCTCAATAGACCTTAACTTTTGTATGTACAAAATTTGAATGAAGAGGAATTGTGATTTTGTGCCACTGGTCAGGATTCAAAGCTGTCGTATCATGAATGTCAACTTTTTAAATTGAGGTGTCCTTTTGAATGTATCTTATCTCTTTCTCTCTCTTTCACACACACACACACACACACACACACACACACACACACACACACACACACACATACACACACACACACACATTTCTTAAATCAATTTGTCAGCACACAGGTCATAAGCAATAACAACTGAGAAGGTGGCATTGAGGGCAAGCACAGGAGACCAGGGAGTCTTTTTTATGAGCAGCCAGGAGGGGGAAGCATCCCTCTTTGCAAGTGTGCCTAGAAGAAAAGGAAAGAAAAAGTAATTAAACAAACAATTTACAAGGAACTGTGTGTCTGCTTATCCAATCTACCATTCTCACTTTTGGTCTAATACATATAGACAGAAAATGGGGGGTGGGGGTGGGGGGTGGGTTGTTACTTGTCTCCTCAGTGACGGTAAATGACACACGTTTCATTGCCCATTCATTTAACCTGCACTGTGTTTATGAAGAGAAAGGGATTGAGAAACAAATTACGTAGTGTCATTTAATTAGGAGTTTTGCTGTGAGCAATAATCCAGTTTTTTTCTCATAACCTTTAACTACTTAATGGATTTGAGAAGCTATTACCTTTCAAGATTTCTGTTTTTAATTATTTGGAGTATTGTCACAGATATGAAATGTCAATCACACACCAGGATTAATGCTGTGGTTTATGTCTGCATATTATTTACTTATGGATTGAAGCTGGAGGAGTTCTTTTAGCTGATGGCTTTGCAAACACAACAAAATATGTGCAATATGCAAAATTTGTTCTGTGGCCTATTTAGCTTTTTACATTCATTCATCCCTTGTGCACCCATTTACTCACATACCCTCATCTTAAATCCACAAGAGGCAGTTATTTACATAGATATTAACATTATGTTTATGGTGAATAATATTAGAAATACACCTATGTGAATCATGGATCAGATTAAGATGATAATTTAACATATATAAACACAATTATTAGTTTTCCTCCATTGTCGTTTATACTGTAGGTGTGCACGTAACAAAATATAATCCAGGTAGTGTGTGTATGTATCAGCGTGTGACCCTGATCACGTTTAGGTAACACTGAGAAAGACGCAGACAGAGTTTGTTTAGTTTCCCCCTGGAGGACATCATAGTTCTCCGCCAAGAGACCAACCCACGTGCTGAGACATCAGGCCCGACTGTATATGAATATCGCCTTAAATACATGAGCCATGTGAGGTATGCTTGATTTATTTTGTCAGACACGCAGACAACCATGAGGGCATGTTTCCTAATGTTAAATCAGTGGTACTCTTATTACATGTGCAAAATATTTCATATATATTGTGAATGCTTAAGTGGACCAGAAAGTATATATTAGTAGCACCTGATATAGCTTGTGGAAGTTCATAGTTTCACTTGAGCATCTCTACAGATGTCTGGGAGGATAAATTAAACAAACCTCAAGCAGTTCAAATACACAAAATCTTATTCAAACAGATGTTTTCACCCAGGTTTAACACAGCTCTTATGCTGGCATGTTGGCTCCTCAGACCCCCCATGGCACGGGGCATGTAATCATCCTGAAAGTCTCTCCGGGTGTCTGCACTCTCATAAAGCAGGAAAATGGATTGTGTGGCCCAGGAAGGGAAAATGAAAGAAAAGGAGAATGAAATTACAGACCTGGCTGACTGCACAAATCATGCATATGATGTTTTATGACTTGCCAGAAGAATTCAACACCTGTGGATCACAGTAGCTATAATTGTACATGAACGCACCAGGATGGCGGTGGGAGGAGTGTTGTGGTTTGAGCGTCACTGAATATTTCACTGAGAGTGTGTGCACCTAGTAGGTGACTGTCAGTATGCAAGTATGCTTTTCTTGGCATGGCTGGGTTTTAGAGACAGAGGGAGGATGAAAAAAGAAAGTTAAGGGGGCCGCCTGTTATTCACATCTTTAGTACATCCTGGGTGAGTCGCACACAGTGCACATGGCTCACTCAGAGAAGCTTCATTTACCATTGTAATTGCCCTGTTTATTTACCCTATTTTCATTGGTGGTAAAACTTGGGCAGGTTCATCAGATCTGGACAATTTGGCCTGGCTTTGGCTTTGCCATTTACTTTAATTACACAAGGCAATAAATTCTAAATGACAATTGGCATGACCACTATCACTGTTTGACCCTGGTCCTCTTCTATAAAGCCAAAGCTAAAACTTAGAGTAAACACAAACACAGTAGTTCCTGTAGTTCCTGAGAATGAACCTTTCACCCAGTTTGTGTCGTATTTTTCCACTTAATTAATTATTTAGTATAAATATAAATAAAGGCGTATATGGCTTTTCTTCAACCTTCATGCAGAATTTTTTTTTTATCTGTAAATATGTTTTGTAACTTATTTCAGTACAAGTTTCTTAACACTTTCTTTAAAATTATAGAAATAAAAAATATAGAATAAAGGCAAAATCCTAAATAAGATGACAACATAGAAGATCACAGTCTTTCCTCCACCTCCTCTCTCCCACCTCTCTGCTGTGAATGCTGATTCTTGAGTCAAATTGATTACACCACTCCATCTGTATTATGACTGGCCTCCTCCTGTGTTTGCTGCCTCTGCCTACAGCACAGAGTTAGTGTACAATTACATATAGTTTAATATATCTGCCTGAGCACCTTTAAATAAGCATCACAAGTCCACAAGGTGATTTGTCTTCCAGCCCCATTACTCCATTGTACATCTTGATAGCCAGGGATCGCTCCGAGCTATGTTTAAGCATTAAATAGTGTATTATTATTTCACATAAATCAAGCCGAGATGTGAGTGGGGCATTCATAAATTTTGCATTTCTCACAGACAGTATTTTAAAGCCTTTCTCTCTTTCTCCAACGCTCTGAATTTTGAGACTAAAGCAATTCTGCTCCCTGCACATGATAGTACATTAAAGATGGGCATATCAGGGAGGTATATTCAAAACAACATGTAATCCAGTTTAGATTAACTTTGAGTTGCTCGAACACATTCATCATAGCACTGTTTCCATAATAACTAAGCTTTTGGCAGTGATGCAGCTAGATGAATGCACCATTAACATCAGAAAACATTGTATTTTTATTGCCATGTATAATGTGGAAAAATATCAACCAAAGCCAATTTATCATAATATTTTCACAGTTAACCATGGTTGAATGTCTTATCTGTGTTCAAGATGAAAGAGTAAAATTACATTTAAAGGTGGAAGTTTGCCATCAGCTCATAGCTCACTGAACCTCCACCTTGGGTATTAGTGCTCTGTTTGTACAAAATGTCTACTTGAAATGGCTTCACTCAGGAAACTGTATGTCACCTTTACACATGGGCAGGAGCTGCCAATGTTTTAGTCAGGCTGACAACATGTTCTTTTCACTCACCAGTTGAGCGTCAGGCTACAAAAAGTGACAAAGGATAAAAGTGCATTAGCAGTTGTTTTGGATACTCTGAGAACACCCTGCATATTTTTTTCTATTTCCTGACTTTGGTTTTCTAATTGGTGCTGATGTACAAGTCAGAGACTATAGGGTTTGAGGTGAAACCTGGAGATTTGTCAGGATCCAAAGGAAGTTTGAGGGTATCTTTATGAGTCACATGAACAATACAGCATTTGTATAATAAGGTGTGTCATTAGAAATATGCCTGAATCAGACATTTAAGTTAGTGCCATTTGTTGAGCATTTGGTTCTCATTTTCTCTTGGTCAGACATGTAATACTGATTGTAAAATGTTACAAAAGGATTGTGCATATACCTGAGAAAAAATATCAAATATGGCCCAGAAGAATAATATGAAGCCATTCATACTGTAAAATATGTCCAGAACAGTACCTCAACCATCATGTGTTACTGAAACAACATGAGTCACTGAAAATCATATTTGACATAAATCAACTTGCCGAAATAGTTTAAATAATGCAAATGTCTCATAAGTTTGACTTATGTACAGTGTAGTATTGTTCATCGCAATTAAACATAATTTTCACTTTAAAACATGTTTATCATTTTCTGTACATTATAATTGTATGACCCCC
>NW_019525514.1:366319-372300 GCF_002814215.2 Seriola lalandi dorsalis
CACACACACACACACACACACACACACATACGCACACACATACACACACACTGGCCTGGGGGCTTCAGTGCTGCAACAAAATCAGTAAAAAAATCATGTAAAAGTCATTGCAAATTGGAAATTGCCTAGATGCCAAGACAGTAAGTTGAAGATTTTGCGGGTTAGAAAAAAATGTCTTTGAACTAGTTTTTGCTTGCACAAAATATCGCTCCTGGGTTGATATTCTTTCTGAAGTGTTTCATGGCAATGAGAATTAAGAAATAAAGCACCATGCCAAATGATTCAGTGAAAAGATGGCAAACACCTACAGGTATTCTGTTCACATGACATCACCCTGTGTAAAATTGACAACTTCGTGTTTTTTTTTTTAATTTTTTTTTTTTACATATTTGGAACTTGCTATGTTCTCTGACTTAATAAACATTTATTTTCAAGAGAGAAGTGAAAGTTATGGATAGCATCGATCTATAAATGCTCTAATTATGTGAAGCAAATGCAATACAAATTTTGTTTACTTTATTTATATGATGATCAAATTTATTGATTTGTTTTGGTGGCTCACATCTTTTACATACATTATTTTGTAAGCACAACAGAGCCCCATTACGGTACATACAAACAAGATCTCTGGCTTTCTCTACCTTTCCCTTCATCCCTTCATTACTTGGAAGAATGCATCTTTTGGCGTTGATGTGCGCAGGCTGAATGTATGTTTCGCATTTAGTGCACCCCCACCTTAGCTCATGAATCACATCAACTTACACATACACAGCATACACTGGCAACAATACCTGGGAGGATAAACGCTCAGTTAAATCGAATAAACATAATCCAGACATGTTCCATCCTGGCCTGTCTGTCTCAGTGATTCCATCAGTGAAGAAGTGCAAAGATTAGAAGTCAGCTGAAAGGCCATCTGAAAGGATCCAGCTCTGGTGATAAACATAATTTTAATCAAGCATCAGTTAATTTGTGATTTTACTGAACTGCTTTTATTGCTTGCAAAAGTGTTTCATGACTGTCTGAAAATTGCATAAACACAAAGGTACCCCCCTGAATATTTCTCACTGCTCCCTATGCTCTGATGTGCCCTCATGTTAAAACAAAGCATCTGTCTGTCTATCATCTAACCATAAGCGCTCTGGGTGGGGCAGGATCGCAGTCTTTTGAAGTGAACTTGTCATGGGAAATCTGCATCACTGGGGCCCAGTGCAATCACAGGCTCAAAATGAATTGACTGTGGTGCAACACCTCAAATAATTTTTAGACACTGCATTATGAGATTAACTTTTGTAATGCCCATCATTGCCTATATAAACGGTGGCACACGCACACACATTAAAAATGATTTTTATTGTGCACACATATTTGGAATATCATATCATGTAATATAAATAATCAATACAGAAACCTTATTCTGTATTTACTTAAAAATATACACATGAAGTTACACACATATACATTTACAGATGTATAAAATTACACTTTAATGTGTATTGACAAGTTACACCCCCTCTTTCCTCCAAATGCACACACACAAGCATGCATGACTCCAGACTGCAGTAACACAACATTAAGCGGTTTTCTCTTTTCTGCTATCTCCAGCTTCCTTTTTGCCCTTTGGTTAAACATTCTCTTGGCATGCATGATCTCATTTAACTTTGATTTCCTCTTTTTCCAGGACGACATCCTTGATGGTTCCAATTTCCAGCCCATTCCCCAATTTTCAACCCCAGTGACAGACAACACACGCAGGAATGTCTGTTTAGCTAAAGAAGGGAATTGGTAAGTGATGATTTTCAATGCTGTTTGAGATAAAAACGCGAGTTTGCAGCAGAAATGGATTTTCCTGGGTAGAGAGTAGGAATCTTGGAGATACTGGTTTGAATGTGCTGTTATTGTAGCTTCATAGCACATATGTGATTTATGTTATTGAGCTTTAGGATACACTGCTGTAGACAACTGTTATTTTGACAGAAATCACAAACTGTTTTACCTCAGCAGAAGTTTAGTTATATCAAGAAAGTGTGAGGTATAAAATGTGAAAATCAGCAACAAAACAAATTGTTTTGGAAGAGTGCAATTGTGTATGAACAAAATAATTGTTAATATGGGGGAGTATAAATACAGAAATTGAAATTTCTTTTGCAGCAATACATAAAGGTTATGCGTATATCAATTTAATTGACACAAATTCAATTAAATTAAAAAAAGAATTTTATCTATTCTCCTATAAATTCAAACAACCTTGAAACAACATTTTCTAATTTTCTTAAAACAAAAACAACTTTATCCTGCTCTAAATAAAAAAATGCCATTTGTGTCATTTCTATAAAGTCCTGTGTGCTCAGGGTGCCTGACACAATCAAAATATTGACATAATTTGATTAACCTCTTGAGTGTGGAGAATGTGTCCAGCATGAAGGACTTTTTGTTGGTTGAAAAGAACAGCTCATTGTTGTGCTTTAAGTGGTTTGTGTAATCCCCTATAACCAATACCATGAAGCCAAAGGATTCTGAGAATCTGTTTTCAGCACATTTTGAGTAGGAGCAAACCTGGAAATTCTCTCTCTTTTTCTCTCTCTCTCTCCCCAACTCTGTCATGAAAGAGAGCACCCCATTTCCATATCAAACGGATTAGTTCCAAGACCAGGGAAGTAGGAGTAATGTAAGTAACCATACAAATTTAAATATAGGACATCAAAAACATTGTTAGGCATTCATTTATTTTTAAGCGGCCCTGGCTTTCTGTGTCTCTCTGTGAAGATGAGATGAAAATGTATCTCTTCAATTTTATTTTCATTTCACTTTGAAAGGTGCTGAACACCGCAGTATTTTAACATTTCATGTGCACCGTGGCATCCTGCTGTTCTTGTGTGCTTTGCCACATTTGTGAAATGAATATGTCACATCAAGCGATCCATTTGTTCAAAATGTAACATCAAAATGGTTTCAAGTGGGCAATGTTCACGTAAGCTCATTCTTTTTGGACATTTCTGCAGAAACAGACCAGTGGACCTTTGACTCTTGTGACACTAATTCCAGCCGGCACTTCATACTTACCATTCAACACATAATTCATAATGTATTGCAAATATTTTTTAAAAATATTTTGTGTTTAGGTGTACAATAATAAAATATGCTGAACTTTCTAGGTGTATTGTCACCGCAATTACAGGCCTGCTTACAAATCTTACAAGAGCAGTGAAAAATTACCTTCACAGACTGAAGACAGACACAGAATGAATAGTGAGTGAATACGTTAACAGAGGGTGCCATACTTGCCACACAAGTTGATTTGCCATTTAAATTGGCAACATGAATTCGCATGTTTTTAATTTTCTGACATTAATTTCTCCTAGCTCTTTGGAATCAAGTGAATCCTATAAATCCTACGGATAGTCAGATTCAATGTCAGATCTTCACTCAAAAATCCAAAAAAGACTGAGAAATTAAACATCAAGTTGTGTGTATCTTACTGTATATTTGGAAAGCTAACAAATTCAGAAAATTGTTATTGTTCTTCCAAATTATAATTTTCCTACAAATAGTGAACAAAATATCATAGTTAGTATTAATAGGGGGAAACATTTGGTTTTGAGCAGAGAGGTCAGTGTATCCCTGTGTATTTACATGTGAGTGTGTGTGCATGTGTGTGTGTGTGTGTGTCTGTGAGTGAGTGAATCATGAAGAGATTATTCAGCAGTCTGTGTCTTGCTGACTGATCTGACCCGCCAGTAGCTCCCCATCCAGATGAAGAGATGGACAGATGAATGCCTGCCTGTGCTTCCTCAGCCCTTTATGACTTAGCCTGTCTCTCTGTAATTGAAAAAAACTATCCGGGCCGTGTTGTTTTAGGATTTGTCCCTTTATAATGTAGCTTCAAAACAGGAAAACCAATACTGGGAATAGACCCCCAAATATAATTAATTTTGTGGGGGCAGGGTGTAGAGGGGGATGGGGGACTATTATTGCAGGAGGAAGAATTCTAATCAGTTGCAGATTTCTTCCTGTTTGGTTAGCGTGACCGTGGCCAATTACCAGTGAACTCTGTGTTACAGTTTCACTTCCTGTGCTACCCAAAGAATGGAATGAGGCCAGCAGTGCAGAGCCTGGCAGGACAGAGGGAGAGAGAGCAGAAGACAAGATAGGGAGAGAAGTGATAAAGAGTGAAAGACAAAAAGAGATACATGAGAATAAGACTGTAGGAAAGTAAACAGAGCAGGGGAAGGGGAAGCAGAAAAGCAGAGAAACGGGAATGTAAAATATCTTGCCAGATCGAAAGTGCACAGACATGAAGACACACACATCCTTTATCCACCTAATATGGAACATGACATGGTTTACAAAGGAAATGAAAGGATTTTGGACCTGACTTCTCTTGCTGGTTCAGCTGTTGTCAGGTAAAGGCTGAGACTGTGGAGCAACAGAACAAACTCAAGTCACAAATACAATAATGCATAACTCAATCATTGCAGTGATGTTATCAAAAGACACAATTTGGCATTGCTGTTTTCCCCTAAATTGAATTAAACCACCGGACTAAACATCTGAATGACAATTGCTAAGGCATACCTGAATTTGCATAAAGTGTCCTTTCTTTCCAGCGTGTATAAGTAACTCAATATGTCATGGTACCTCCTGGGAAAGGAGGAGCTTTTACTAAAGGCTTGCCGAGCCAGCAGTTTACACCATATTACAACAACATGCTCAAAATATCAGTAATGCTCTTTTTTCAGGCTTTTTGCAGGACCATGGTGTGTTTTTGTGTGAATGTCTACTACTAAAAACAATACGCAAAAACATAAGGATTGATAAAACATTCACAATCACTTACAACTTGACCTGCTAAATTGTTCTTTTTGGCTTGATCCCACTCGTCACTTATAGTTCTCTCCTCTCTAACTCTCTTTTGCTTCTCCAGAGGGGTCTATTCCCATAGTTTCCTACTGTCATAGTTTTTTTGGCATATTACACTCCCCAATCCACCCTAGAGGTCTTCCATAATTGACTTTTGATGTCATTGTTTAGTTGTAGAATTACAGAAGGGGTGTGCATTGGGAACAGGCAATCAGGATTGGCAGTGCAACATTATTTTATTCATTTTCATATGATGTGATAGGCACCTTTCCTTTACTGCAACCCTGAATTGTGAAAATGTAGTTAGTTCATGTTTATTGATTTTTAGTTGTGTTGACGGCACAAAATATTTTACTGCCAGTAAATTAAGCTGTGATTGAATACTTATTTCATGGTTGTATACAGATTTCTAGAGATCACAATATTTGACACTACAATATGATGTGATGACAGTGATGACACTGTTGACAGATGAAATAAATAGTTTGACAAAACAAATATTGGACATGATAAGAACAAATTCACACTTTTCAGTAGTAAACTTTGGGAATTTTTTTTTATATTACCAAGCACATGACAAAACATTTATTTCTATTTTCGAGCACAATTGAAAACACCTCAAGGGACCCAATACTGTAGCAGTTACAAGTGGAATAACCTACTCAGAAGAGGTTCAATGTTCAATAGATAATGCACATAACTGGCAATACAAATGTGAATTCCCTGGGAAGCCTGTTTTGCACACATACACACACATGCACACATGCACGCGCGCATGCACACACACACACACAAATACACATACACACACACACACACTGAATGAAAAATGGGTGAAGAGCCATACTAATCAGTGTGAAGTAGAGGGTCGGAGTCGCTAAACTAATCCTAGTACAGCAGATTCCCACTTTCTGCCACATTTTTTGCTGCAGCTGCCTGGGATCATTTCACAAACACAAGGTATTCCTCGAAGAATTGATACTGTTAGATAGTACATTGATCACACACATCGCCTGCGGACAGAAGATGGCTTTACAAGCAATAAGATGGGAGACAATTATATTATTTTAGTGAAATAAGACAGAGTACAAGCGGCAAGTGCCAATAGCCCAGGCAGGGGT
>NW_019525514.1:372320-462555 GCF_002814215.2 Seriola lalandi dorsalis
GGGGGTGGGGGCTCCTCTGTGACTGCCTCGATGTGTTTGTGCTCCATTCTCAAGTGGCACGGTAATCCACTAAACTTTCCTCCACTCGCTTCTCTCAATGCAATCAGGATGCGAAGGCTCACCAGTGATTGCATTCATTTGTAAAAGCATCCAAGCCAAAATTGAACCCCAAGGCTGATAAACTATAAAGATGCTGATCAGATCGTGGCTAAGGAGTCCACACTTGAGGGCACGAGATGTCAGGGCTGGAGCCAAAAGAGCAATGACTCTGTATACCTCACTCGGAGCCAGACGGCAGCCCTGGAATACAAACAAGAAGAGAGAAAAAACATAAAAACGACAACAAACTGCAGAAGGATTTTTCATCCTGCAGCATCTTTCATAGAGGGAAGGTATTATCTGTTCAGCAGATTAATAGTTTTTCAGATGTTGTTTTTTGTTTTTTTTTGTTTTTCTTTTCATCGACTCTGTTGGTAAATTGAGTGCATTTATTGTTTGAGCTTTAGCTAATGCATTATATTTTATTGATGAGTTCAATGTGAATTTCATAATGCATCAAAAGAAAAGTAGAAAGCCAAAAGAGGTGCTGTTCAGGAAAGTCTTATGTTTACTGCTTTGCAACAGAATATTATAAACAATTTATCAGAATGAAAACAATACATAATTCTGCAGTTCTTCAAGTCCAGTCCATCCCGTTTTTATTGGACACCTTGCAATACTGCCTGTTGTCACTGCGCTTAATGAGTTATTGCAACATTTTGTCAGCTTTACAGTTATTTCTTACAACTATTGCATTGTTTCATACTAAATGAACAGTGTCACTACTTTAAACACACTTATCAACCTCCGCTAAAGCGCAAAGAGGACAGACAGACAGAGAGAAAGAAAAAAAGAGAGGGAAGATCAGAGGATGTTTTTTCCTCTCTATCCTCATGGCCCCAGTGCCTTGAATGTCAAAGAGCAGACAGCGGGAGACTGATTCCATGAAGCAATGTGAATGGGACTATTGAAGACCCGCTTTGATTGACAGCTCTTCCTCTCTTGCTCTGCCCTGAGGGTGACTGACAGTGTGGTTCATCTCACATTTTGTGACTGAGCTAATCCAGTAAATTCCAACCAGACGCAGCACAACTCAGCAGAGACCTCCTGCTCCTTTCCCAGGTGGAGTTTTTATTTTATCTCTTCCTCCCCAAAATAAATATGTTTTTCCATCTGTGGCACCAAAAACAAACCAGGGGGGGAGGGGGGCAACTTGACTATAATTAAGTGTAAGTACATAATTAAGCAAGTTACAAAAAGTGCTAGTTTTCAATGAATTAAAATGTAGACTAATTACATGTGGGAATTAGCCTGCTGTTGTGCTAGTGATTAATACTGTCATAGGTTACTGTCTCAATATGCTGCCAATTGGAAATGGGATCACCTTACTGGAACAATTGATTTCTTGCCAAGTTCAATAATTAATTGACTCAACATTCACTGACACACAACTATCTCATATGTTGTCCCGCATGCCCACAAGGTGCGCTGTTTGTCCTCTCGACCTTGCACCTGTATTTTGATGTGTGCCGGTTCCCAGAAATTGCTGCAGCTGGCTTTTCAAAGAGAAACGAAGAAATGAAGACACAAGAACAAAAAAATAAATAAAATAAAAAAATCATCAAAAACATCAATTAACTTACAAGACCTCCACTCCTGTTATAGGGTGTGTAAGCATGATTGCAGTAGCAACCAAGGGTTACTGCAGTGTACCTCTTGGCAGCCATGACCCATGAATAATGAGCCGATTGTGAGAATTATTTGAAGCTTTCATTAATCATCATTCCTAAATGATCACTCTGTGAGGGTATGCAAAGCGTGATTAATTGCAAGCAATGAATTACCTGCCTTTTGCAGGAGGTTGGTGTTAACCCCTAGTCAAAGCAGTGAAACCCAGAGTTGTTAACTGTGTCAAGCAAAGTTAATACAATAATGAGAATCTGGGAAGGATGTGTTTAGAAAAGGACACCCATTATAATCAGTAATCTGAGACCTCAAAACTAGTAAAAAATATACTAGAAGGAAATATGTATTTAAAGATTTTTCCTGAATAAACGTGATGAATAATACATTACATTAACCTTATTGGCTGCACGGTGGTGCGGTGGTTAGCGCTGTCGCCTCACGGCAAGGAGGTTCCGGGATCTTTCTGTCTGGAGTTTGCATGTTCTCCCCGTACCAGTGTGGGTTCTCTCCGGGTACTCCGGCTTCCTCCCACAGTCCAAAGACATGCAAATGGGGATTAGGCTAATTGGATACTCTAAATTGACCATAGGTGTGGCTGTGAGTGTGAATGGTTGTCTGTCTCTATGTGTTTGCCCTGCGATGGACTGGCGACCTGTCCAGGGTGTACCCTGCCTTTCGCCCGAAAAGATGCTGGGATAGGCTCCAGCCCCCCCGCGACCCTACTAGAGGATAAGCGGTAGAAAATGAATAAATGAATGAATTAACCTTATTACTTGTGTCAAATCTCAGCATTTTGACAAATCTCAGTATGTGTCACTGCTTTAAGATCTATGTTTTAGAATATCAAACTCAACCCTGGCTTTGTTTCCTGAATGCACATACAGTGCTGTCTTCATGACGTGTAAGCTTCTTTATGTGTCGAGAAAATTATACAACCTTGTGATTTATGAAGCCTTTTCAAAACCAGCTGTGTGAAAATGTTCTTGGTTGCTGCAATTTTGATTTTAAATATACAAATTTTCTCTTCAATGATTAAAAGCATCATTGTCATTAATAATTGTCTATGTTCATGCAGTTGGCTTCTGTGTTTTGACTAAGCAGAGCCCAGAAGACAATACCCCAGTGTGTGAGATAAGGTAAGCATAAGCATGATGAAAGCCTCACTAACTAGTTGTGACAATGGCAAAGTGAGATAATAGCCCACCAAGACGAACTGAGCATGAGTTGTGCAAGCATCAAGCTTTCATGGGGCATTGCACACTCTAAATGGTATGCTTTTGAAGCCAGAGAAACCTAGGGGTGTGGTAGACTCTGTCTGGTCTTCCTCGCTCTGTTGCATTATTAGCTCCCTATTATATTCAGAATGTGTTTTTGTAAAATAAAAAATACAGTATATCCCATGGTTTGAATCAATACTTATCAGAGGCAAATATATTGTTCACGTACACAAATGAGCCCTCATAATTACATGATTTTATGCACAATTCAAATCATTCCTTCTTGACACAGCCAATACATCTGTCATGTGGCTCCTCGTTTTTTTTGTTGAATAATTAAAACAAGAAATAGAGAAACATACTAATGAGAGAACCTCACTTGAGGGCTTTGCTGCTCTACTGACTATCATATTAATGTATTCCTGTGTGAATTAAACGCATCATCAAACACCTAAGTTCCCTTCATATTTTCCTCTGAAGACAAGGGCTGGACACCGGTGTCTACCTTGCCCTCTGCAAAAATTAAGGGCATTCTTCATTATTACACCTCTTGTGATTACTTGATAATAGCCATGTACTACTAATGGTCCCCCCTGTAATTTGACAAAAACAGTGGGACTTTAGCTTTTTATGAAAATTACATTGTTTCAGTCAATGATTGGGTCATTAAGATAGGTCAAAGTGAATTTAAAGTGATATGCAGATTTAATACTCCTTGCTGACTTTATCTTTCTCTGCTATTTACATCTGTAACATTTCTACGAAATAAGTAAAATTTAAAAATCTGTTATATCTATAGGTGACTGCCTAATGTATGTATCTCATGTCTCATTTTTTTCATGTTGTTTCATATTAAAACAAAATATCTAAAAAGTTTGTAGGCAGATTACAGCCATCAGCAGCAAGATTTCTCCTTCTCTTTTTTCATCCTTTCTCTTCTTTTCTGCCTGGAGCTCTGGTGACTGCCAGTGTAATCTTGCCTGACCTTTCTCCACCTCCCTGAACCTCTCTCTATTCCGCCCTCCTACCATTTCTCCATTCATCCCTTGTCCCCTCTCATCACCACAGACTGACAGTCATCAGAGCACCTTTCTTTCAGTGGCTGACAGCTTGAACTGGCTAATTAAGGCAAATTGGGAGCAGGAGACTAAACCGAGCAAGCAGAGTTATTTTAGAGGCCACTTTGTGACAGAGCAACCATGCAGACTCATGATCCATATAATGGCTTGCATGGGTTGAAGAAATATGAAAGATCATATCATAATACACCATTAGTGCTAAGATACTAAATAGATGATGTGTTGCAGAGTTCTACAAGAGTTTAGAGATAAGTTAAGTTGATAGTTTTTTTTTTTTTTTTTTTTAAATTTGGAATAAGCAAGAGCAAAATCGGGTTTTTAAAATTCTAACACAGTTGCCAAACAAAGGCACAGAGAGTACAAAGCAACAAAGCATGCAGTAAAGGTGGGACTGAAATGTTAGTTTGAATATTTTGAATAGATTTGCCCATAGCTGTTAGAGAGCAAAGCAGGCAATGTTTGATTGATCACGTCCCACAGGGGCGACAGCCAGCATGCCATTTATACACAACAAACGGTGTTGGCTACACTAAACTAAGCTCACACAACCTATGCAGATAGCACAGTGTTTCATTTTAACATGTGCATACTAAACCTGGCTGATAAACGATTTGCCTAGCAGCATTTCCGTCCATATTTTATCACAGCAGACAATGCTCAGTGGCGTTGCCAGACTTGGTGTATATCCAGTATTCAGGCAAAAAAGCTTCTCCTGAACCCTTCAACAGCTTGGCTCCCATAATTAACTTCCACAGGACTGATGGGAGCCGCAGAGGCAACAGGAATAGAGTACAGTAGAATAGAATTGAAGGTGCAAAAGCAGTAGAAAAGACATTGATGAAAAGAACTAGAAGCAGACAAAAATTGAATTTGACAGAGGTCTTGGGTCAGTCATGTTTGAAGATTATTCCTTGTTGTGCAGATAACCTCCATCATAGAGAAAGCTCCTGTTGAGGGCAGAAATGGCTGAAAGGATTAATGAATGTTTATACTTAAAGCTCTGTAATTGCAGAACACGGTGAAAACCTTTAAGCTGTGGCACGCTGGCAACATTTTAAACCAGTATTCTGAATATGGCATTTATGCCAACAAATATGAGCAGGGTAGAATGTTAACTGTTTTAACCAGAGGCTATAGTGTCTGGTAAATCTGGAGCTCCAGTCATTTTTCACTTTTTTTTTGTCAAACTGATGTTTTTTTTAGAGGAAAGAAATTTGAAAGTGTCAGATGAAGTAAACAAATGTTGTAGTCACAGACCCTAGTTTTCAGACTTTGCCTTTCTTCATTATGTTACAGGTTTGTTTTAGAGATTTGAAAACATAAAAGTATTGTTAAAAGAACAGAGCAGCACTGTATTCATTTTCAGTCAGAGAAAATGCAGTGGCAGATACTGCAAAACAGATAGATGGCTACAATGACTTTTTAATACCATAAAAAATTATATAGGAAATAATATATAACTATGTAAAAAATGTATGATACATATACATGTGTAAATAGATCACACCAGTGACTTTTGTACTGTTAAAGCATTCATTCACACACTTTAATAGGTGGTTGACTGACCTGTTCCTTGTTTGCACACGCACGTGTGAGCATACACAGACATGAGACCAGATTGCTCAGTCTCTGTTCTTCCTCATTCTAACCTTAACCAGACACATCTTCTTCTAGAGATCCCAGGTGACTCACTCTGATTGGATGGCCAACGTATGACCTCTGACCATCCCTTTAAATCATTAGCTGGCCAACTGATGGTTTCTATTTACCATCCCCATAGGAGCTCTTAAAGAGGGAGGAAGATTTGTTATTGTAAAGATATTGTGACGCTGGAGTTGATCTATTGTATTTAGTCACTGAAGTATTTAAAGTCAAATGGCATATAAATTAAATGTAAAGATGATATTGTAACTAAAGCTGTTCATATATAAATAATGAAAAAGTGTTATTAATGCAATACGATGAAGTTGAAGATGGCACTAAGTCCAGAACTATACCCCCTTTTGATGGGACAATATTGTAATTCATCTGATTATAAAGAAATATATCAAATTCCAGGTGATATTTTGGTGACACACACATATAGAATAATTATATATTAGGACTACCCCAGACCAAAAGTATCCTAGTCAACAGGCAATAGTTAGTTCAAGCCATTAGTCGACTTAGCACACGTTTATCTTTTGGGGAGCATGGTAGAAGTTCCAGGGCTGAGAGAAAATGTTATAAATAATATTGTCAAAACGCCTCATTACATACAAAATAAGTATACAGAGAAATACAAAACTGTAATAATGAGCATAAAAAAATTAAAATTTTACAAGTGTGTGCACAACGCTTGTTAATGGGCAAAAGCAGTAATGATTTTGAATGCACTGCAACAACCAGCAAGGAGACTGAACATTTTGTTGATATACTTCAAAACATCACAAAACTTCTGAACTTGTGAAACAAACACAATATAGAGATAAAAATGCAGCTTCCACAGTCAATAAAAGCACATATTTATCTAGGCTATCTAATGCTAGAACAAACAGGCAAGCTAAGTGACTTACGTTAGGCTTCTTACATGTTTCAAATTATAAGCCATGTTTGAGGTCAACAAATTTTAGGTAACTGTGATAACTGTGAAAAATATTGATATATAATCAATATTTTTTCATGGAGTTACAGTGTATGATTTTCAGATATAAAGAGGTTGATATGGTCAAATAAAGTTTTTTTTTAAATTCATAGTGAGAAAATAGTCTAGAAATGAAACGAAATGATAAATGATAAATAAAACTTACATTTTTCTGCACACACACCTGATACATGCATCAGTTCATACACATGTGCGCCCATCTGTGTGTACATATGTATATAAATGAGATAGGAGGGTAGCTGCCACCATCAGCCAAATCTGATTGCTGGGCACAAAGTCCATTTGTTACATTACGGTTTTGTAATTGCACTGCTCTTCAGAGAAACAACATCCACTGAGAAAAAAAGCTGCTGAGAAGTTTGCATTAGATATGATTGGGAGAGGAGAGCTGCTGCACAGGAGGAGGAGATGTGTGATAAAATGTGTGTTTTGGGTGTAACTGTGTGATGGCATGTGTTTGTTAGTTTGTGTGTGTGTGAGGTTTGTATGGGAGGTGTGCTCGGAGTATACCCTGAGCTTTGCCTCACCGCCCCATGCCTAAATCATGTGTACAAGTTGTTTCCAATAAACTGTTAAATTTGATAAAGAGGTCTGGTATTATATAATAAAGACCTGAGGGCACTTGGACCTCTGCTATCATGAATATATTTTGCCTGATAATAATGCTGTGACTTCAGTCGCTGCCACAGGAAAAACTGCTGCCCTCCTGGAAATGAAGTTGCAGGGCAGGGTGACACCTGTATATATGGACAGGTGGTGAGATTTTAATATACGTATTCTTTCTGGGTTAGTATTAAGAGACTTCTACAAATGAGCATGAGTAACACAAGGGACTGGAGGGCATGACAGGGAATGCCATGGTGGGCAAATCCTCTTACCTCAGAGAAGCCCTTTTATTCATGAGTGGAAAGCTGCAGAGATACAGTATACAGTCGCATTTGTTTATACGGAATTGTAATTACAGTGGGGTATGAATGATAACACAGTTCATTTTGTGTTATTGTAGAGCATTTACAGTTTGAGAGAAATCATGAATCAGTTAATGAAAACAGATTTATGGCATTGCTGTGCATTATCAAAGTGCATAATATAAAAATATAATTAAATTAGCAAATGTATCAATACATATAAGGAATTTAACCTGTCAAATGATTTGATCAGCTGCAAAAACATGATTATGCAGACACCAAAACAAAATCTCTGCCATTCCAGGATATGAGAATTCATTACTGTGTTAGCAGCAGTGTTACTTGGTATTCCTGACTGCACCGGTCTGTCCCATATCTCTGGTTTCCATACAGTATCTAGCTAGCAAAGAAGGTAGGCAAGTGATGAATGTTCAGTAATTGTAAGAGTTCAGTGGTTGAGAGATTCAAATCCATGACAGTGAGAAATGGAAGAGAGCCCCAGGGGAAATTTCAGGCTGTGAGGAAGTGCATCCAACCTGTCTAAATAACAGATCACACCTCAACTTGGTCACTTGCTCAGAACATGCTCGCTGATATTAGAAATGTGCCTTTGCTGCAAATGAGTGCTGCTGTGCAACCCAGTATGGCAAAAAGTGTGGCATGTTTTTGTTATACAAGTATAAAATAGTACACAATTAAATTAGATTTTTGGCACATTGGACAAATGATTGTTCAAATAAATTGTTCAAATTAGTTAAAAATACCCCCAAAGTATAAAAATTTGAAAAATAAAGCAGGAAGAGAGCCTTGCATTACTCTACAGTACTCCTGCTGGAGCTTTGAGGTTTGCTCAGTATGCACAATTGCATGATTGTGAGACAAATTGACTGTTGAAGGGCTGTTGTGTGTTTGGATGGGTATACATCCACATCTCTGCATGTATACAGTAGTGAGAATGTGTTTATGTCTATGCACTGTATACAAATATGTTTCTATCTTGTAGCTTGTACAAAGGTTGCCAATTTATGCTTATGCATGATAACAGATACACACACTTACATTAAGGAATGCGTAGCATGTGTGTCTGTGTGCTTGTTATCTACAGCACAAGTTGTTTCCTGTAGCCCTTTGGCTGTCAGTCAGAACTGTACAGAATGTTTTTCCGCATCCAAGTGAAGTGCACAAACCAAACTAAATAGAGATCAAAAATAATCGCATTAATTTATATCTTAACCAATAACATGCATATTTAGACACATAGTTTTTAACCACATCCTGCAAGGGTCAAGCCAAAACTCTACTCATTACCTGTGGATGTCAGATTTGGTCAGCATACCTGTTTGTTTATGTACACATAAATGTGTCTTTTATGGCAGCATGCACGTGTGCATGGGTATATGTGCTGCTTTTTCATGTATGCATGTATCAAATTTTTCCCAGAATGCTTTTATAATGAAGCTGTCATTATTTCATTCACACCATTTAGACAGTCAATCCTTAGTCATGAAGCTGAACATGCCCTATCCCATCCAACATGGAATGTAAAGTAGCATTTTTGAAGCTAAGCAATCTTGCAGGAGATTACCGACAATAGCACACACATGCTTATTGAACCATTTTCTTCACACAAGCAGAGGTTAGTAGCAGAAATCCAGGTTTTGGAGCCCAACAATTATTGAGCATTCAAGCTATTTCATGTAGCTGACATCACTTTCTCCTTCCTGCTGGAGTATTATCTTCTTTTATCCATCAAGCATGGACAAAAGAACAAAGAACCTTATTTTATCAACATCTGTATGTCACTAACTTTTACAAAATTTCAGTTATTTAAGTTTTCTATGATACTGTAGATTTTCTGACACTGAAAAATGAAAGCTAATGATAAACACCCTCTGTGGGTATGGTACTTCCAACAAAGTCTTATGACTTCATCTTCAACAATGCTGCCTTGGTTACAATTACATTGCATAAATCATCAAGGATGC
This sequence comes from Seriola lalandi dorsalis, assembly GCF_002814215.2. NCBI lineage: Eukaryota > Metazoa > Chordata > Actinopteri > Carangiformes > Carangidae > Seriola > Seriola lalandi. The sequence goes on from NW_019525514.1 coordinate 381,879, forward strand.
TTACACAGAGCAGTGCCTGCAGGTATTTCCCAAAGCATGAGGATAAAACATTTTACTAATAATACAGGAAAACTTTATCATAGAAAAATTGCAAAAGACATCAAATGACAGGATGAAGAAGTTTTATACTACAGGGTGATCAGTGTTGTCAGTACAAAACTGCATATGTGGGCACCATCTCCCTCAGAAAGGGCACACATCTGCAAAGAGAATGAATTTGGAGAGACAAGGCGAAGACAAAAACCTACAAACCTACTGTGTTTTGCCTCAAGCTGTTGTCCAACTTTACAATAAACTAACAGTCTAAGTTTAACTCAGTGGTCTGACAGTCAAAATATAGAAAAAGACAACATCAGGAGCCCCCTGCTTCAGTGGAAATTACCAAAAAATAACAAATGAACAACTCTGTCAACTTCATCCCAAATTAAGCTGTAGAAATACAAACTGGACAACTTGTATTAGCAGGACAATCATCAGACATATTTATTGAACAGAGACAGAATGAAGGACAGGAGAAGGGAGAAAGAATGATAGAGATGAAGATGGAAAGAAGTGAGTGTAAAAGGGAACAAAGAAAGAGTTGTAAAAAGCTAAAAATAGGCAGAGTGAGGGGGGTTTCAGAAAGAAAAATATGGACTGACATCCTCTTTGGGGGCTCAGAGGATATTTTCCTTTTTTTGGTTGGACCCTCTCTCATTGTTACTGGGAGGCTCAGCTACATCCTACTGTACTCTAGTGGCACCCCCAAGGTCTAGGGAATTACCGTATCTGCCTCCCCTCCTCTATATTTAGGCCATTTAAGGTTGCATGGTTTTAAAAGGATGTCAAAAAGATGCCATTCTTTATGAATGTCTGAGGGCCTGAATAGAGTTGCCACTCCTCTGCCTCTGTACCCTCAGGAGGAGTTCACCTTTTCAAATATAAGAAATGCCTCAATTAAAATCCCTTTCAAACACCATGCTTACTTTTCGATAACAATCATACACCGCTCTGCTTTTGCTCCTCCTACCTCTGCTCTCTCTGCTTTCTCCCTCAGTGAAGTGTAAAGGGACACTGAGGGTAGATGATGCTCCTGTGTAAAGAGAAATTAAATGAGGGAGAAAGGAAGAGACAAAGATTAAACTTAGTAGGAAACTGAGGAAGAGAGATGGAGAAAAACGAAGAAACAGCAACAGTGTGTGAGATGGAGGGGGGTAGTTATGATGAAGGGATCGAAGCAGGGCCTAGAATAATGTGAACCAGCAGATGGCAGGGTAAGAACAGTAATATGGCCAGTCCCACTCTGTCTGTAGCCAAACAGCAGGTTAGTGGGGATTTTTGTGCCTAAGTATAAGTAGACACACACACACACACACACACACACACACACACACACACACACACAGTCACATTCCATGAACTTTTCCAACATATGCACTGAAAAACACAGGCACAAAAGCACATTCACAAACAAGAACATCATGTACCAACATGGACAACATACTAATGCTCACATTCCAAGATGCTTTTAAATACTTGTGTAAGCATGAAAACATATTAAAACATACACACATGCACACACACACACGCGCACACACACACACACACACACACACACACACACACACACACACACAGACACACACATAAACATGCATAATTCATGTCAGGTAGAAAAACAAAGGTTGCAGATTCAAACTTTTGCCTCAACTTTTAGACATTTGTTTTTGACGCTCAGCACTTTTTGATAAATGTGATGTATGTTTTTTTTGTACAGAAACTTGAATTGTTCTCATTAGCTGTTTGCTCTTGATAAGTAAGCTTAGTTTACATTTGCACCATGTTGTCAGGAGGGTTGCAGGTGGCGTGACTTACGCAAGTTAAAGCACTAATGGTTACAAGGCAGTTTGTCGCCATTTGAGGCTCAAAGGGAAATTAAACTAATGCTGAATAACGTGTTCTTAGGCCATCATTAGCATCGGAATAGTGAAATGCATTAGGGTTCTATGGAAGATGACTGGCTTTAATAAAAGACCACTTAAATACTGCAAACAACAGCAAACAAGTAAATCTAAAAAACATGGGCCCCCTTGCTTATTTAAGACCTGTGGACATTATCAACATCTGAACTGTATGGTGGTGGAGATTAACTGCCTGGTATTGTTTAGCTTAGCTTCATCTTGGCTGTGTTCGATTAAGCTTTAGGGAGGAAACCAAAGACAGACTTTTTCCATTCAGTAATATCAAGTAATTAATAATTATGTCAATTCCTCCTTCCTAGCTTTTGGTTACATGCTGGTTTGTGACCATGATTACAACTGTGTTTTTTTTGATGAAAGCGAGGACAAAAATTCTTTTTACTACATCTTGCAGATGCATACAGCTAAATTTACATGATAGTTTACTGTACATATTGTACAGGGTGAGTGTAGAGAGGATATAAAACTCAGTCACTCCTAAGGTAACAAGTAGGCTTGTTGAGGGGTTGAATGTGGTTTTCATGGAGAGTACCAACTGTCTCACATAGGACATCAAGGGGCTCAGAGCTCTCTGTGCCTTTGCTAAGAGGCATTATATTTGTACATTCTGCCTCTCGGTCCACATTTGTCTGTCTCTCGCCCACGCTATCTGTTTGTGCTGGTCTCTCCCTCTCTCTTTCTTTGCCAGTCCAAACCAATAATCTATGATATCTTTATCTTGAGAGTCACGGTAATATCATCTAGCGTACAGACATCCCTGCTTGCCCTTTGGGCTTTTCTGCTTTTGACTCTAAGCGGATAGTCATCGTCAAGAGCGTCTCTTGACAATTACCAAAATGCAATGTAATGGTTTGTTTATGATTATTTTCTGTAGAATTTTTCCCATTTCTACTGACTGATGTTTATAGAAGAGTACACTGGCAAATTGGATGGTGAAATCCCTGGTGATTTTGTCACTTACACATCCACCACAACACCAGTAAATAAATCTCTCAGACTCCAATAAAATATGTCATTCCTTCCTTATGAATCATACTACATGGCAAGGTTTCATTTCTGACCATACTGTGTTGGCTGCAGGCACTAAGACTTTTCAGAGAGAATTACAATATACATAAAATAGGAGTTGTTAAACTCTGTTAGAAAACAAAAATTCTTAACCGGTTCATTATACTGCCCTATATTATATTTGACCCATATTGTTTATTACATATTGGATTACAGCAGTTTAGGACTCATGACAGAATCATTTGTCTCATATTTTAATATTTTGTATCTTCATTTTCAATTTTATTATAGCCTTTTCTCAAGATTTGGATAGGTTAAACCCTCTGCATTTAAATGGTGGACTAAAGAAATAACCATCTAAACAAAGCACTGTGTTTCCCCTCATAAAATGACTAAAACAATGTCTTTATAGTATTTACCAACTACAGCATCACTCACCCATCCTTCCCACAAGTTTCATTTTACACTGCTGCTTTTCACCTTGTTGAGTCACAATGCAGCAGACATGTTGAGGCAGACCCATGTTTAAGGATGGTGAAAACGTTTGGGTGGCTCAACCTTTTCAAATCAAATGGATGACATCCCAGGGAGGCCTATCAAAATGATTAAAAATGGTTGAAGACAGCATGTGTGTGAAGTGTCAAGACAAGTCAGCACAGGCTAGCCAACCTGCACTAAGAGCCAGGAAACTTATTAGCATTTCAGTGCATAGCAACTTAGCCCTGAGCACTGATCTTAACTTGGTCCGTCCAAAACCACACCTCTCTCTCTCTCGCTCTCTCCCTCTCCTCCTGCTTGTGCAAAAATCACTCATGTCAGGCTGGTGGTTCACTCAAGTCAGGAATGTTTCTGTGTGTTAATGTCAAATTGGAGCTGCAGCCTGACAAAGAGTGTTTGTATGCAACAGTCTGAGAGGTTTACTGCTGTCCAAATGCTGTGTGAGGAATAGCAAAGGTGATAGCATATAGCATCAGATTGGAGTGTTGAAATGCATAACAGCTCTGGTTTCAAAAATTCTGAGGTGGAAATTGAATTTCACTAAGTCTCATTAAAACTGTTAAATTCCTGTCATTTCTGGACCTAGCAGAAATGTCCAATTTCAATGCTGTATTTCTCCACCCATGAAACCAGGAAATTTAAAGTGCCATAGCAAATTTTTACCTCAGTGTAGACGTTCATTTGGAGGACCTTTTAACTTATGTAGATCTGATGGATAAAGTGTCTTTAAGTTTGAGTTCGATGAAATGCTGTATTTCAGCAAAAAAAGACCAGTCAGGTGCTGCAGGCTTCAACAACTATCTGGACTAAAAGTGGCAAGTGACAACTATCTTTGTCTGATTTGGTCAGACAATGGGAGTAAACTTGAAGTAACTGCTATATTTTAACTATACAAAGACCATAAATAGATTTTATTCTTATCTTTGGATGTTATTATAAAAATAACAACTGAATAATAATTGACTGCACCGATTACTGTAATACTGTACTGTAAATAATAACATTCCAGTCATGATGCACCAAAAATGTAAGGCTTGAAGATAATTCTTACACCTGTCCTTTTTGGAAGAAGATCAACAACCATTATGACTCATTATATCCCTGCTGTGGCTGAGCTCTGTACTTAACAATGTAACTAATAGTAAGCCCCGGAGGACTTATGGAGGCGTCACTCAAAAATGGGTCTTTACAGATGGACATTGGTAACAAATATATTTGAATTTGAAAATGCTAATTTCCAATGCAAAGAAGACAAATTTAGTGTGTGTAAAAATGGATTGCTTCTAAAACTGATAATTCAACTCCCATAACGTGCACTTACATACAGCGGGTATCCTTTGTCCCCAGACTAACTTGTCTCATGAAGCAACTTTGGGAGAGGGAGCCTGCCTGCCTACCTTATAGCTCCCAGCTCTCCACAAGCCCCCACAGTGCATCTCATTGTCTCAAATGAAAGATAAGGTCTGCCTACTCTGTGTACGGTAGCTACCCTACCTTTGGCATGTGGTCGTTGCTAATTACTTTGAGCTGTTAAGGGAGACATATCTGGGGAGACAGGCAGGAGGAAGAGACCTACAAACCCAGTTTAAAAGAAGAATCAGATTTTCCCATTGCTCCTGATAGCTTTGTTTGACCTGTTAGATATGCATTGTTCTCACAGGGCCAATTCTAGGTTGGGTTATGTTGTTTTGCTCATGCTGCAGCTCTGACAGTGTTTGCAGTCATGTCTCAAATATTGCATCATGTGTAAATAAGACAATGTATGAAAATATACAGGGAAAGGTTGATTATGTTTGGTGGTGTACTCTATTGCATGTGTGAATATGTGTGTATGTAGTGGGTAGGCTTAAATGCCCTAAGGAAGTTACAGTCTCTCTTGTGACGTTGCCCCGTGTTAGTTAGTGGCCTGGGAACAGTCAAATGTCAAATATCCATTACTAAACCTGCTTTGGGTTCTACTTGAAAAAGATAGAAAGAAAAGGATAAATGGTGAAAGCAATCATCAGTGAAAACAAAACAAAAGAAGCGATAATCAATTTGAAACAGTAAATTAGCTGGTATAAATCACTGTCCGGGCTGCAGCACGCCATAGTGATGGTGTCAGGGATGTGGTTTAGCATGCTCGCTGCCTGGTAAACTGCTCCATTTAACTCCCCTTCGACTCCCACTGGCTCATTGCTAAATAAGGATATCAATTAGGCTAAAGCACTCAGCAAAAGCTCCCAAGTTAACCATCAGCCAAGGCATGAATGGATCTTTGGGGATATTGACTGCTGCGGCAATAGGTTTGTAAGTGGGCTGACCAAGGGGTAATTAAAGCAGCATTATCATGTTATGCAGTTTATGGTACTTCTGTGGCTCTATATGCCATCCATGCAAGCAGGGATGAAAGTAACATTTAGCAACAAGTAAGACAGTAGAGAAAAAAAACAAAACAGAATGAGGCACTGGCTGGGGTGTGAGTGTGAAACTGGCTGCATCACTGGAAAGGTCAGTTCTGAGTGTATCGTGGTACTTACTTTAAGTGTATTTTGATGAACTGATGTGACTCTTTGGGAATATAGTTATCGTAACATTCTTTAATCCTCACAAATGAAACATAACAAAGGCTATATGTTACCTGTGCCACTTTAATCCAACCCAATTTAGCAATGCTAATTTCATGCCAATTCTCTGTGTTCAGTTTCTGTCTCACTCAGACCGATGTCTTTACATGACGTGAAGAAAATCCTCAGGAAAAGCTCAAGCCTGCCCGCTAAATAAGGTGGCCTTGATGTATGTGCAATTACAGCATAATTACAGCAATAATTACTGTATGAGCAAGATTAATAACTTTATTAGCTAAAATGGTTCACTTTTAAAAGAGGGAAATGTATACATTGGTCTTGTCGATCTAAATTTGCTGAAAGTCAATTAATGGGCTGATTTTGTATCTCATTACTCACGTGTTTCACCTTGGAAAGGCACCTTGAGAAGCTAAATTTAAAATGTAAAAAGGTCAGGAAGTCCCCTGTACAATTAAGCCAGGAGTTGCTAAAGAATTCCATCACCATTGAGGAAATGACAAGTGTCTATTTTGGCCAATCTAATGAGAAAGACCTACTTCAAAATTAAATCTTGTTAACTGTCGGACCAGCCTGTTCAACATATTTCAATTACCAGAGGAGGAGAGTTAACTACAGTCTGCTCTGACAGTGTCACCCCCCACTCCCCAACTCCCCTGTCCCCTTCTTCTTTATGTTGGTTTTCACCGATGTTTTTGACAGGGAGGACCACGCTCAGAGTGCCTGTGTTTTGACTGAGCAGCAATCAGCCCTTAAGCTCTTTTGAAACAATAATAAGTTCTCCTCTTTAATTTAGCCAACCTAGCCACATTGCACCACCGACAGGGCTAGATTTGTTTTATCAAGACCTATTAACCAGTTCCTTTTTCTTATTAAATGCATACTCTGTAATTTGTGATTTTTCCAACGTGATGTAATTATGATGTATCATTTCCCTCAAATAAAGGCCCTGTCCTCTCTTGGTGTTAATTTGAGCGTGTGAACTTTATACTTTGAACTAATTGGTTGCTGTCGAAATCCCCTGAATGTGAGTAATTTGATCAGGTATTCCATAACCATTGTACAATTTAATTTGAGTAATTTAATTGGATTTGACTGCTCATTTCTGGGCCACTCTCCACTCAGTATTCAAGAACTGCAGAGCTGCAGAGGTATCCTGAGGCAAACACACTAGCTGCCACCAGTCTCTCACACCAACATAACTTCCTGGGAACATCCCACTAGTTAGCAAAGCTGTAACAAAACGTAAGGTAAAGGTCTTCTGATTCTATGTGATGGTCAGCCCACACTATTATCCATTATAGGTCCTAGGTAATAAGAACTAAAAATGTTAATTTTTCTCTGCTAAAAGAGGGACTGCTCTTCATAAATGCAGACAATGCCATCACCTCCAACCAGAGCTTGTATCCTGCACATAATGTCAGTCATACTGCAACACAGAGGACTTAATCTGTCCTTAAAGGGTCAGCCATCTTGTCTTAGTGATAGCTGAGACCTGGCGAGTTGGAGGAAGCAGAGAGAAAAAGCAGCAGATAAAGGCCTCCCTGCCACCCTGATGTGCAACAGTGCAAGGACCATGCTGGGAGACAGAAAGGGAGAGAATGAAAAAGAGAGGAAGAAAGAGAGAGAGAGGAAGATCGAGAGAGAGTAAATGCACTAAGGAAGAGAGAGAATTGCAGAATAGAAATGGTGACAGAGAGGGAAATGCCCATGGGCAAGACTGGCGCTGTCTTGCCTGGGCCCTCCTTCTAGTGCCAGAAACAGGGATGACGCTGCCACTCTGCATCAACCATAGTATTCATAGCAGCAGGTCCTCTAACCCAATTTGTGACCTCCACCCCAGCTGAGGAATATAGGAATTTAACAATGGGCGACTCTGTAGGGAGCAAGTGCGCTGAGACCCTGGCGAGCAACTTCCTCATCTATTATTTCTCTTTTTATATATTGTGTGTCTTTTCTGGGAATTCCACAATAAAATGACTGTTATTTATCATTACCAACCTCTTTATCATTTAGTCAATAAAAGACCTCACACTTTCTTTCTCCTTCCCTCCATCGTGCTCTGGGAGTCAGATATCTGTATTAGTCCCCTCCGCTTCAGGGCAAGCTGTGTCAAAAGCTAAATCATGATCAGCTATGGCTTTCTGGCTAAATTGTGTATGAAAGCCGCAGGGCAGCAAAGGTGCACATGCTTATTATTGGAGACACAGGGAGAAATAGACAGAAGTTTACACACACACATTCAGGCACACGTAAATATACACACTAAAAAAACAATGATAAATCGCCACACATCTGCTAAGAGTTCATGGGTCATGAGGATCTGTGTAAATAGTTGAAGTAATACTTTGAATTGTGTGAATGTTTGACTTTGTTTATGTGCAGATCAACAGAGAACATATTAGGCTCATATGGTTACTAGTCTATATTGTAAGAGTAAACAGGGACCTGAAGCTAATTTAACTGGCCAGCCTCATATCCGTGAGTGAAAATTTTCTATTAAGATCCTTAAAATGCAGGTTGATCTACCACATGATGCTACAACATCAAGCATCCACATTTGCTTTAACAAACCTCATTCTTGTCAAAATTTCTTTGGAACCCTGTCATTTCCAGGTAGTGCCACAAGAAACTTAGCTTAAATGCAGGTTATAGTACTTTGATATTTTGTGTAAGTGTTGGAACACTCTCATGAGGAATTTAATGGCCAAATACCCCTAGGAATTAGGGAGAATGGAGTTATGCATGTTATAGACTGGGAATTAATGTTTTCCTTTTTATCAATCGTAACCATGATATTTCCCTAATATCAACTAACATTAAGTGTCTCAGTTGCCACTATATGGATTACTTTGATTCCTAAGAGAACTTTAAAACTTTATGATTCTCAGGCAAGTTCTGGAGTTGTAGTGAGTGGATATATGAACTCAGAAGATAATCATTTGACTGAGTCATGAGTCTGAGAAGGACTACAATTTTTGATCCTAACTGCATCAATTCACCTCACGCAGTGCCTTTACATTATGACTTTGAGTCGACACCTCGCTGTTTGCAGAATCTCTGCCTCAGTCCGCATGATGTTGATATTGGGCAAATCAGTAAATCACTTATAACGTGCTTTGTTTTTTGTTTTAGCATGATTGAACATTTCTCGGTTATGTTTAGGCACTCATGGCACTTGGCTAAGTATATAGATGAAGCACTTAAGCACAAGTCATTAGTATGTGAACATAATTTCTAGGAGACAGGGTTGCCAGAGTTGTTGAGGCCTACTGAGCAGACACAGGATACATACATAGGAAACTTCAGCCATGATTCCCACAATACATTTCAAACTGGATAGGTTCCGCTAGATGGTTTAGCATACAGGACTTGATGTCCCCTTTAGGACATTATCACCTTGTCCAGTTCTCTGGAGGGCCCTCCTCTCCCCTATGGGCCAGAACTTCCTGCTAGCGCTAATTAATTAAGAGGGCAGGTTGGCCACAGTGGAGAGCAGGCCCAGAGCCTTTTCAGCTACTACCAGACAGCATGCCTAGAGACTTATTGCCTCCTCTTCCAACAATGCAACTGTGCAGGCTGGATGAATAAGTGGAAATTAAGGAAAAGGTATGCTATATGAAAACTGTACTTTAATAAAAAATAATAATTTAAGTAAGTCCTTTAAGACAGCATGTGAGATAACAATATCCACCTCTTTGATTTATACACCTCACTGCATATACTTTAACCTATGACAGCAGTACACTAGCTGTTATATCACCATACACCACTAAACACTGGTGTACAACCCTATATTATAACATTTGCACATGGTTCTTGTACACAAGGGGGAAAAAAGTGTCAGAGGGAGCTGGGAAGCAAGTGGGGAAATAATACAACCACGTTTAATGAAAGGTTAAATTTTCATTTACTCACTATTGAGTGAGCTGAAAGGGCCATTATTTATTGTATTGGCATGATGTGGCCCATTAGTGCTGTATTGGAATTGGTTTTGCTTTTTTCTCTCTCCCTTTCTCTTTGACTCTCTGTTGTTCAGCGTTGTGAGATTGCTCCAAGCTAAAGTTTGAGAAAAGACCTGTTTGTGTGTTTCTCTCTCTCTCTGTTTGTGTGTGTGTGTGTGTGTGTGTGTATGCATGTCTTTCCAATACTGTATGTGGGTAGATACACACATGTGCAGCTGTGCACAGATCCTCACACTTTCCCTGTTGAATTCCTTTTGTTTATTTGTCCATATTCTGCATCTTTACATACCGCACAGTGATTCAGCTATCGATCTGTTGTTTTCACGATCTCACTGACACATCAATGACAATCTAATTCCGTTCCACGGATTTTATCGGCTACTCTCTCTGCAAAGTGACAAGACACATTGCGGTCGTGCATAACCTAATGAAAGGTGCCCTGCTCAATCCAGATTAAGTCACAAGGCAACCGTGGTTCCAGCAACACACAGCACATTCATTTAGAAAGGCTTTCTAATTGGCTTTTGTGGTGAGGAGGCAAGAGGAGAAAATATTATTTTGTTTAAAGTCACAGATCACCATTTATTCATTTATTTATTAGCATCCCAGTGTACATAAGACATTATTGCAATAATGAGGCAACATCTACATAATTCCATACTAAACAAAACAGCCCTGCCAGATCAAACTTTGCACAACTATTTAAACACAAGATCAGATCAATAACATTGAGATGTGTAGTTGTTGTTTCACTTTGAATATTTGCTTAGAAACAGTAAATTGAAGCACCATTAAAACCCCCAAATACAGGTCTGCAGGTTTTTAACCTTACCGCACCAAAGTCCTGCTTAATTCTTTCACTGCTGTTGATGTGTTGCTCAAAAAGTAATTGTTTAGAAATGAATGCAGAATCGAGTGATATCTACAATGGCTCTACTATTGAGCAAAAATATTTATATTTATTTAAATTATCTGAATGAAGTGGTTCTATAAAGAATTTATTGGGTTACATGTTGAATATTTAAATACCAAATCTGATTGTATTTTAAGTGATTTTAATTACTTTGAGCTGTCCTGGTGTCGAGAGGCATTGTGGTGAAGTGAGTAGCACTCCAAACCCCGGACTATACCACTTATCACTAATGGATGGATGGATGTCCTGGTGAGTAATGTGCTTCACTTTGTATGACAAGAAGGATATTTTGAGTTATCTCTGTCTTCAGAGGCCCCTATAAACTGTGGTGAACATTGTCCTCTGGCAGCACATAAGACAACTTTTGACGTTTGGGTACATAAAATACTGCTGAAAATTAGTTTAGTTCTATTTTGCATTTTTTATTTCTGTTAGCCTTTCAATTGTTCACCAACCACCAGAAACTGAAATCTTTAGCTTAATTTAAGGTGCCACTCAATAAATAGCCCTAATACTTCTTTGTGCCATAAAGCAATTCATTTTAATTGTAAAGGAATGCAATATATTACTGTAAAACTATTCCAATGGATCCCAGATGCTGCCATTCCTCTGACTCTTAGTTTCTCAGAAGTAATCAGGTGAAAATTAATTTATGCTAAAATGCTATACATCTATAAAAAAAGATTCACCTAATTTTAGAATCAGCATTGTTGTGGCTTGACCTTGGCAGTGAAAGTCAGTGCTGTACTCCTACACACAGCATTTTTGAGGTTTTATCTAGGAAAGCTAAATACAAGTCCTCTAACAGAGGGCACCAGATGGCCTGGGCTTTAAACAGACTGGCATGGCTAGACAGACTTCTCAGTGTCACATTCACATAGACATGCACACATACACACATTAATTCAAGCAGGTTCATACACACACTAATTCTCAACAGTGTCACAGAGGTCACTGCGCTAAGTATGGCAAAGCCACTGTGAGTGCCATCTGGCAAACTAGGATCAAGGTTACACCTTCAGGAGATGTGACCTGAACCAACTAAGCTCATTCACTGAATCTCTGTGCATTTTGTGTAGATCAGAGAGATAACAATCTTTGCTAATGGTCATCTAAGTAGTGTTTTGTTATGTTGTATTACGTAGTAATTTGTATTTGGTGTTGGATTACATTGTATCTATAATTAAAGTTGCAAGCAGTGATGAACGGGCCCTCGCACTCCTGCGCACCTCGGGGGGGCTTGCAGCACCTCATTCGAAGCAGTCGCACATCGTAACAACCACCAGGCACTGCACTCATTGGTTAAGACAAACAGGCAGCAGAAAAGATTTAAAATATTTTTATATGCATTCTCAAGTTTGACCACTAGGTGGAGCCAGAGACCACATAATGGGCACACAGGCTCTGTATCAGACCTTACACTGAAAATGTCATGTAAATGACAGGATTGTCACATAAGAGTTACTTCCTATTTTCAGTAGGTGGCGCTGTGACTATAGTGTAATGTTAGTATGCAGATGTCTTAATTGCGAGAATGTCATCGAACATGTAAAATTTGGGGAAGATTGGGCAAAGTATCATAGAGTTATACCACTTCCTATATTTCCATTAGATGGCGCTCTGAGTATTACTAAATATGAGCATGTAGATGTGTTCAGGGTGGGAGTTTCATCACACCTATAAAGTTTTGGCTTGTTTGGACACTGCATGCTGGAGTTATAGCAACTTCCTTTTTCATGGTGAAGGATCGAAATTCGCTGTGTTGCCATGGGCGGGTCATTTAATGAAAAGGCAAAAGCTCTGCAGAATTAGATCAATCTGAAGATGAGAATAAACCAACAATGATCTTGGAATTGGACAATATGTCACGGACATAAAACTTCCTGTTTCGTATTTAACACGCTGCCAGAGCCACGCCTTTAAGTGAAAACTCAAAACTGACATCCAAGAAGCATCAGCATATTCTACATACATGTGCATATGGATTTTCGTGCATGTAGGCTAACCCAAGGGTATAGGAAAGGCCTTCTTGAAATTTTCTAGGTGGCGCTGTTGAGCCATTTTGCCACACCCATGTGTGAGACCCATACCAGATGTAAATTTTCACCAAGCCTGATGCATGTGCAAGTTTCATGACTTGAATATGGGAAAGGCCTCAAAAAGGCAATTTACTTTATGGAAGGAAAATAATAATAAGAAACAGCACAATTTCAATAGGGTCCTCGCACCCTTTGGTGCTCGGGCCCTAATAAGTGTATAAAATATGACCTGTACTGTATATGCACCTACACAGAACATGCATACATGCATGCTCTTCAAACCTTACAACTATATCATTTCCCTGTGACACTTTCTTCCCTCCTGTTTCCTATACTCCACATAAACAGCATGGGGCTTTACTGCTGTGTTTTCTGTTTGTTGGCGGCTGTGCCAGCATCCAACCCTAGCTCCCTGCCACTTTCACAGGCTGTAAACATCTGGGCAAGGCCTTTCATCTGGTCAATGTGGCAAGGGGACCCAGGGGCTCTGGATTAGCACCACAATAAAAACAGACTCCTGCACTTGGTTTAGGAAGCTTCAAGCTTCTGAGACAAGCCAAGGGAAAGAACAAAAACTTTACAGGCCAACGCCACAAATTAATAGTTTCCTCCAGAAGGCAAACTTGTTCCAGAGTAGCCTCATTAATTTTACATAAAAAATTACAACTATCTGACATTATGTTGCTATTTTAGAGCTTTTTGCGTGCATTGTTCTTAGACTGTGCTATAAAATTTGACATTATGACAATATTAACAAATCATAACAAAACAGGGTTTTCTGTGTAACATTGTTATTACTGTAGATTTTTATATGGCATATTCTTCAGAGTAAATATGAAGTGTGGAGTTGTTAATATAATAATATATGCATTTTTCATTGTTTTCATGGAGCTTCTGTCATGAATGACCCAAATGCAGTGAAGTTTGTTCACTAGAGACAACATTGACCAAGGCTTAAGTTTAAACAGGTAAACAGGCAGGTAGGAAGGCACACACGGGTACAAAAACAGGTAACAGGAAGATGGCAACAATGAAAGTTCAGAGCATGAGAGACACATAATGATCAGGGAGGAAGCAGGTGAAAAAGGCAGGTGTAACTACTGGCTGGGATGAGGAGCATTATCTGAGCCAGGAGCAGAGATGCAAAGAAGAGTTGAATCCAGGATCAGACTCAGGATTTTGTGACTGGGGAGCAAAGGCATTTGCTGGAGAAGCCGACTCCGGATCCCTGCAACTAGGGAGCAGAAGCATTGCCGAGCAGCTGACCTGACTGGGCATCAGTTGTCACACTGCACAGCTAAGACTCTGAAGAGTCACAAGGACCACACTTTCTCCAACATGAGGTGCCCTAGAAGAGGTGAGGTGAGTCCCAAGATATTGTGACTACAGGGGGTTTAAAGCAGCAGGATCAGGTGGGAGGCTAACTGACTTGGGGACAGGATCAAACAGGTGGTCAGGAAGCTCTTTGGTAACAGAGGCCACAAATTCAGAGATGGTAGGAACCTTTAAATTTTAAAGTGTGCTGGTGGATGGCTAATGCCAGAGCTGCATCCTTAAGTTCCAAACTGGAGGTTTTTTGGCAGTAAGTTAGGAGGCATATATGGCATATCACCTCCTTTAGGTCATCCTCAGGGAATGTCACATTGGCTGGGTCCATATTTTGGCAAAACTATACTATCATGAATAGGCAGGCTGACGCAGGTACAAAAACAGGTACAGCCTGGTATCACCAAATAGATTATGAATAACATAATAACTGGAAACAGGTGTGTGAGTGGGCACGGAAGATCAGGGGTTACTGCAAAGCATGTTAATGTGGAAGTCAGGAAACAGGGACTAGTGGGAAAAACTATGGGCATGTGGTGAGTGGATGGAGAATGGCAGGAGACAGAAGGCCAAAATAAACAGGGCATAGGCGGTTTTATTATATCTCTGCACTAGTGACAACCATTGCTGGAGCCATTTTGTTTTTGAGTTATCCTTTGGTCTGTTCATCCCATGAACACGATCTCTCAAGAATGCTTTGAGGTAATTTCTTCAAATTTAGAGCAAACTTTCACTTGGACTTAAGAGTGAACTGATTAGAATTTGGTGGTTACAGGTCAAAGGTCAGGATCACAGTAACCTAACAGAAGAACTTAAAAAATTCATATGCTAATCATGATGAAACTTCACACAAAGGTCTAATAGGATACATTAATGAAGTGATGACATTTTATATCCAAAAGTCAAAGGTCACTGTCACTGTGACATCATAATATTCTGTTTCTATGAGTCTCGACATACATGGATATAAACTACAACTTGTCACTAAGGTGGTTGTCCTTGTTGATAGTGTAAGAGTGATAAAAGACAAAAGGGATGCCAAACAATAAAAGTCATGAGTTAGACTCATAATATTGCAAGCCCATGGCATGCACCCCCACCCTACCACTTTCTGCCCCAGGCTTTTTTTAAAACTTCACTGTAGATTTTCTGAAGCAAGGTGTCAGTCAGACCCAGTATCATCACAAGAGATGATGCCATTCATCTATCTATATATAGAGTCATATGGACACGGATGTCTACATTGTGTTTTATCTTATTGAAAGGGCAAGTCATTTTCTTTCACCACTGTGTCAGGGTTGAGCTGGATTGCAATTCAACAACATTAATATTTAAGGATCGTCAGCAACTGGCCTCACCCTCATCCATTACTTGGTTGCTTGCTGACACTCATGGATTGTTGTCCCCAGGTAACATACAGGCAGCTTCCAAATATTACCCCATAGTGAAATTGTACAGATGCTCATAGATGACAGACAGGACTGCATCTATTCGTGATGGAGTTAGCTCTTATTCCTTGTTTGATGAGGCTTTCGCTTAGTGGGGACCTGCAAATGTAAGCAAACAGTTTGAAATGATGTGCCTATATACAGCATGGGTCTGAACAGCAGTATATCTCACTCTCACACACAAAAGCATGCAGACTCACATACTTGGAAATGATTTCAGGGACTCAGGGGAATCTTGTCCAATTGAAATCCCAGCTCTGACACTGAGAAGCAACACCTTGTCCTCCTAGCACTAACCCCATGTCACTCCCCAACCCATCACCACCTCTGTGTCCTGTTTCTAGGGCCCCAAATGTATCCCCAGACCCCTACCAGAGCAGAGGTTCTACAACATGCTGGAGCAAATCAAGTATTGACCTGAAGCAGTTATGTGTTGTAGAACATTATATTCTCATCTGGGTGGTGTGTTGAAGGTAAAGAAGGGAAAGAATGATCTGTTTGCCATGAAACATGGCTTTGCTTATGCACTCTGCTGCACAGCCAGGCATCCGCAATGCTCGTACATCAAGCGTTGGCCTTGTCGCTTGCTTTATTGAGAGGGAAAACAAAGGGTTGAGTTGTTTGGAATCATTTTTTCTCAGGACGATTTTTCAAAACAGCACCAAAAGCTTTCCTTTTGGGGTCTTGAGGTGGCCAAGGAGGAGAGAATGGGCGATAAAATTGATGAATGGCAGATTGATGGATTTCATTCCTCCGCTGAGGAGAAAAACAAGAGAGATGCACATATGTTTTTTGTTGTTGTTGTTTTGAAAGTTTGAAAAAGTTGCTTATGACTGATGAAAACATTTGCTAAGACATTTCTATGCAAAAATGATTATATAAGTTATTATATAGGATTAGAGTTAATTATTATTATGTAAAAAATATGTAGTGAAATAGCTTTTTGACACACTAATACGTTTTATAAATACCTGGAATAATTGGCGAGTTTTTGTCATTTGTAGTTAACTGCTGACAAATGCAAAGCAAAGCAAAATCTCTCCTGACATACTGCATCAACATACATTCAGGTCACACCCTAAGCATCATCAGATAAAAGTCTTTTTTCCAAACTTATTCTGAAACTAAACAACTTACACTATATTCATATGTGCTGTAGCTTGGTAGGTCTTTTATTTCTTTACAAAGATTGTCTGTGATATTAAAATATTTTTTGTGCAATACAGTTGACGTTTGCAAGCAGCTTATTATGACACATTGTTATGTTTTATTGTTAGCCAACCTCTAGTAACTGTAATAATAATGACAGAATCAAAATGGAAAGTGTCGTATATCGAGCTACAAAGTCTGTGTAAGCAGGAAGGAGGATGGGGTGGTTGGATGGGTTGACAATGAACAATAACCATTGCCACATGTTTTGCATTGTAATGATGATGACAAAGGTCCTCTCATCTTGATGAAGTACTCATTTTAACCCTACCCATGATCTTTCCCAGACCTAACCAACTTGTTTTCGAGGGGTCTGCTTTTTGCAGTTGGTTTCAAATGATCTGATTCTAATGACTTGTTGACAGTTAGGGCCTTTTCTTTTTTCTCTCAACAAATTATTGGCTAATGTGGAGTACATTTGAAGAAAAAATACATCTCTTCAATTCTCCTAGAGATGTTCAATTGCCCTTTTAACTTTTTAATATCTTATGGATTTTTTTAAAGGATTTCTTTTTCATTTTTCTCTCAAAAACGGTATCACTAAATTTTTGTTGATGCACAGTGTCACTAGTATCAAAATAGTTACTGAAACAGCTGGCTGACAGTTTGGTTTCCCACAGCATTATGTGTAGATCAACCCTGTATTTTAGAAATGATGTTTCTATACTTTGCTAGTTATGTTTAACTTGAATATTGTTGCTTCCAGGGTTATGTTCAGTAGGAACGTTTTTCCACTGAACAAAAACAACAAAAATTATTTTGTACCATGTGGAAGTTGTAGGACAGTGATCTAGCTGAATTGTGGATATAAAGAGCACAGAAGAAAAGCAGGACAAGGGAGACCAGTGTGTGCACCCTCACTTTCATGTGTGGGTTATATTAAGGCAGCAAAGGCATTTTGGTCAAGGTTAGGGGAAGTTTGTGGTTTCAGTTAAATACTAATAAAATATACATGATATGATTTGTGCTTAAAATAAATTTCAACTTTTTAAATGGTAAATCAAAACCAACATCTTGCCCCAACGTTTACCAAGTCCTCTGAGTTGTCTTAATACAAATGTAAAAAAATGTAATCATGTTTTAGCCACTATGAGAAGATATCCTATTGCAAGAGTGGAAATTTGCTAAAAAAAAAAAAAAAAATATTGTCACTGAACATTATGTTGACACTTTTAGTATGAACATTCTTTTCACCTGCAGATACGTTAATTACTGTAACAAATTTTGTTTCCTCATTATGTTCATAAAAAAAAGGTTATCTGGGTTGAGACAGGGTTTGAGTAGATGTAAACAGCAATGTATTTGAGAAAATATTTTTCATATATTTGAATACACTTCTTAGTTTGAATGATAACACTTAAACAACAGGTTGGTAATAAAAAATAAATCAATTGCATTTTAATAAAAAATATTATATTAGATTATAAAAACTCAGTCATTTACCCTTGCATTCATTATCTTAGTCAATATGAAGCCTTAAACTTTAATCATGAGCCGCTAACAATGTGTTTAGTAAATTAATCTTTGGTAAAACAGTCACCAACAGCCACTAATGAGTTCCCATTTGTCTCAGAGCTGGGAAGACACAGAGTGAGCAGCCCTTTGTCCCTCTCTCTTTCCTCTGTTCCATTCATTTATTCCTTTTCCTCCTCTTTTTCTCTTCACTTATCTTCCCTCTCAAATTATTTTACTCTTCCTTGTTCCATCCACTACAAATGTCTTTATCTTACTGTAACCTGCTCTGTTCCTTTTTCTCTTTTTCTCTCACCATCCTTTCCTCTACCTCCCCCTCCTAACCCTCCTAAAGGACACAGGTGACTGAACTCATGACGTTCCTGGCATCAAAGGATGATACATAACAGCTCAGCCTCAAATGACAAATCCAGCTGACACTGGGGCGAGAAGAGACATATTGATTTTTCAATGATTAATAAGTGGAAAATAATTGTGTTTCATTAAGATGGATGGACTTTCATTTAGTCCTGTCTCCTCTTCTTCACTTCAGCACCAGACAAGCAATCAAATCTGCCGTTACCTCAACCCGTTAGCCTGCTATGGCAACAAGGCCAGCTACATGTGTTTTTCTGTGTGTGTTTGTGTGTATTTGTGTGTTTGTGCAGTTAGAGTTTTGAGAAGGAGAGCAATGTGAAAAGGAGATGAGGGTCTATCTCTCAAAGGGGAACACATTTTCTAGCAGCAATAGCATGACAAAACAAACAGACCCCAAAGAGAGATTACGTTGACTACAACTTTTCATCCTGTGAAAATTACGATAACACTGATTATGTTTACATATGAGTCCCCCTATGAACAAGATATTTAATCCGGGCTTTAAGTAAACAAATTGGAAATTTCAACATTTGGTTGGAATAACCTTAGGTAGCTAATGCTCATGGGAAACTAGAAACCAAAAACTGCTGGTGGTGATGACTGGCCAAATGATGGCATGGAAAGATGAATATTGGTCGCCCAGAATCAAAGAACTTCTTCCTGAACCCGCTCACCATTATTTGGTTATGTAAATCATCGAGGAGGGAGACAATTTCTACACTGATACCAGCTTTAACATCGCTAGAATGTACTGTAGCTGAAAACATGCTGCACTCCGAAGAGGGGCACAACTCAAGTGGAAAAACTTCTTTACTCTTTTTCACTTACTGCTCTTATAGACACATACTGATTGCTACATGACCTGACATGTTGAAGTAAAAGTAAACAACTGACGTAAAAGTTGATGAGAAAGGTTGATAGGAAAACACGCAGATAAACATCACAGGTAAACATCACAGGTAAACAGTTTTTTGTAGGTTGTATCCGTAAACCTGCGGTGCATTTTGAGTACATTCTGATATTGTGCTGTGTAGTACTTAGTAGATGCTAAATTAACACTGGCCACTGGCCAAGTGCTTGCAAATTTTGTAAGTGGCCAGTGGATCTGCAAAACCTTGTTATGAGCTGTGTTGTTGGAAAAACATACACAAATACAGATGCAGTTATAATGATTCACAGTTTCTACAGCTTTGCAGATTTTCATAGCAAATGTAATCCAACATTTTAAAAATTTAAATGAATTAATTGCATTAAGAAAAGACTGAATTGAAATTTTATTTCCTGCCATGCAACTTGTATACAGTTATTTCCATATTTTTGTTAGGACACAGGAAGTGGACATGAATACTTTAATATTTTTCTTTATAGCATTATGGATACTGACTTGTATCAATTTATTAACCTTGACAAAGACCTTAAGTGGAATGTGACTAATAACTGGGTTACTCTATGTATGTTGTGGATACACAGCTAGTAAGACAGCATTATGGGACCGTTCAATAATAGACTACATAAATGTGGTACTGATACAAACTGCATAAAAATTAGCCTTTCGACAAATTGGGTTTTAATGGAGGAATAACAAGTAAAGTAGACATCTATTATGATACAAATCAATGAAATCCCACAAATATTGTTTGATCAAGTGCTACGGTATGTGCATTGAAAAAGTGACAACATTAAGTCATAACATTAAAATAACATGAAAAAGTAATAACATTATTGTGAGGGATAAAGGCATACAAGACAAGGCCTTTTTTAAATGAAGGCATCAGTGGGGTTGGGGGAGGGTTGCAGCACCCTGGTTCTCCAACCCAGCATCCCTGTGTATCACTTTAATGTTCATATAATGACATACCCTCCAAGTTTGTGTCATGGACCATCAACAATCATAATTGTAAAGTGATTCATTGACTGATGTTGTCAACAGTGCCACTGTCAAGAGAAACTGATACCAGTGAAAGAGAATAGGGCCTTCTAATGAATATATCAATAACCAGTGACAGGTGAAGGAGTATCCTGATGAAATTTCAAATAAATACTAATACCTTTCCTGGATGTCTTCATTTATTTTGCTACAGCACATTCTGCCAAGGCAAGCAAGGAAATATCACAATTAACAGCTGTGAATCTGAGTCATGTTATACATTTTTTTTTTAATTTAGAATTTTTTAACTATTTACATTTATAACCTGAATAAAAAAGTTTTAATTACTAAATTGTGCAGTTCTAAGAATTTGATGCGCTGATGTGCTGTCTTTGATCTTTGTGTGTTGTCTTTTTAATATTATCAGTGCACTTCATTGTAGTGATAGTGATACATTTGCTCATATCAAGGACACCATAAGTGGGAACCTCAAATTGCTGGGGACCAATTTGTCGTCTTTCACCCTGTATGAGTGTTTGTGTTTGTCTTTGTGTCTGTGTATAATCACCTACACACTTCACAGGGAACGCTAGTGATACATCACCCAAATGAGGTCCAGACAGGGCCATGATCCATCACCCAGTGTCTAGTCTAACAGCGAAGGTAATGGGAAAAGAACCTATGGAACATTGATGGGGCCTGGCCACTGACAACACTAGGGCAATGGTATTGATGGCTGACTGAAGGAGTGACCCTCACTATTTTTTTTTTTTTAAAGTATATTTTTTTGGGCTTTTTATGCCTTTAATGGACAGCACAGTGGAGAGTGACAGGAAACAGGGAGGCAGAGAGAGGGGGAATGACATGCAGCGAAAGGCCGCAGCGAGGACTGTAGCCTCTACACATGGGGCGCCTGCTTAAACCACTACGCTACACGACACCCCAATGACCCTCACTATTAACGGCTTTTTGAAATTATGAAGTGAAAAAAGGAATGACATGGATGCATATTTTGCTATTTATTTAAGGGCTTTAATGTCCAAAACTCTCTGTAATAGTTTGTTCATATATGTGTGTCCACTGTCATCTTCACCCAGTCTGAGAAAGGGTTGAAAAAACAGACTGGCCAAAATACAATTAAGGGGCCACATGCTGGAACTGCCTCTCTCTGCCTGTCGCATTAATAAGGTTTCAATTGCCAGCACCCATTTCTTAATGTCTGATTTATTTCATTTTAATACCCTTGTCAGGAGGTAAGGTCTCAACTGAGGGTCGCATAATAGGGGGCCATTTTCCCTCTTTTCTCTAGTGAGAATGTGTGGCACTAAAGATTTCCATTTGATGTGTGGTTGGAACCCTTTTGGCTGCAGCAGTGGGGGTGGATGAGATTGTGGGATGGGATATATGAATATAAGAGGTGTTATACATACTTACTCACAAGTGCTAACTTATTATCTAACTTGAATGGTTAGACATGAATAATGTTGGTCAAAGTAGCACTGGAATGTTATTACTGGAGAGGGGAGAACACTATAACTGAGCACATCATTAGTTAAAAGAAGTAAGCAAAAATTACATGGGACCTAACTTACATCATATGTGTGCAGTGATATCTAAATGTAGCAAAGGGTTTCCAAGCATCTCTGTTTCTGTCTCCATCTCCCTTTATCTTGAATTGTAGGACAATGGTAACCCTCTTCCCAAGAGAAACTCAATTGACTGGAACCTTGTCATTTAACACACTATTAATTGACTAATGTGCATCACATCACTATGCAGCAAAGGTAGACGAGGACCATGGAGCCTTATCCTAGTGGATTATGGGAAATTAGCTGAAGCAAAGATAAAACAGGCATATGCCTGCCTTTTCTCAGCATCACAAGAATGCACAATCAGCTGTGGCAGAGCGGATGTTGCTGTTTGAGATTATTTGCACAAAGGCGATTATTCTAATCACTTAATTCCGCCATTATGAGACATCTGCTCTGTTAAGCTTTATATTTCCATTTCCCCAGACAACTGTGTGCAGACGAGACTTCATCAATATCATTACTCACTACATTGTTTTAGTCAAACAATGTCTGTATGATTAATGAATAGGCAAAAGACAGTGTACAACCATAATTCTCACGAATCAATTACTCATGCTAAGGAGGCCTGTGTTGCAGATCAGCCATTATACAGTTAATCATACACTTTGAATGGAATGCATGAAGTCAGTCATTCAGTGTGTGGGTGTGATAATCAACACTAATGTATAAAGTGTTTACTGTGTGCATGCGAGGGGATGTGTGTGGTAGAATGCATACGTACAAGCGTGTGCTGCAGAACATAGTTATTTGTTGAATGTGTCCATGTAATTGCATCATGTACATTACACATTGCTTTTCTTGGATATCACACAATAAATGAAGAAGCATGCATTCTACATCATCCTCCCACCGTTTACAGAATGTAACCCCCAACTGTGAGCTGCAATCGTGAATGTTGCCATTAGCATAAGAAGCTTTGAATTTCAATGTCTCTGTTGGCATGATCATCAAAGGACAATTGTGGCAATAAATCCCAATACTTTGGAAAGTTATTTTAATTACAAAAAAAAAAGACAAGTTTATGAATGCATGATGCACAAATCTATCACACACACACCAACACAGCCACATATCTTTTTACAAATAAACAGATGTCCAAAACATCAATAAAGTAATTCTTGCAATTATGCTGCTTGACATGTCAAATATAATACGTTCTGATCCATCCATCTGGGCTCACTCTCATCTTCTGGCCTAACGCCTCTAATTAACTTCTGTTTATAGACTAATCTTTCATTCATCAATTGATTTCCCTGTCTTCATTACTACGAGAATGGCATTGTCTTGCTGAATCGAAGGCAAAGATGGCCAATCCTGTGCAAAAGGTTAAACATGTTAAGCTTGGCAACTAGCAGCAGAAGAGCCGTTATTTGGGACAGGTTTATAAATGATTCGGTTATGTCCAGTTTTTCTGTCAAGGGTTAGCTATACTTACATACAGATGAGAAAATTTGATCTCAAAATGAATAAAAATTCAACAATAATCAATATTACTTACATTTTGATTTTCAGTTATGCAAAATCTACTTTTTGATTGAGTGTATAAAATGTTATGTCGGCTAACCAAAGGCCCCCACAAAAAGCAATTCAAGCACCAAGACGATTTGTACCACCTCTCAACTGAGGTGAAGTCCAGTGTTGGCTGGGCGGAGGCGATGTTTACTTATGTTTCCGCAATTCCACTACTATTTCCGATACTTTTTCAGCCATCTCCCTCTTGTGAAATTGCTATGTTGTCTCCACCATGCTCCACCCTCTGATGAAGTATCGTGCGACGCCAGTCACAGTTCAAAGCGGAGATTACCTTAGTTTTATTTAGAAGAAGTGGGTAAACTTTACTACAGTATCAACCTTTGCACAGAGCCTGCTGTTCCTGTCAACAGGAAAATAAACAGATGTACATTTTTTGTTTATAACTGTTCTGAATGATGGATTACAGTGCACAGATAGCGGTAATTATCGGAAAACCATTAACATTCCGACACTATCCATACCCTTACATGCTGTATCGTTAATTGGACATGAGATTTAGGATCTACAGTATACAGGGAACATATGGCATAGGAGAATAGATGCTTGCTTAAATCCACTCGCCTTGCCCTTAGGTTATCTTTATCCTAGCTATATTTATTTTTATCCTCGTTTCCCTGATTCCCAATGTTTCTCTTTTTTTCTCCACAATAAGGTGTATGGGTTTACAGTAATGCAGAGTGTATGGGAATGGCAATGGCATGCATTGTCCCTGTGTGACAGCGTCTCAATAGATAATCTCCCAGTGTCTTGGATTTCTTTCAATCTATTAACTACAATGGCATATATTTAGTATTTTCTAACTTTGCCTTGGGCTTCTGTCACACTAACACAGCATTGAAAGTGGCAGCATGTAAAAAGCAATGGTATAGTATGCTATCTTGTTGTTTATGAGAACTGAAAAGCATTTTGTTTACATTGGAGGACAGACAGTTTATTTGTAATTCACAGCAACAGAAGTATTTAAGTTTTCAGCTGCTATTTTGAGACAAACTGATGTGCCCTAATGGATTCACTTGACAGCAGTAGTTTGAATCTAAAGTGCTATTATATTTCTGTAATCACTATTAACAAAAGCAGCGATTAACTTACAGTGGAATGGTCTGCATACACGTAGGTATAGAGAGACAAGTACGCCTAAGCTCAGTTCCGATCCTGTGATATCCCATCCTATCAGCACACAGGAGACTCTGATCTCTATAAAGTTTGAATGGTCATATCAAGGTGTGAGTTTAAGTATATGAATCTCTTAAGGGAGGGAGAAGGCTTTGATCCACTGCACATGTACATTTGTTTAAGGTACTGTTGATAATGTCAGAGCTAACTAATACATAGATTTGCTGAAATATTACACTCTTAATTCATATTTGTTTTTGGCTGGTCATGTTCTGACCACCAACTGATGTTAGAATATAAAAACTTGTCAATCCAAAAGAAAAGTATTAACTTCTACACATTATGCAATAATGATTATTTAGTTCAATAATACATTTCTTGGATTTGATTTTAAATCAGCAAAACCTAAAATAGCTCACTCTACCTTAAACGAAACTTTAAAAGAGGTTGTTATGTGATTTTTGGAGCTGAAAAGACTCCTAAAATGGTCACAGATAACAGTAGCTTCGGTGGAAAAATTGAATTAGTATTATATCAATACCTGTAACTTTTTTTTCCAAAATAAAAGCACAAAACAGAAATTATGATGAGTTATTACAGTTTTCCAGTACAATGAATAAAAAATACAATAGGTATTGTAAGGACTGAACAGATAGTTGTTTGAACAGGTAAATGGAGCCAGTTTCCTGAGCTGTATAAGGTAAAAACCAAGTGTTACTATAAATTCAAACAGCCAAAATAAAAAAATTTAATTGACTAGAACTACAACAAATTGTTTTTACATAACATTTTGTTTACAATGATTAATAGTAAATGTAAAATTACTAAAATATAAAACTAATAATTTTTTTTGTCAACAATTTAACATCAAGTTAAAACTGCTGTTGCCAAAATACCATTTATAAATAAATAATTTGCAATGGCAATGGTTTTGAAGGAAAAGTACTTGGATTTTGTTTTCTATTTACCTATCATAACATATAACCTATCATATTTGTCTTCCACCTAAATATCTGATCTTAAAGTAGAATCTCCACTTGTAGGGACTACATGTTCTTTTTTTTATGGTTAGGTTCAGGATCTTACAGCACTTGGTTAAGTTTAGGAGATTGTGGTCTGATTTAATATAGAAAAGCTTCAGTGGCTTAAGACACAATGTGTTTATTTACATTTAACCAATCTCACAGTCTTTCTGTAACCTTAAACTAAAAGTTCATTTGTTGCCTTAATCGAACCACAGATGGGAGTTAGATGCAAACCCTGGTCATTGGTGTCATAGTTTGCTTTTTATGTCCACAATCCCGACCACCTCTCAGCAACTGTGGTGCAGTTCATGAATGTGCTGCTTCATTCATTCAGAAAAACGCTGCCTCTCAACAGTCCAGACAGTGATTACATTTGTCACCACAACGTAATTGGGAGAACAATTTAGTAGAGAATGTCCTCCTGTACAAATCAACCCCATAGGTCATCTGTGCAGCTTATAATGACTCATAATTAAGTTTTGTCGTAAGGCGACCTCCAGCGGCTGCAGTAATAATGACGGGAGCAAAGGAAGAAGTCAGGTGACATAGTATATAGAGCAGTATATGGGGTGAATGGATGGATTTGACAAAACACAGGATTTTTACATAAGAGACGGCTGTTAGTTTCCATATCCATTCCACAACCTTAATCGCGTACTTATTATAACCATGAGGGCAATGGTCTGCTGCCACTGGATACATTCCTAAGGATGGTGTTATTGTTACCATGACGATGACGGTCTGGTAAACTTGGTGCTTGTATGGTCTTATGGGTCATATCTAAGGGTAGGAGCTATATGGTTTAAATTGGAGGGCTTGTTGATTTATTAACATACAAACAGGAGACAGGATTGCAAAAGTAACATTAGTGCGGCTTTAAAAAAATCATCAATCTCCATTCAACACTACATCGCAGCATATGTACATCTTAGGTAATATCTGTACAGTTAAAAACCCCTCCATCAGTGCTGCAGTGGCCCTGTACTGTTTTTCTCAACAACTAATCTTAAGGGGTGGAACAAAAGTGCTGGTGTTTATTCACATAGCAGAATCAAAAACTTTTACCTTAAGAAAATACTGTCATTTTCAAAGTAGTAATATGTTTTTATACAGAGAAATTTCTAACTCATCAAAAAGAAATTAGACCATTAGTCATGTTTTTGGTGCAAATACAGATTGTACTACATGGATGATTATTCAGTTAAATTTATGGTAGAACATTTTACTAAATGTTATCTTACTCCTCATTACACGTTAAAGTAGTGGTAGGAGAAACAGTTGTAGTGGTTGGTGGGTGGATAAGGAAATTAACAATCAATATTTGCTATAATCTTTCCTTTCCATTATGTCCAAAATAACAATATGAACATGATGACCAGACTTTGTGTTCTGACAGCCTTGCAATTTCCAGGTTAAACTTGATCAAGTATGGGAAGACATTCACTTCAGCTACATCAGTGTTACTGTGTGCAGCATGGAAAAAAAATGACATAAGGCAGATTTCTATCTTGTGTTGTTGTCTGCTCCCCCCATTTATGCAAATAGCCATGGCGCTGCATGATTAGTGGCAACTATTTACAGTAGAGACATTTGCTAATCAACCCAGAGTTATGCTGCAGATCTGGGAGCAATTATGTCCACACACTGAGCATATATTTACAACACACACTCGTACAGGCACATACACGTATACAGGCCCAAGCATACTTTCACACATGCGTACACAGTCAGGAACACATCAATTACAAATGGCAGTGTTTTACATTTAATCTTCTTATTGGATCCTTGTTAATGTTGACTACTTCCTTCCCCTGCAGTTTATTTTGCTTTTGTGCATGTGGCCTCTACTCCTAGTGAGTGATCGTGGACCAGGCCATCCATAACTCGTGCACACAGAGGAGGAGAGACATGCAGAGCAGCTGGCTTTTCCTAATGCGTCACAGCATTTTCTACCTTTAAAATGAAAAACATTGCTCACCCACCTCAAATTGCTCTTATGTGATGATACAATGCTCTGAAGTAAACTTCCACTAAACAAGATACTGTGATACAGTGACGACAAACTGACTTCCCAAAAACCTTTTGCCACTCTTATCTCATTGGGTTGTCTTTGTTACAGGAAAGGTGATGATGTTATTACATAAAAATGACCAGGCCATGTTTCCCAGAAATAAAAATCCTCCCATCCCATTGTGAGTAAGTAGTAAAGAGAAAATTATCTGTGAGATAAGAAGCTTGTGTGAATGGCTGTCTAGATCTTTGTTGTTTCAGTAGACCTCAAGAAACTGATAGTAACTTAGGAAGAGATGTTACACCAAAAAGGTAGTGTGAAGCCGGGAAGCTAAACCATACATAGTTTCTCCAACAATTCACACAAACTGACCTTTTTAATTTCTACTTAGACTAGTCCTGTGGGCATTGTGAATAATGTCTGTAAAATAAAGCCATTAAAAATAAAGCAATATCAACAAGATATCAGTATTGACAAAGCAAAGGTGTGTCCTGTTGTCTTCACTGCCATTCTCTCAATAAAGCAACATTAACTGGTCTTTATGTAGCCTATTTCAGATGTTGTTATGTACAGGATCAATATTAATGGCTTCAACACAACTTATAACCAAAAACATGTAGAAAAAATATTTAAGAAATATATAGGTTGCACAGGAGATTGGAACGCAATCTACTGTACATAGGTACTACTTCATAAGTAGCTCTGACTTCTGTCAGTAAATTGCCCTCTCTGTCATGCCTCCATATTCATTGCAATGGACCCTTCTAGTCCACAGCAGTGCAACATTTTCCCTTTTATAATTATGTAATCAATGGCCTTTTAGAGGTACAAGCAAATCACCAGGATGGCGAGCTGCTGACCCTGTCCACGAACCTTTGAGGCTTAGAAAAACGAGATTTGTACCAATCAGGCAGAACTGACGCTTGACTTGGAGCCACGGACAGAGAGTCAGGACCCCTAATTAGGATTCCTAACCCCATACTGACAGACGGATTTGTTTTTGCTTCACCGTGTGTTTAGCCAAGATCTGTTGGGACCCCCAGATCAGCAGATATGTGTCGAGAACTACCAGCATCCAGCGATTGGGATTCATTAACTCACTTGTTCAAACAAAACACAATCAGACCCCATAGGCATCAGTGCACAGTCCAAATAATAGAAATAATAGGTCTTTTCCTCCTATTTTTTAAGAAATTATTAGCAGTAGTTGCATTAGTAATTGTGCTATAAATGCATTCAGACAAAGAGAAAAGAGAGGAAGAACCTGAGTCATTTTTAAGTAAAATAAATGTTCTTTTTTTGTGAACTTTGTTATATTGATATAAATTGCACAATTGCATAAGGACAATATGACATGCATGGAGTCTGCATGCTGCTTATAATAACTGATCTGCTGCATTTTATCTCAGACATGTGGGTCTTGCTGGGTAGAGAGTGAATCCAGGCCATCAGTGCTTCCTATTAGGCATCTCTGGTATTTTCCAAACAGCTGCCTTTGATAATTCACAGCAAGGGCTGCCACAATACTGCAATGAGATAGCATCAGCTGCCTCCAATGGTGCAGCAGGGACAGGCAACAAAGACAGGATGCAGATGCAAAACACACACACACACACACACACACACACACACACGCACACACACACACACTTAAACAGAGGGTTGTGCACACAGAGACACATAGAGACACGCACACACACAAGCCAAGACAAAGGCCAAGTGGCGTGGAGGATGAGGAGGAGGTGAAGGAGGAGGAGGAGATAGCCTACAGTGGCTCTTCAGGGCTTCCTGTCTTTTTTCAGTCCCTGGAGGCCAAAGATAGTTCCCATGGCTGGTCATGCTCATCCAGACCATTTCACATAAAATTCAAGCCTTATTTGATGTCATACATAACCCCAAATCAGCCAGACGCATTTCCCCTCCCTGGCAACTGTTTTTATTATGCAACTGAGTGGTGTTTTTGGGCAAAACTGTCTTATTTGCACACAGCCAACCTCCCAAACTTAATTATTTCAGCAACATTATCAATTACTACATTTTTCATACATTATGCCATGATAGTCCTTTAAAAAGACACAGATGTGTCAGTGGGTTGTCTTCCATAAAATCTTATCTGATTAGTGATAAATTAAGATGAGTTAGAAATAATAACAATTTTGATTCATTGATTTTTGCCTCAAATAACCATCTTTATGTCAGGATAAACAACAATATTTGGGAAAGCGATCTAGATATATAATCACCATAATAACTCTAAGTGGCATTCTAGTCTGATTAAAATGCCAAGGTGAGGTATTCTACCACCATCTGTTAAATGTGGCTAAATTGAAAATAGACTTGAAGAAGTGGGGGTTCTGCGCGTGGGGCTGCTGTTGATGTGGTGTTTCTAGCCTTTTGCATTTCAGATCAAACCAAGATGAAACTTCCCCCCACTGCTCGCCTCTACAGCAGGTGCTTCATTGTGTGTGCCGCTCTAAACTCATCCCCTTTTACCCACTGACATTTCACAGATACACACATTTTGATCCCCTGCTGCCACGCTGCCAAATATTGAAAGGCAACAAGGAACATGAAGAGCACATATTTACTTAGCACTTGGCAATGACACTGCACAGGGGGTAGAGAGAGAGGAACAGAGAGACAGAGAAAGGGTAAGAGAGAATGAAGTTAGTGGGGACTCATCAGTATCCATAGAAACCTCAATCAAAGCAGATTTACGACCTCACGTTTTAGTTATCTGCTCTTTTCAGAAAACTGTTGAAATTGAAAAGCATTTGAGGGGCACTTAACATGCCAACCACAAGCAAATGTCATGAGTTTGCAAGAGCCATTTAGCAAATAATCAGTTTGTTATTGGTCTTAAATAGTGCCTAATTAAAAGGGTGACCTCCACAAGGCACCTTCTTCCTACACCTAACCTAAACAGGAAAATCTTTTTTTTTTGGTACAGAAGGCTTGGGGTGGTGAGAGGTAATTGACCCTCTGTGAAACAAATGAATCCTCGAGGGAATCTGGCTCAAATGGATGTTTAAATGCAAACAGTAGTTATTCCACTCACCGCACAGGGCCAGAACCACACAGCCCCTCAGTCCTTGCTAAAATCCTATAAAATCAAATCAAAGAATTTGACATTTTCACTAACCAGAGGCCCTGGTGCTGGTTCTGCTACAATAACAAATGGACTAACGGGACAAATTGAAATGAAAGTTGTAAATGAAACTCACGTTAAAATGCCTGACATTAGAGAGAGGGAGGGAAGCAGAGAGAATGAGAGCTGAAGGGAGAGGGAAGCGAGAGAGAGAGACAGAGAGAGAGAGAGAGAGAGCTGAAGGGAGAGAGAGAGAGAGAGAGAGAGAGAGAAGATTAGTGGTAAGGTAAAAATGTTTATTTTCACACTTGAAAGTTCCCAGCTCAGTGTGTGTGTTTAAGATCAACACACCTTGTGATGAACAACCTGTTCCATGCTGGAAATACATTCTGTGAAACACAACAGTCCTCTGTAGAAACCCTGCAAAGCACTGACTAGGGAGTATTGAATTACAACTGTACTATACTGCAAAGTGGCAAGAGAAATACACTTTTACTCTCCTTTCAGAAGATGTCACATTTATCTGCATGTCTCAACCTCGACACGCAAACACAAATCGCGCCTTTTTATCTCTCAGAGAAGCTGCTCAGAAACCTTCCAAATCGTTTCTGTAAGGTGCAGGATTGCACCACCCCATCATGACAGGTTACCACAGTTTGCTGTGTGTGCAGCAACTTTACAGCACAGTCAACTGAAACCACTATGGATATTTAGTTATTTTGTTAAACACCCTTTAGTTGTGTTTTGACATTTAGTATTGTTTCCAGGACATAAAAAGAGAGCCTCTTTTTTAACTTGATGGAGTGGTTTGAAAGAGTTTAGTTTATTTTCTCATTTTGTCCATTGAAGATGGTATAATCCTTTAACAGAAAACTGAAAATTTCACAAAATTGTATCTAAAAATCAATCATGATAGCAATCTATTACAACAGTTCCTGCAATAAACCCTCATGATCATTGCTAGACAGTTGTAGTAGACTGTATTTGTTTTAGCGAGGTGTACCTAACAAATTGGCAAGTGAGTGTATATGAGCATAAGTTATATTTTGAGAGATTGTGGTTGATGACCGATGACTTTTCTGTGTTCCAGTATGATAAATGATTTGGTCATAACTTACATTTGAATTTACTCATTTGGCAGACACTTTTATCCAAAGTGACTTACAACAGAGATGAGTCTTCAAGAGATGCTCCAGATCTCAGCATAGTTAAGTAGGTACTTAACTTTAATTTATATTTATATATTCCTTGACATGCATCAACAGTCTAACGCATGCACACACATACTGAAAAAGAAGGATAAAATAATGTGTCAACTGTCTGATCCTTTTGTATGACTCTCAGTGCATAATCAGCTATTGGATCAAACTTTATATATTGAACTCAACAGAGACTTGGCCTCCTGTGGGCTTAGACACATGATCAAAGACAGAGTCATTTGAGCCAACAAAGCTTCTCCAATGTTCAAGTCCTCATTCCAAGCACCAAGAGATGGCAGTATTTCACAGAATATATGGCAGAGAATTGATTGGTAGGAGTTTATCAGGAGCCACAGCAGGACTGGTTTACATCTTCTTCTCTTTAAAAAAAGGTCTTATGAGAACTTGTAAAGGAATATCTGAGGAGCATATTGCCACTCCATGTTACATTTTTATATGTCTCTTTTTGATATTTACATCTCCCCACAGGATGAATTACCACTACTGGCCCTCAGTTCCAGTGTGTGTTTGAGATATAAAACAGTAAGTTATAAATGCAATATACTCTATCACAGTCAGTGAATTTGTTAAACAGATGGAGTTATTTCCTGTTTGCTGGTTTTACTGTCAACAATTGCTGCACAACTGTGATATTATTTAATAACAAGAAATAACATACATAGGTTACGCTGTAGTTCAAATATATATGTTTGTACTAAGGACTAATATCTGTATGTAATTTAATTTTAGTTTAAATTGTAAAATGAGTAAAGACAAAGCATTTTCCTGTTGTAGTACACCCATCCCTTTCAGAGTGATGCAATTTGATTTTAAATTTATGCCGTCTGCTTATAAATTAATATCATCCCATCTGTCAACACACTTATTTGTGCCCTTCAATGAGATGTTTGTGAATTGCGTATTGAAATGTAGCTGCTCAAATGTTCGGGACAAGTTTAACATAATCATGGAGTCAGTATTTGAAAAAGACAACAGAGTTCCAGATAAATCTGCTCCAGGTTAGGTACAGTAGTATTGACTACCCTTTAAATTCTTCATTGTTGTTAACACAGTTAAACACTTTTTATCTGAATCTTTTGTCAGTGGCTCCTGTGTGTTGAATTAATGAATATTTGTGTGCCACATGACTGCATATGTACGCATGTCCATATAAAAGCATCCAACAAATGACATATGGTATGATGTACATGAGTTCTTCTTTTTGTTTTTAGTGTCTTGCACATCTCTGTGTATATTAACGTGTGTGTGTGTGTGTGTTTGTGTGAATGTGTGTTACGTTGTGGTTGGTTGGTGTGTAGGGTAGAAGCATGGCCTAGGCCTTTGTAATGAGCAGCCTGGGTTCTTTCTGGTTCAGCTGCAACTCTCCCTTATTTCACGCTGTGCTGCTCTCAAACTCCAGTGGCCCAGTGACTAGTCCTGCCTCTTTCCTTCTCTTCCTCTCTTTCTCTGTCCTCTGTGGGATCTCTTATACTTTCTCTCTTTCTTTTTATTCTCTTAATTTACCTTACTCCCTCTCTTTCCTTTTATTTTTATTTAAATACCTCTCAAATTCCTGTCTCCTTCCCTTTTCAGTCTTTTTCGTTTCCCTCTCTGCACCTAAAAATCTCAAATGGGGAAAACTGCAGGCAGAGGGAGATGGCGAGTGGGAGAAAGAAGTAAAGGAGCATGCATGAATGGTCACTACTGCGCCATACCATTCATTCCAGTCAGTGAAGGGAACTGCCCTCCAACACTCAAGCTCACATCCCTCTTTTCCTTCACAGCCACCACCTCCTCTACGGGCTCTGTGGAGCAAAGGGGCCTGAACTGCTTCAGTATAGAGTGGTTTAACAAGATATTTCTGCACACAAACACATACACACACACACACACACACACACACACACACACACACACACACACACACACACACACACTCCTGTGCACACTCAAACTGTATAACCAATCTCTTCTTCCATTGGCCTTCCTCTACTGCATCTTCTTTAAAAGTCACAATTTCACAAATCTTTGCCAGATATTTTTTTTTCTTCCACTCTTTGTCACATCTACTTTTCTTCTAAAAATGAAATAGATGTCATGTAAATGTTAAAGGTAAATATTACATTTCAATCTAAATGTTAAATCTAACAAACAAACAACAAATGTCACTGTGAGTATTTTGGAGGGAAAGTGATTAAGTGTAGTCATCATGTATGAAGTTTACTTTTCAGTCTGGACAGTGTCAGAGCTGGGAGGCCAGGTGATGTCAGCCTACCTGTGCTGTTCTTGTTGGGCCAGGCGTGCTGACAGGTCACACTGTGGAGGTTACCTCTGTGCATGGCCAATAGGTCAAGGAAGAAACACCTTTATATGCGACTACTGTCTCCTTTCCTTTCTTCTTCTATGTTCTTTCTCTCCTTACATGCCTCCTGAATGTTGCTGTTTTTGTATTTTGACACTCTGCCACAAGAACTGTACCTCATCAACACTTCAGGTGATACGATGCACTTGTGATAACAAGGACTCTTTGTAAATTCAGACACTGCAACCTCATGGCCGTAGTGTTGGTAACTCAGTGTTTGTCCACACTGCAACATACATTAGTATAAATCCAATGGCAAAATATGTAACAAAAAACATCTTTCAACATAATGCAACCCGTTGTAATGTTACACATGCTGATTAAAGACTCTTTTGATTTGAGGACCTAGTAGATTTAAAAACTGCAAATATAGCAAAAGAACAACTTAATATGAACACATGCTATGTCTATATCTTGACTATTTCATCTCAAAACCACGGTAAGTTTCTCACATGTCACATATACCCTATAGCTAATAAATTTAACTGCAGATGGGTTTTTTCACTGACGTAATTTCACAAAGCATTTCATATAAGAATAAACTAAAGACTAAATACATAAACAATAATTATATAAAATATAGCCGCTAGCAGCAATTATCGGGGTCCTAGCAGCTCGCAAGCATTTGAATACTACATGTTAATTGATAGCCTATTGACTTTTTGCTGAAACAGGGATTAGGCCACCTGGGGTTTCAAACCCCTGACCTTGGTTTACCCAGAGAAGGTTAAATTGGTTTTCCATATCTAGAAAAATATAGAGTGATGGACTTCTGAATTGACCACAGGTTACATTAAGGCAAACTTTTATCACCATTCACTGGGTGTACTGAAAAAATCTCAGCTGTGTAGGAGATATGAGTGATTTATTTTGATTTTTTGAAGTTGTGGAGGGTGGAATGATTAGAAATGTATATATTTGATAATAAGTCACACCCACTTTGACCAATCATTACCAAACCTTATGTCTGGAATGAGTAATGACCTTAGATCATGCAAACTGAGTTTCATACAAATCTATGAAGCTGATTATGAGATATAAACTTTTTGCATGGATAGTGCCCCCTAGAGGCAGAATATCACAAGACTCTATAGCAAAACTAGGAGCATACGTCTGCAAGTGTGCACTAAGTTTGGTTACAATACCGTGGTTACATTACCAATTTATATTTATGACAATTTGTGTAAAATTGATCTTAACAAAACAGGTTTAAAAGTTTATCATTTCAAAATGGATTGACAAAATGAAATTCTTTGGATAACTTGTTTTTAGCATTGTCTGTAGATTATGTAGACCAAGTTTCATGAGAATCAGATGAACAGCCTAGGACTAGTTCATTTCAGGTGTACGTTTGACTTTTTTGTAACCATTTGACCATTTGAGCAAAGATGCAGATGATTTCAGAGATCAAAATTGCAAAATAATTTTCACTCTAGCCCAAGCCTCTTTCAAGAAAAATGCAAAAACATGAACTTCATTATTGTAGCACCACCTATCAGACAATTAGTGTAATTTTTGTGTCAGAGTAGTGGGTGGAATTTTCAACCAATCTACCAATTTTCAGGGGTTTTTCTTCTGTAACTGCACTAACACTTTTAGTGGAAAAATAATAAGAAAGAATAACGAGAACAAAACAATAGGGATTGACCAGCATTCTCTGTTTGGACCCCTTATAAATACTACAATAATGCTAGGCATAATACTAAACATACTGTAGGATTCATGCTCATCAAGTGTTCACAAAAGTTGTGATAACAAGGTGCTATTGAGGTCCTGGTACTAATCTTAGCTAAATAGGTAGCTAATAGCTAATTGTTTAACTAACCTTTGCCAGGCGGACTGATTTGTGGGCAGCATGTAGATTTGCATGTCTTGAACCCAGTATGTCTTAAACTGTCCATGGGCACACAGCAATTTATAATATTCACACTCAAGCACAGTGAAAGTTATGCCTATAATGCTGTAGGGATAATGTCATTTTGTAGGCCAACCCAGACGTTAGCATCACCCTGGTTCCCACGATAAAAAGCGAGTGAGAATTTTCTACTGGATTTTTGGATTATTGCAGAAAATAAGGCATGTACCAACAACATTTCATGATACTTGCTTGTTTTTTTGAGCAAGATATTCTTCACAAATGAACACCACTCTTAGGATTTTTGAAGCCTGGATAAAATTGCCAGAAATAAAAAGCTTTTGTTAGGCATAAGCAGAATACACCACAATCACATGACGTCACTTTGTCACTGCAAAAGCCTTTCCTCTTGTAAAGTACGTAACCATTTCCAAGAGTGCGAGTACAAGCCCAACTAGGCTGTAAAGGTAGTGCCACAGCTCTTCTGTGACAGCTAGATTTCCCCAGTGTTTCCTGTGTTTGTTTTTACCTGTCTGTCTTTCCCTGTGTCTCCTCCTCTTCGAGTGAGGGTATGTATTTGCTTCTCAGCAAGGGTGTAGCACAGCACTGACTACCTGGCGCACCTGTTACTCATCACTCATCAAGCTCTGTATAAGAAAGGGGGCACTATTTCAGGACACACTCCTATGGATTTCTCCTCACGTCAGTTATTCCCAGAACCATGTGCCAGCTCCTGCTGAAAATCCAGATTACCTGCCATGATGAATATTAACCTGCATGCGCTGGCTATCCACCTCCGGACGCCACCAGCCGCCACCTGGATCCCTTTCCCTCCTGCACTCCCAACTAAGACTCTCTCTTGCATTTTCTTTTGGTGTATGCCAATAAAGAACTTTAAGTAACATCCATCCTGTCATGTCCATATCTGAATCTGCCCTGGGGTCCAAAGAGAATTTCATACCAAGTCGTAACAGGTGGACTGCCAAATGGATTGATTTCATGTTTAGCGTGATGGCGTTTAACATCCCCAACAACCTTGCATTTAGCCACAACTTCCTCTTTCAAGACAGGTAAAAGCCTAAAGAAATAACGAGTACGGAATTTACTGAAATATTTCATGGTGTAACATACATGAAATATGAAAATATCTTGAGCTTATTTCAGGCATCTAACCAAAAATCCATTCAAAATCCATTCAGGACAACAGAACTGGAAGTGCTAGACTGCTAACTTACTTCCAGGCTTTAGGACTCATTCCTGCAGCACTCTATTACCTAAATACTATATGTAGTTTCACCAATCAACACATTTAGGGTTTATAGATTTAGATTTAGAATCAAGATTTCAAGATAGCGCTTCGATGTAGGATTTAGATATATCATTAAGATTTAGTTTTATTTTAATATTTTAGTTAGCATTTAGATTAGATGTAGAATTAAGTGTAAAGGGTTACATTTCGATTTCGATTTCGAGTAAGATTTAGATTTAGTATTTTGTTTTAATATTTTAATCAGCATTTAAATCAACCATTTAGATTTAGAAAGCGATATGTAGATTTAGGATTTAAATATAATATTTATATTTAACATTTAGATTTAAAATGAACGATTTAGATTTGTTTAATTATTTACTTTTTTAAAGACTTTTTTTCTTTTGGTTTCAAAAGAAAGTTGTTTCACAAACATCGCTTTAAATATATTAAAAATGTGACTTAAAGAAATTCAGACTCTTTGCGCTTGGCACTAAATCTGGCAAAATGGAGCATTTAAGTTGTGTATGCACCACGTCATAACTGGTGCCCCATAGTAGACAGATATCTTGTAAAGTCTTACCATTAGTGCGGGTGGCACTTAGCTCTTAAAAGGCAGCGTATAAAAACAATAGCTGAAATATCACTACGCTTTTATTTTAACTTTAAACTTACATTTGTGTTTTAAAGATTTTTGGGTAAAAACACAAATGACAATTACAGCCAAATCAAACATTACCATACTTAAAAACTTTATGTAGGCACAAAAATAGAAAACTGAACTGACAAACTATACTAAGTGTTTACTTAATGAAGTAATATTTTATACACAAACAGCAA
Source organism: Seriola lalandi dorsalis (assembly GCF_002814215.2). Lineage (NCBI taxonomy): Eukaryota > Metazoa > Chordata > Actinopteri > Carangiformes > Carangidae > Seriola > Seriola lalandi. Next base: position 420,371 of record NW_019525514.1, read on the forward strand.
ATTAGCCAGACATTCCACAGATAGGGATCTGTTTCTTATTCCTGAATTACACAATGCAGGCAGTGAAGTTAATATTTAGATTAATTTACAGTTTTGTCACTCTTTTGATAACAGACATTGTATAATTACATAATGTGACAATAAAGCTTCTTTATGAGAGTGTGTGAATGTGTCAACTACTCTCAAACATTAATGAGTTTCAAACCCTACACAGATAAATTTTTGAGTGGAATGGTTTACCAGTAACAGAAATAGTAACAGTAAAGTAACAGTTTGACAGTAATTTTGATATAATTTAATAGTGTCAGTGATAATCCAGCATAAGTAAGATTTTTGTCTGTGCTTATTTGGCAGTTTCATGTGTCTAATGTCAGTTGCCTCAGTTGGGTGCAGAATTCCAGTTCACACCATGCTCCCTGTGACAGTGATCCTTAGAGAATAAATCAATTTACACCACACTATGCATATTAAGGCAGGTGATAAATATAATCGTCTCCGGCAATCACCTTCCAAAATAGCTGTGTAACTGTTTTCTGTGGTGTGAAATCCTTTATCAAGCCATCGCTGGTTGACGGAAACAATTATCCAGAGAGGAAGGTAAATGAATAAAATTATGAAAAAAAAGGAAAGAAAAAATTGGAGCGCCTTGCACATTTGTGCCTGTAGCAGTCACCATGCCACAATTTCTGAAACTCTTGAGCCCAGCACCAGAACGGCATGGGCTGTGTATCACACAGTAACTCCCACCCATTTCACTATACCACTCAAACATACACACATTAACCTCACTATATAAGTTTGATTTAATCACATTGGGCAGTGGCAGTACATAATGGACTAATTTTTGCTATGGAAGATTTCAAACCCAAATGCTGTGGTCACAGTGTATATGTGTGAATGTGTGTGTGTGCATAAGAGTGTGTTCTCAACAGGCTTCAAGCACAGAGGAACCTCGGTTCACGTACTTGACATACATTTTTATTGCAACAGGAAACACTTACGCCAAATGGTCCTGTGTGCAGAGGTGACTTGCGGTTTTGAAGCTGAGCATTCTTTTCGCATGTCTGCCTGGGAGCCAAGAGAGAGAGAGAAAAAGAGAGAGAGAGAGGAGAGAGAGAGAGAGAGAGAGAGAGAGAGAGGGACTATTAAATAAGCCCCCCCACCAGTACCCCCCTCCACTTCTTCATCCCCACCTCCTTCACCGGTCCCCTAGTATTTCCTGTTAGCATGGCAACCGGACAATTTTTATTTATCCTGCTAATTTCCCTAAATTAATACCCCTCTTCCACATCTATTGTGTGGGATATTGTTTTGTGAACATAAAAAAAGTTAGGTAAATGCTGAACAATTTATTCCACTGGCAATGACTAAGCCTAGAGGGTTGGGCAAGGTGGTGTTAGCTGGGTGATGTTTTTTAGTGCGATAGTTATCAGCAGGGAGAATGTACAACATACACACTTCTTCCGAGAACAATGACATGTTTCACAGATTGGTCACATTTGCATCTCAGACAAAAAACTTTTTTCTCCTACAGTATGGGATGATTTTTATTCTTGCTGATGCCTTTTAGAATTAAAGCAGTATAAACTTTCTATAAGTGTTAATGTTTAGTGGTGCGATGGAAAAACATGTTTGCAGTTCTCATTGTTAAATATCTCTAACAACAATTCTAGGACGAAGTTATAGTGAAATTCTGTTGATCCTGAGAACTCCCCTAAGACTCCTGGGAGTCACCCTCTGCCATAAGAACTGTAATCACTGGACTGCACTTTGAAACCAAATAAAATTGTTGTTATAGGAGTAGAAAGCACTCAGAGAGATACACAGCTATTACTGTAACAAGCAAATGGGACCAAAAACATAACTTCTTTTATTTGGATTAATAAATTGTATAACATGTAGCTTTTGTGTCTTTAACATCTTCTACATTTGCTAGTAACATGTTATTTTCACATTCTTACTTGTCAACTGAAGCTATGTTAATCCCAACACATCAGTAATATTACTTGCTCAGTACTTCGGTGTTACTCTGTAAGTCTGTTGTCTCAGCCTCTACTCAAATGTGTTGAAAATGCTACATCCCTTTAAGAGTGTACCACTGGTAATCGTCTTAACTCCTTCGAAATCTAATTTCTCTCTGGGCACAGCATCTAAATGCCTAATAATTGATAAGTACAGCTTAGACTCTGTGTGTATGTGTGTGTGTGTGTGTGTGTGTGTATGTATGTGTGTATGTGTGTGTGTGTGTGTGTGTGTGTGTGTGTGTGTGTGTGTGTGTGTGTGTGTGTGTGTGTAGGTGTGCACGCGTGCATGTGTGTGGTTCCCTCTTCAACTGGATTGAGATAAGAAACTTTTGTGAGTGTGTTTTTTTCTTTGTCTATTCTGTTGGGGGACAGTGGTAACTCCCCAGCTCTTCATTCGGTGCTTATTTGGCATCATTATGTGTAATCAGCCTAATAGAATTTGTCAGGGGTAATATGCAGAGGTTTGGCATGATGAAGCTGCTTTATCCCTTTTGTAGAGGTTGCAGAATGATATCCATTGCAGATGAATCTTTGGAGTAAATAGAGGGTTTCATGTTGCAAAATGAGAGTATTGATGGCCATTCTATGCCCTGTAGCCAGAATTGAGAAAAGAGGAATGATGAGAGAGCGAGAGAGAGAGAGAGAGAGAGAGAGAGAAGAATTGGGATAAGCAGTATAGTATATCCAGGAAAAATACTATTGCTATCGCTAAGCCAGGAATAATGACTTTATTGAATTTGACTATGGTGCATTACAGTCCTGCTTTCTTGAATGATTGACTTCTCTCTTTTAATGTTTTCTTTTCTCCGTCTGATTTTTTTTCTCCCTCTTAGACACTCATCTTTGGACACAGAGAGACATAAAAATAACATTTCTCAGAGACGATCAGCAGTTGACCTTCGGGGGGGTTTTGCCATGCTTCAGTTCCAACAGAAATTGTACTCCACTAATTGTGTATGAAAATGTACTTTGAACTCAGTGGGGAACTTGATTTTTGCCCACAACTGATGCCTCTGCACTCTGGGTTTACTGTATGTGTCAGTGCTTTGAATATACACTTATTCAGTTCTGTTTCATGTCCCTGACACAAGTACAGTAGCTCATCAAAATCCAGCTCTGTTGCCATATCCAAAGGCGATGCCTCTGCTTGAATAGTTTAAAGAGAAAGAGCACTGTATTCAGTTTAGGATGCCCCTTTTTTGGTGATTGAAATTATGTGCGCATATACAAATCACATATTGTGCTCTCATAAACATCACTGTCCATGCTCCATTGCATATACACATCCATAAAAGGACAATATAATTCCACACATCTAACACACTCGCTCAGTCCCCTGACACACACACGTTCACTCACACCCAGTCAGAGTCCCTAAACTGTGACATCCAGGACCGTGCTATAATTACAAGGCAGATGAGCACATGACGACAAAATGGTCTCGAGAGGGGAGCAGAGCAGAGCGGAGCGACAGAGGTAATGATATCTGGAACAAAGAGGCAAGCCGGAGAGAAACAGGTTCAAGAGTCAGCTACAGGGCCACACGACACCACAGGCATGACCTTGGAGAACTTTCTGGAACACTTGAGACTCTCTCTCTGGCTCTGCTGCGCAGCGTGCACATGTTCATGTTTATGTGCAAGTGTGTACTAGTGATCTTGTGCATCTGCTTGTGAGTGTGCATGTGTGTGTAGTTGTGTGTGAGCATGTTGCTTTCAAAGGCAGACATGTCCTTGGGGGAGGAAAACCCTAGAAATTGGTTATTGTATCACTGAGGCTATTTACCTATTTTGGGGATTAACATATTTAATTCCCCTTCTTAATCCCGTTGGAATTAATGCCCTCACATTTCCAATTATCTGACTAAGTGTAACGCAGAGGGAGTCAGGGCTTCTTCGCCTGCCTGTAACTGGGTTTAGCATGCAGGTGACAGAGTTGTAGCTACAGTGTGTGGTGTCTTCAAAGACAACTTGTTTACCAAATGGTTTAATTGACTTAACAGACCGACTAACTTTGTCATCTGACATTTTTAAAAATCCTAACATTATTTAACCTTGCAGTAATGGTCCATCTGCATATATAATGTGAACCACATGGAGTATATGTGTATATGAGTATATGGCCTTCATGATCACCTTCCTCACTTTGTTTTACATAAATTACAGAACTATTACAGAACTATTACAGAATTGCTCAGAGATAAATTGCATTAATCCACAAGAATTTGGAGTTAGAGTCTGACCTATAGCGCAGCCTGGTACTTGATCATTTTTTCCACGTCTGGTTGAATATCCAGCACAAACTTAATGGATATACACCAACTGAAGAGAACTAAAAATACTCCCGCAACATATACACATGAAATCAAAAATTAAAATGTAAGTACCCATCTGTGAATCAAAAGCTTCGAATACTGGGAACGTTTTCCCCTTTTTTCCAGTTTTAGTCAAATCCACCTGAGGTGGCCAGTGCTGAAATTGGTCTGAGTTACACACAAACACAGAATCTGACATTACATCTACACAACACACATGAGTACAGACCAGAATGTAGACATCATACTTATAGTGTATACAGAAAGGCACGCATGCAGACAGTACACACACACACACACACACACACACGAACACTACGCCTTCTCTGTGGATGTAATGACATGGTCAGTCTGCTCAGTGTCCATTCCCAGATTCGCAGAAAACAGAGGAAGCATGGCTTTTAGCTGCCTATGCTTTGAAAGCCATTTGACTGTCTGACTGACTAATGTTTCTCTCTCTCCAGCAGACATTAATTTGCAAAAAAGTCCTCACAAATCACAGTAGAAGAAAAACTGTAAGGGTTACAGGACAGTTGTCTGTGCATATACAAGCATGAGCAATATGTGTGTGTGTTGTTCCTTAACACATGTAATTTCCCCAATGCTGTCTCCCAAATTCATATCTTGAAGTGAGCAGGAGATGCATAAAGCACTTCTAAAATATACAGTATAGTACGGGCCCCTTTTTATATATCACTCAGCCTCAGATGAGTGGATTCTTCATTAATCCACTCCCGCACATTCACCGTACTTGGGATGTGCCAGTTCCTGCATGCTGAGTGAAACCGGACAGCAGTTAGGATCCATTTGGCTTAAAATATCCAAAGTGAAAAAAATTCAAGCTTAATCCAAAACATGCTCATGCCATCTTCAATGGATTTTTTTTTTTTTACATTTGTGAATCTTTAAAGCAAGCAAAATTTACAGACACTTTGTCTCAGCCAATATCAAAAGGCTATTCAGTGTCATAGCCATTACCATAAACCCTCTATTGTGAATGAAGACGCTCACTGTCACAAGACTCCAGTCTACTGGCACCATCTACAGAACCACGATCCTACTAATAGACCATTAATGAATGCATCAGATTCATGGATGTAACATAAAATGCCATGACATACCAACTCATGGCATGTTGGCGTGACTATCATGTGTCTGAATGTGTGTGTGAGATGTGTTTGATGAAGAGGAAAAAGGGACTTGAATTGTTATTGTGCAGTATTTCACAAATCTACATGACAACAACTGATAAAATCTCAAATTCACTTCTACTGACTCTCAAAATGTCTCTGCCGTTGGCAAGAAAACTGTACATATCCAACCTATGACTAACACTGTAGCATACAACAAATGCAAAACATTGTCTATTATTGCCACTGCCATTGTTTAATTAATTTTAAATTGCACATGAGGTCATGTAAGGTTTTAACAGCTATGCAGACTCACCATCAACACATACATTCAGACAGGAAGAGAACCAGGATCCGTGCTCTTGGCAGTTAGACAGTAATAATCATCTGAGATTTACCTTTCCAGTGCATTGGAAAGGTCAGGAACACCATGCATTGTAATGCATCATATTATTTAAGAGAACAGTTTGAGGCAAATGGTACACAAACTAGTAAGCTATGGAAAGATCATAAAAAAAAGGTCAGGGCATTAGCTGACGGCAGTAAGTGATTCACTGAATGTACAAAAAAAAGAAAAAAAGTTAACTCAAATGTTAACACTGTGTTCAGTTATGCTTAAAATTAATTTTAGAAACTTGTAAGAGAGAATAAGGACTTTTGGACTTTTGCTTGTCCTTGAACTCCTAATATTTGTAAAAAATGCATTAAAATATACAATGTAATATCTAAATAAATGCATACAAATTTTCAGATTAAATGAAAATGAAGAAAATAACATTTCCTTGAATCCATGATGCATTAAATATACAATTTAAAGCCCAACAGCTGTCTAATTTTGTAATAACTCTTGGTTCAAGCAAGAAGGAAAAGAATGAACCACATTATTTACAAGGAGACAGCCAAGTCAATCTTGACAAATTCTCCTGCCTCCCCTTCATATAGAGATCTCTTTATCTGCCCTCTGGAGTGAAAGGGCCAATCCAGCATCTCTCGTCTCCATCAGCACTTGTTGTACTACTTCAATCCATTCCTGAAAAAGAAAAGCCCCAGTCTTTCATTTGACAATTTGGGTCTTCCTCCTCCCTCTCATTCTTTGCTTCTCTTCCCCTTCCCATACTCCATTTGGTGGTGACAATCCAGTCATTATGCCATCTTCATCCTGTCTGCAAACCCCCCTACCTCACCCCACACTTTTGCACTGCCCTCTGTCCTTTCCTATCACCCCTCCCCTTTTGCTCAGCTACTATGAGCTATATTACTTTGACCCCAGCCCATCAATCTGCTTCAATTGGATAATGATCTGTAATCACGTTCTTTCAGGGGAGTCTATAAAACGAGCTGGGGCCTCAGCACCCCTCCTGAGAGGGCTCCTTCTGTTCCCTCACCCAACCACACATTTGATCCAGACGCTTCTTTCAGCTTTCAGGCCCCCACTAAATACCCTCGCACATGGGCAGCCGCTGTAGCCGGCGGTGGGCCTTGTAAAGGGAGTGGAGGAAGGTGGGGGGATTGATGGTTCTGCTGTTGAATTTTCATGGCCCCCGCTCTCCAATGGAAAGAATCTAAGAGGGACATGCAGGAGGGAGCAGGGACATGGGAGGAGGAGAAGGAAGGAGAAGGAGTGTTTAATTCAAGGCTCAGCTCCCACGAAGACAGGGGCCCCTCGCCCCTCACATTAAAGCTGACCCTCCATTAGGTTGTTTTGTATGACAGGCTTGTAATCGATAAACCCTTATAACTGAACAGGAGGAATGGCAAAGGGTGGGGCCAGGCGGCGTAAGGGTGAGTGTGGGGGCAGTGGCCATCATGGGTGTCAAGGAAAGAGTAGGAGGAGAAGGATAAAGAGAGAGATTAGGATAAGGTTGATGGACAGGGAGAAAGAGGTAATGAATGAATAAGTTAATGAATGAAGTGGAATGGAAGGAAAATGAAGCCATGAGCTTTGCCTCCTCCCACTGTGTCTTAGGCTCTTTCTTCAGCTAAATTGGGTTTCACGACAAAAATAATCCTAACATGAGAAAAAAGATGAAAATCTTGCAGATAAAAATCAACAGAGAAAACACTGGATAAGAATGATCTAGTACCAAATTTCACTTGCTATTTTATCACCAACGTTCCTCTTCAGTTTGTTTGGAGAGGGAAATGACTTAATGTGTGTTACTGTATGAGATCTTAAGTGGAGTTATCACATGTGGAGATAAGATCTGAAAGGGGGAGAGTGAACACAAGGGTCTGTTTTCACTGCATATTGCACATTTCCAAGTCAAAACTGACCCGGCGCGCCACCTCAGTTAACAGTTATCAATTGTTCTGTGGAGCTTCCATTGTGGTCGGCAGCGGCAAGCTGAGTCTCCCTTCATGTAAAACACACATACACATTCTGAGCACAGTTCAGGAGGCAAGTGGAGCAGCTTGACCGCAATTTAAAACACCATCAGTTCAGCAGGGGCTTTTGTGTAATATCTTCTGTGCTCTTGAATATACATAAAAAGGCTGTGGAGTTTGAAAGGCCATATAATAAATTGATGAATGAAGTATTTTCTCTCTCTCTTCCTCATTCTCTCTCTCACTCTCTCTCTATATATATATGTAAAGTGAGGGGCCTGTATTGTATATCATTATTCATCACACCCATTATTTTGGAAGTTTATGGCTCTTACATGTGGAGCATATGCCTATTGAAAGGGTGGCACCATGCAAGGCAGGCACAGATGGAGTCACCCTCCCCATCAATGGGCGGACAATGGAAAATGGAAATTAAAGTTAAAGGGGTGCATCCAGCCCCATTTAACCCACACAAAAGGTGCTTGTTGGAGGCAGGGCATGTGGGATGAATGGAGGGGAAGGGAGGGAGGGACAGGGAGGGAGGGACAGGGTGGAGGAACATGTCCCAGGCCACAAGAGTCCATCCTCAGCTGGCCTCTCCAAGGTGATAGAGATATGCTGACACTGTGCTAGACGATGGTGCTTTTAACTCCCCGCTGCACTGGTTGATGAACTGTGCCGAGTGATAATTGAATTCTTGTATTTGTTTTTGATGCCTGGGCTTAAAGCGCAGTTTCTCATCTAACACTTTACAACATTTAATTAAAATGTAACAAAAAGCACCTCAGCTGGCCTTTCACCATTTTCTTAAAGATTAGAGTTGCTGGTGTGGTGCCAGAAAGCCATGGATCCATGTGATCTCAGATATAGTGTACATGATGATGCTGACTTATTGTACCTTTTAATGTGAGATTGTTATTGCTGCACAAAAACTTGTGCAACAAAAGTTATATGTTATATGAAAATAATGATTTCCACATCCCTACACTAAAAATCAACAAACTAACTAAATAAAACCAATTTTGAATTTTTCAACACCATGTATTGCAACTACTACTGTTACTTAACTAGTGCAAACACAGATTACTTTTTTTGTTTATATTCTAGTATGATACAAAATATTCATGATGACCTAATAGTAAATAAAAGCATTAAGAGAGGAAGTAAAATAAGTCCCGTGGAGGAAGTGGAGAGGTCCATCCTGTTGTGGTGGATGCTTGCTTTGAACACAGCTCTGATCTGACCTATAAAACAGTATGTGTTGTTTTAAGAGAGCGATTTCACTCTCATTAAAGATAACTACACTGTACTGTACATGAGTGTAAGACACCTCTGTGTTTAATGATACAGTCAGGGTCCTGGGATGTGTGCTCATTTTCAAAACTCATCCATATAAGGAGCAGGTGAATCTCTCACCAAAATCATGTCATTATTATTTAGTAAAATGTTTTAACATTAATCATTTGTCTTTAGTTTGCTAAGAATGATCTGTGTGAAAACAATGGCATCCCTCTTATAATATGGAGTCTAAGAATGAGTAATGATTGCAATTTGTTCTCATATTAATTTTTGGATGAACTGTTGACAAAAAGTACTAATAGGTACACCGTTACTCACCAACAGTGTTTATAGAAGACAGTATACTGAATATTGCATGAAAAATACTGAATTGCCAAAATGTACCTCCATATTAGACCGATGAGTTACCAGATGTGCAGTAATCAAGATTTCACAAAATACATCTATGTGTATAATCTTTACAATATCCATATTTTAGGAGCTACAGTAACAATTTACAGTCAGCAAAAATGTTGCTGTATAATTTCAAATTTTTCCGTTTTGTATAATGAAATTCTACATGAACTGGGTCAATAATCATTAATTTGATCTTTTTGTTACATGCAGTGCTGCTAAAAGTGTGGTGCTGGTGTCTGAGGATGCTGAAAGATGGCAGGCTGAGATGAACTTTGGTCTGACCTCTAACCTCCTACCCTGACAACATTGCCAGCTGAGGGCCGCCACAGAGGGTCTGCTTGTGTGGTATGACAGAGACACACACACATCGTAGTCGCCCAATACAACCAACCAATACAGAGACGTCATAATTTTTGAATTTTAATTATTAGAGAACAAAACAAACCCAAAATAGATTCATGTCTCCTTCAAACTTTCCATGAATATTTGTCCAAATACTGAACAGATATGACTGCACCAGCTTTCATGGCTTTGTCTGTAAGATGGTTTTAATATGCAGTTTACTGAAATTTTATCCATTTGAAGAAAATTCACCTCAGATGCCCTTTTGTTTTCTCTCTATAGTGCAGTGTATTTGCCTGTCAAGGGGGAACGACAAGGTTGCTGATGCGTAATACCCTCTGACATAGTTTTGCTGTCAATTTACAATATCTCTAATGCATGAATAACTCATGACTCCAACCTTAATATCTGCTGTCTATGTCTCAAATGAGATATTTGTTTCCATTATATGTCTGTTTTGTATCTATTTATTTCCCATTTACAACTGAACATACCCATACCAATAAAAACAGAACATGACTACTCATTAAAGAGTAATATTAACAGTAATATTATATTCTAAATTAAATGCCAAATATTTATATGCCATATGGGAATTGCAGTCAAAAAAAGTTGTGACCACTAAAAAGTAAAATATTAATAATCAAACCTGATAGATTTACAAAATGTTTGTACATTGCATTTTACAAATATTTTCCATTTTTAATATGTACAATTCAGTTTTTCCATGCAGTGGAGTAAATCCTTCTTGCATTTCTGCATAATGTAAGGGATTTTGATGATTACAATAACTTAACATAATGATTAAAAATAAGTTAACAGGGGCATTGTGTGGCGTAGTGGTCTAAGCAGGCGCCCCATGTGTAGAGGCTACAGTCCTCGCTGCAGTTGGCCCCAGCTCGAGTCCCGCATCGGACGGCCTTTGCTTCATGTCATTCCCCCTCTCTCTGCCTCCCCATTTCCTGTCTCTCTCTACTGTACTATCAAATAAAGGCATAAAAAAGCCCAAAAAAATAAATTAACAATAATGACAAGTGATACAGCTTGGTGTTAAATTTTCACTGAACTCAAAATACCATTCACACAGATGTAACATTTATTTACAGGTCTGAAAATGGCTCTTTCACATATGCAAGTAACACATTTTGTGATCTTTATGAGCTAGCTAGCTATAGCTTGCAATACTACAAAGTCACTACATGGCGCTACAAAATTACTACCAGTTTGCTGTGTCCTTCAGTGGCTGGGATGTGTATTTTCTTTTCTCATCAATATTTTTCATGCTGTCAAGATTCTCTGTGTTGGAAACCTGAGCACAGGCACATTTCTGGTTTACAGTGCACAACATACAAATGAGGCCCCATGTTCACTGTTCAGCACAGCTGAGGGGAAGCTTCCTTAACAAGGTTCCCTCAATCACCTGACTTCATCTTCCTCCAGCCAGCCTTTACGTTAGTACAGAATATGCCTCTAATTATAATAATGCGGGTCTTTGAAGCGACTGACCACTGAGCATCCAGAGTGACCTTAAAATTGTATATTGTGTTTGCACATGTATTGTGAGTGCACTTGTCTTCCACCTCATTGATCACCACAGACATTTCCAGAGCACAAATAAACATCCACTGTAAGCCTCTAGACTTTACCCTGTATGGGAAGCATGAAAAAGCAGCTTTGGCTGTTAAGCGGTCAGCATGTGATTAGTTTAATAGCCTGACAATGATTGCTAAAGAGCCTTCTATAAAAAACAAAACATAATGAGACATTTGTGTTATTTTGAGCTTAATTTAGTAAAAGCTACAGGTGTAGCCATTAGTCTCGAAGTCAAATACTTCACTTGCTTTTGCTTTTTGCACCACTTATTGTCTGAGAGAAATTACTTTAAAATTGTATATTTGATCCTCTTCAAATGGCAATATGTGCAAATAATTCAAAGAATTGTCTCTGTATTTTAGGGACATGACTTATGACTACATCTTGAAAAGGGTTTTGAGATATATTTGTGTTCACTATTCTTTTATATATTACACTGAATTTAATCTAGAAAGAAAACATTCAATTGTTGTAAAACTGGACTTTCAAAATCATTCAATTTACATATGAATAATTATGTTTATTTATTTATTTTATTTGTACAACGGATAAAAAAAGTGATGTCATCACATATACAGACTTCATTGAGTATTATACAAAAAACTATATGGAAACATATAAGAACACAGACACGCATACTCACAATTTTCCAGAACTGTACATGGCAGGATTCTGCAATAATTGGCTAATTGATCCAACTTGTAGTGGGTCCAGCCCACATCCTCTCAATGACTTATCCAATCAATCTAAGCTGTCATCTGAAATGACATATCCCGTAACAAATTGCGGCTAATGAAATAACCATCAGAATGTCATTACATGGGCGGGCCACAGTATTACTGCCCAGCATGGCTCTATATGTTCATGTGTGTGTGAAAGAGAGAAAGAGGTTATCTGACTGTGGTCATGCTGGTATTATCTCACATTATTATCTGACTCACTCTGTGTGACTGACAGCCCCGTTGAAGGAGCTCTGTCACCTTCGACAAAAAGCACTTTTTACTGGTAAAAAATGTTTTATAGATTTTTACATTTACATGCAATTTCAAGGCCTTGAAAGACTGCATAATTTGTTCAAAAACTTGGATCCTTGTCTCCTGGAACTAGTTTTCTCTCATTAACAGACCAAAAATCTCATTTTGCTTCCACGGTCTCATGTACCATCGATGTCCCTCTGACAAGAGACCACAATGGCAGCTCGCGCTCTCCATGTGAACCCAGCCATTCTCCATCCATTCTACAGCCAAATCTATCGCTTTTCTCCCATAGCCTTCCTCTTCCATCGCCTCCTCCACCACCTCTTCTACCATTCCAGAGCTGACAGCAGATGGTGTTTTAATAAAGTCCAGTAGGAATAGGACTGTGAGTAAACAATGCAGCACATGCCAACTCAGTAATTGCTGGGCACTATTACAACCCCTGTGTCTGGCAAGGGAGGGGAGGATGAGAGTAAGAGAAGATAAAAATGAGTGGATGAGTTAGACACACAGTCAGAGGACAAATCATGAATGAGAAAATAAGAGAACAAGGTAAAACCAGAGACAGAAAAAGCAAGAGATGCAGGGGGAAGAGGGGGTATGGTCAGGCAGCATACACACATATACACCTAGCAGCTGGAGTCAGAAAAGCGCAGCTGGTGAAGGTGCAGGGAGGCCACAGGGAGGAGGGGGCTGAGCAGAGCTGGGATGGGCTGGTCTAGGCTGTGCCGGGCTGGTATAGGCCAGCGGGTGCATTGCTGGGCCTACAGCCTCCAGGCTATGGGCTCCAAGCCCAGTCTCTGAGTCCCAGGCCCTGCTCTATGGTCTCCACTGCTGACAAAAGGCCAGTGCAGTCCCCTGTCAAACACCCAGTCAATAGTTAGACACATTCTGGAGGAGGTGGACGCAAGCAAAACTAAAGTTAAAGCTCCTGTTCCATGCAGCTCTTCTCCCTCTCCTCAGGGTAGCTGAGGATTATGGATGAAAATGATGACTGCAAAAATACACCAGCTTAATTCAGACATTGCTTTATGCTGCAGTTTTATACGCTTAGTAACCGCTTGTAATGTTCCTTGACTCCTCAAAAGCAAAAGACAAAGAAGATGTAGGACAAAAACACTATACCTATATACAAAGCTCTTTTTTCAAAAAACATGAATCTCTACACAGGTACACATTTTATCCCTTTTTATCGAGCCTTCATCACATAAGAGAGAGGTCTAAATCTGGAGAGAGGTTTCCCATGATGAACCATTAGGTCAAAGGTATCCAAGAGTGTCAGTCAGAAACCATCTCTCTACTAGTCTTAGATATTTTATGTCACACAGGTCAGGTATTCTCAAGGAAAATATGTTAAGTGATAGATAACATGTAAAACACCAAAGTAACTCAAAATAATTGATATCAAAGTGTATGAAAGTTTCAGATGCTTTAACTACAGGAGGCATTCCCTCCACACAAAAGGTACAATAAGGTAATAATGTATCAATGTTTCACTTTTGCCTGGGTAAAACCTGATGAAGCACCTCCCTCAGCTATATAGTTAGTGGCTCTCATCAAAGACAATTAAAGAAAATGACTTTTATTTTAAAGCCGAGGTTAAATGACCAGTCTCCTTAACCTTGAAGTTCTCTGTCCGCATGAATATTGAATGATTCTTAACCTTCTGTTCTAACGCTAATTGAAGCAGAGGGGGGATATTACATATTTGTAATTAGGGGTTGTTGGATAGGGCTTAAGCTCTGAGCCTCATTAGCTTAATCATGAGGACTCTATCAATTATGCAGGTGGAGGTATGGTGGTGATTTGAGAAAAATTCTGTTCTGTGGAAAACTTTATTCCCCCTGGAGTTATTATAATGATGAACTTCTCTTGGACCTTGTCATTAATTCCAATCCCAGCAATTGGAAAAAGGGCACCTTTCTGCCAGTATGCAAATATATAGAGATTGTGGATGCATTGACACCAGAAATGCTGCATCTTCTATTGATGGATAATGCCAGGCAAGGCCAAGTTGTATGAAGCTAATCCATATGGAAGCTAACACAAACACCGTGCCTGAGGACATCACCCAAATACAACATCAAACGGCCTCCTGACAGGTTTGCTGATGAGCACAAACAAGACTTCGTGTCAAAACACAACTTCTCCCCTCTGACATCTTGAACTTCTGTCCAACCAAGTCTTCTCACATACTTTCAGGTCTTGAGAATTTGCCTTTTCCCCCTCAGGGCACCCAGGCAGAAAGATGGAAAGAGTGAAAGACAGAGAACTCGGCAGCTCAGAAAGAGTGAAATATGAGCTACATCTCCTCATTCACTCCTGCAACAAGATGTCTTCACCATAAGGACAGTCTCCAGGGACCTGCCATATTAATCTGAGCACAGAGTGATTATACACAACTACACAGAACTATCCTGCACTCCAAACTTCTGTCAGGCCTTACCTCAGACATTGTCCTTACATTCAGTTTGCCAGCAGGTTTTGGTTCATACCATTAATCTTGAGCACGAAAGTGGGAGAGTAGATGGCGGATGGGAATTCGTCCGAGGTGGAAGAGGTGGGAAAGTGGGTCAGAGCACTCAGACCGAAGCAAAGGCAGCTGCCCCTTCAGCACTTCAGTCTTCATCCACAATCCTCCACATCGCCCTTGCTCCCTCTCAGAGGTGTCGAGGTGGCAGTTGGTCTGGCTCAACTGTACCAACCAGGTCCTGTATGCAGAAATGTTTTTAAAATACAGGAACAATGATTTGGAGCAGACTCTGAATCTCCCTTGCTCAGATTACATCAATTTAAGAGGTTGAAATAATCTCAGACATAAATGCTATTCTAACATATGTAATACTTACTTACTGACATACTTGGATCTTTTTAGTTCCAGCAAGGTCACCTGACCAATTGGTGCTTTTCTTTTCTGCCCTGAACCTCCTGACATGCGACTGTCCCTCATGTAGAAGGCAAAAAGTTAAACCTAGAATATAATCCAGCTAGTCAAAACACAACTTGAAAATCTGCAGTGTCATAACTGCATCTCTACTTGAAATTTACCATGATGATACTACACTTCCCCTCATTCCCTAAAATGAACTCAAATAACAGAAAAGCTGTGTTTCCATCATCAATAGGGCTGGAAAATATATAGCCATAAATGTATTAAAATATTGCTTTTATACCTCATCTATCATGAGTGCAATTTCATGGGTCGCATTTTTAAAAATCAATTTAATTCTTTGACTTGTTATGAGTGGAAGCGCTAACATGGGTAGGGTTTTCAGTTAAATTGCACTTGTGACTTCATGGATCACAGTTTCATTTAATTTCGAACACTGCTTTGTGAAAGTGAATGAGAAAGAACAAGAGAACAAGAGAGAATGAGAGAAAAAGAGAGAAAGAGAGAGAGTAGACCACACCCTAAAAAATAACTCAGTGGCTTTGTAAATATCACAACAATAAAAAAGTAAACTTCCTTAATAAAATCTCTAAACATCACTTAAGTGATTGTTTGAGTAGGGCAAACCAAAAATCCAACAGTTAATTTTGTCTTAAATTTACATCTATCATTTAAGTGTATATCACAAAGGGAAAGTAGTATTAGAATATCAAATTATATTTTTAAGATATACTTAATTTTTTGGGAAAAATTCCACCAAAATATTTAGGAAAGGAGTAACTATACTGATCAGTTTCAAGATCTAAACGTATTACTACTTCCAAATCAATATTCCTAATTTTCTTCAACATTAACTGAAGAAACTGAGTAGGATGCCAAGATGGTGGTTGCCATTAACAACCGCATCCATAAAAGTGGCTACAAGCAAGGAGACATCTATAGACACAAGCACCACTTGGAAAATTCTTTGGAAATCCTGGTAAGTGGCCAGCTAGCAAAAGTGATGACTTTTATATTTTATAGACTCTGCCCTCTGCATGCGCAACTTTATAATGTGTAATTTTCCAAATACTATAGCAGGCATGCTGGTATAGGTTAGCTAGTTAGCTTGACTACTTCCTGCAATGGGCAAGTTCTGATATTAGAACCGTGACTGCATTTTATTTCAAACCCCAAAGCTACCTAGAATTTGGTGTGAAAAGGTACAATTAATTCCTGGTAGAACAATGCCCTATGAGTGAGTGTGGGGGTGGGGGGCAAGTCGCTTTTTGATTTCACACTGAGGCTGTAGTGTTAAGAACCAATGTTTTGATTCAGTTTGCATGGAGAAGAGTGGCTATTTAATGACAGGTCTGTGTCAATGAGGTCTGATATCAGTGAGACATGTTTGGACTTGGCTGGGTCTGACCACTTTGGTTGGAATTGACACCGGGAACACACTGGATGCGTGTCGTGAGCATGACGGATGTCAATATGACATCAACTGGTCTTTTTCTGTAATGAAAAATAAAATGAAAATCAACACGTTCAACAGCGCCGTGCTCATGCCACGCATTCAGTGTGTACCCGGCCTTGGCGCCGTTTTGCCCGACAGCCAATTGTATATAGTATATTTTATATATATATATATATATATATATTTTATTTATTTATTTATTTATTTATTTATTTTTTCACTAGTCCAGAACTGAATTAGAAATCACTAAAATATATATCCAAACTACCTATTAAAGGTCAAACAGCCACTTATACTTTTAAATTATATATATATATATATATATATATATATATATATTGTAGTGATCTCTAATTCAGTTCTGGACTAGTGAAAATGACAAATTATGACAAATAATGTCACTTCTGCAGTTTGTGTTTATTGGGCTTTCAATTTCAGATATCCACAAATGCATTTTTGTTGTCCAGAATGATCACTTTTCATCAAAAAAGCAATTGCAGATATCTGAAATTGATAGCCCAATACAGATGACTGACAAAAGGGACCTAATTTGTCCTCAGAAGAATGATGTTGTGGATATCGGAAAATGTTAATTTTCACGAGGAAGAATTGAATCATGGATATCTGCAATACATACACTCTAACAACTAATGTTAAAACAGCTTCCCATAGTGTGGTTGAAGTCCATCCATCAACTATAACTAGAATTACATATTTTTTCTTAACGCTTCATCATTATTCTTATTATTAAAAAAAAAAAAGAGTCTTATGAGGGGTGCCCTACTCGCCCAACTTAGGTTTTGTCATATTTTTGGGGGAACACTTGATGAGCATGTTAAGTTAATTTTGTTTTTTTAAGCATGAGAGAAGAGAAGAAGAAGAGAAATTGAACGAATATAACACAGAGGAGGAGGTAAATATTATCCATTTATCATAGTGTTCCAAGACTATTAGTAAATAATGAAACAAGGATATTTTATAGTTCCGTTTATACAAGTTCAGGAAAGCAGTGAATGAGCAGAATGAATTGCACCTTGATTTTAAACTACATGTGATTGCTAATTACTAATTACAGATATTGTATCTAGGATATAATAATACAAACTGTTGGTGATTATATTACATTGTATTACATTATGTAACATTATATTACATATATTACATTATTATTGCATTGGGTTATTCATATTATGCATTTACCTCAGCATTGTCTGCTGCTTTCGCTATAATGTCTGCAGGATGCTGCTGATGCACCTGTCAGTGTAAAAGAGGAGTTGGCAGACAAGGTGATGAAGATTTACCTGTGGCGGAACCAAGATGGGTCAGTCAACAAACCTACTGATGTAGGGATTGTGATTTAGGGCATCACTGTCCTCAGCAGTCTTGTGGATCTTAGTAGAACCTGCTGCTATCTGATGGGACTAACCTATGCCTTGGATCTGAGATACCCCAAGAATCTCAAATATAGTTTTGAGGTATTCCAAAAAGTACTGCTGGAGCTGGATCCTGGAAACCTTTCAACCAATGTTCAGAGACTAAAACATTACCAGTGTATGTAGTTTTTGGTGCATTTCACCAACGTTTTAAAGATTGCATACTCATATGCTGAGTTCAGTTTGGCTCAATGTTTTTATAGTGTGGATATTGTTATATATGTTATTTGCAAAGTAAACCAGGTTGAATTTAGACTGTATATCGTGTGTTATACTGGTATACTAATGGAATAAATGTGACATTCAAATGTTAATGTGTTTAATTGCCTTATGTTTATGGGTATGGGTAAAAATAGCTAAAAAAATAAGTAAATGTAACATTTATTTTGATAATAGACAGTCCAGTATGATTTAAATTCATTTAAACATTTAGTAAAAGCAACACATTAGTTTAATTAAAAAAAGTTCTCATTTTCAGTTACACCAACCTGTGGTTTTGACTTAAAGTCACTTTTGCATTGACCTAGGATTTTATTTGTATCTACTTAATTTTTCATGTCATGGCACTAAAGGTAGTTATTGAGATCGGCTTGACTCTTTTACTGGCATTTACTCAATTCATAAGGTATATTTAAATTATTTCACAGCTTTAAAATTTACTCAATATTTTTAAGTGTAAAAATGTTTCACTAAAGAAATTGAGTAAGTTTTTAGAGTGCATTAAGGCCGCATGCACCAACAACAATTTTATTTACTAGAACAAGTGGCATGGAAAAGCGAGATTTGATGAGCTATGTTCAGTAGCATGAAGGTAATGTAGTACAAGCAGAAGTATCCAACAGACAATGTAGTTTATTATCTAACTGACTCAAAAGACACCAGCATTTAAAGGTTTCAAAAAAGTCATGTATCTATGAAAAAGAAGTTGCTTTGGAGGTTTATTCTGTCAATCTTAAAGGATAAAGACAGACAAGGATTACACCATTGAGGGTTCAAGACTTTGTCATATAATTACAGGGCTCAATCATGGAGGTAAGCCGAAAAGCTAATGTTGACTTAGCACATAACCTTTCAACTGGTTTATTCCGCCCTCCGCTGAAGAGGTGAAAACGTAGCCGCCTCTTTCCTGAGGGTGAACTGTCTTTTTCAGTCAGTTTTGTTATTTTGATCTTAACTACCTGTCTTAACATCCATGAGAAAAGAGTTAGAGTATTAATGAGTTAGTGAATCAACACTGTTCTAAATTTTAACATAATGAATAATGGTCGTCATTTAATAATTTATTACCAAAAATAGAAGCTTGAAGTTTTAGAAAACAACCACTTTGCTGCTCCTAACCTTGTTTTCTTATTGTGACATTGGCTGTTGTCAATGCCAACCAAACTACAGTATGAGCTAAGACCCTCTGCCATGTGGATGTAATTTCACCAGGACATATTTTTTCTGCTGCAAACCAAATAAAAGATTCAGCTTTGAGGTTAGAAAATCAACCCAGAACTGATCTGCATGAGACAAAATTTGAATATAATAATGGCTGTGGACTTATACACATTTCTTTTCATTACAAGGTATTAGTGTCATCTATGGGCCCATTGGCAGGAAATGCTGGGCTGTTCACCACATTGTAACAAACACAAACGTCATTGTCTATTAATTCAGTTACAATCATATTTGAATGGATCTTCACTGTTCTGCCATTTCTGTCTTGCTCCCTGCAGTTTTGATTGAGTGCTCCCAGGGATTCTTGAGTCATAGTGAAACCACACGAATGGATTGTGTTTGTTGAACATATGTTAAGGGGAAAAGTTTTCTACCATGGTGATTGCATTAACAAAATCCTGAAATGACAGGGTGTCGTATAGCTCAGTTGGTTGAGCATCCGCCCCATATACAGAGGCTACAGTCCTCGCTGCTGTTGGCCCCCGGTTTGAGTCCTGCATCGGACAAGCCCTTTGCTGCATGTCATTCCCCCTCTCTCTGCTTCCCCATTTCATGTCTCTCTCTACTGCTCTATCAATGAAGGCACGAAAAGCCCAAAAAAGTAACTTAAAAAAAAAAAAGAAATCCTCAAATGATAATCCTGACATTGAAGTTCTTCGTTGGATGTTTTTGTGAACCATGAAATGTCTATACAGCTATTCAAAACAAAGCCATAAAGCTACCATGACACCAAATATCCTGTTAAACTGATGGACATCGGTGTAACCTATGCTGATCTACAATGACTTACTGTAAAGACTTGAATGATAGCTGCTTAATTGCGATCAACTTCACTAACGATAATGATCGCAAATCTAATTCCAAAATGTAGGACTCTTCGGTGCATGTTGTGGAATAAAAATCAATATCAATTTGGGATTAATACAAGATTAATTAATAAGACATTGAATAAGAAGATTAAAACTTTAGATGCTGACGCTCTGTGAATTGTTTTATTTTGTAAAATCATTGTCTCAGTAGTACCGCATTATTACAAGATAGATACTGATACTGAGACTTCAGACAGTACTTTATTATTTATATAGATTTTACCAATGATACAGTACAGTTTCTAATTGTAAATTTTCTCTTTAAATATTTTTCAACTTTTTGATCTGAGCATAACTGATGCTATTGAAATTCCCCAGGTTGTGTAAGTTTCAACTGGATTGTGGCATTAGTTTCAAGTTCTATCATAAGTTCCTATTGAAAGAGATGCATGGGCGGAGAGATGGCTCATTTGAGCCATTGTTTCCATGTAGTATGAGCAAAGGGCACATGTGTCTTTGATTTTAAGGACAGACTGTTGCATCAACCTTTGGCTGTCTGATGTTCTGAACCACCATCCTTCACCATCCGAAAAAAAAAGGAGCTATAGTAAGTGTCACCGTTGATTCACATTGGCCATTTTTCATCTTTAACAAAATTGGAGACCATGGGTGTAGTCACATAAATGTTGTTCAGCAGTTTGGACAAATTGTTGGAGTAGTGGCATGCAATACCACAAAGTCATTGCTGAAGCACTGCAGCGTAGCCTCTGTGTAGCCTCCAAATGTCACCCATCCTCCAAATTAATCAGACTTATCTTCACCTCCATCACTGCTGTCAGTCACACTGGAAAATACTTCCACTGGCGTGTCTGTTTGTGCTAATGCACATCTGTGTGCAGAGCCCATATGGTTTGTGTGTGTGTGTGTGTGTGTGTGTGTGTGTGTGTGTGTGTGTATGTGTATGTGTGTGTGTGTGTGTGTGTGTCATGTGCAGGCAGGCAAAGCATTAAACATCTGTCTCAATTCCATCCAACCAGCCAGACTGACTTGTGAAGCATTTCCTAGCCCCTATGCTTAAGCTAAATATTTAAATGGTTACACTCAAGGCCCAGTGCAGAAAAAAGTTCTATTACTTTGTGAAATGTGACAAAAAACTGAAAACAGAAACTGAAACTGAAATCTCTATGAACATAAATTTTGACATTTCTTCTGTAAAACCGCCATGGGACACTTCACTCACTCTGACAGTTTTATGGAATCTTTCTTTTGATAATCCTTGTATTGGTGATACCTGTCACAGCACACAGTAGTAACCAACAAGCCCCCTCAATCTCTTAGCTAAATCTCCCTGTGTACACAACACTGGCCCCCTGATAAGAAGGTGACACTCACTCCAACCCACACACACAGCCTGATCACATAAATACACACACATAGATACATACACGTTTACATAAACAGCCTTGGAGGCATGCAGTGTGCATAGATGTTCAGCATCATACTAATTTTCATTGTTGTGATAAAAATAAACTGGTCTGGGGAGCTGAATCTGAACGCTCGAGGGTCACAGCGCACTCTACTGACAACGAGGGTGTGGGGGGTGGGGCTCAGACTGAATTACCTTGATCCAGCACGACAGCCTCATATCACTGTCACCAGCCTGTTTGGAAGGGCTTGATGGGGCTGTGGTGCTAAGTTGGAGTAAGCCGACTGCGATGGATGTATGTTGACAGTGTGCTGTATTCAAGGGCACATTGAAATGAACTGGTGAAATGGGGGAAAGTTTGCTAAGCCATGTGTTCCATAATTATTCCAGGCTCTCCTTGTGCCTCTTATCTGGTAGCTGGTGGTGATTGTCAGATGAGTGAAGAATTGACTGTGACATTATCTCTGTCTCAAAATACCCCCCAAATCTTATAACAGTCAGAAGGTATTATTTAGGGGTACTTTCTCTGCTGTTAATGTTTTTATAGCATTATAATATTGAAGAGTTTCTTTAAACATTATAAAAACAAATTAGTTAATGGTTTAATATTACTATATTGATATTTTACACATGCTTATGTGACAGTCCATTATCTGATCTGTAGCATCATTATGGTGATCAGCTTTGCAATAAGTTCTGAGAGATTGTATAAAAGGTTAATAACTAATATAATTGCAATGTTGCAAAACCTTTTCCTTCATCCCAATATTATTACCACCGTTGTTTAAAGAGTTCAACATTTATGAACGAATGACATCTTAATATCAAACAAGATTATGCTCATAACTAACGTATCATCCGATTAGCGGGTTTCAAGTTTTAACTTCTGGTTGCAACAGTTGAGGTGTTGTTTACATGTGAGGTGCCACCATTGAGCACTAGGTGGTGCTTGAACACAGTCCACACACATGTACACACACAGACACACACACATACGCAAACGCACACACCTATACACACATAGACATGCACCTCTTTTTCCTTTCTTTATACATACTCCCACTCTGTTCACTCTAAGAGAACAACTAACACAACCCCTGCCCTCACGCACAAGCTTGCACACACAATGAAATACAAATATACTTGAACACAAAGCAGGTAAAAAGATGCTAAGATCAACTTACACACCTCTTCTCTGATCGTTTGATATTCAATATTCATCAGCTTCCCTTTCACCTCTTCCATCCTTGCCTATTGCATACACAAAACCTTTTCACACATACACGCACACACACACACACACACACACACACACACACACACACACACACACACACATAAACACACACACACACACACTACTCTCTACTCATCAAATCTCAGCTACACGTGTCTAAAACTATGATATCCATCTAATCAGCCTGCCTTTTCTTACTACTATTAGGAAGAGATTGGTGGTCTGCTCATTGTTTCAGGGGCAGACTACCACATCAACTACAACACAATAGGTCCTACCTGTGAAAGCACACACACAAAGAAGGACACGCACACACACACACACACACACACACACACACACACACACACACACACACACGCACACACACACACACACACACAGTTTTCTCACATAAAACTTATCTTTGCATCCTGAAATACACTTAAATTCAACTCTTTCGGTCAAATGCTCTTGATGTGTGTGTGTGTGTGTGTGTGTGTGTGTGTGTGTGTGTGTTTGGGCACTACTGCACTTTTGTCGGTGAATAATTATCAGGAGATTTTTAAACATCAGTGGAAAAACATCATCTTCTATTGTTGTAGTAAATTGGGTATTTGTTGGGTATAAAAATCTTGTCTCACTCATAATTGTCATGGTATGTGTGTATGTGTGTGTGTGTGTGTGTGTGTGTGTGTTTGTGTGTTTGTGTGTGTGTGTGTGCCTGTGTGTCTGTGTGTCTTTGTGTGCATGTGTGTGGTTGGTGCCTGTAGCAACAGTGTGATTGTACCAATGGGAGAGACTGTTTGAGTCCCTGTGTGGCCTTTTTTTTCATGCAAACCAACCAGTGTAGTGGTGTGTGTCTGAACCAGGGGCTACATGGGGACAGTCTGTGTATGTGCATGCATGTTTGTGTGTATTTGCAGTTGTTTATAGGTTTTCATGCATGCATATAGTATGTTATGGGGCTGAGTGCACATTTCTGCAATTTGTGTGTTAGATTCCCATTGCTGTGTCCTTTGTGTGCTTGTTGGTAGGGCTACAGGCAGCTGCGTGAACATTCCTGTTGACGTTAAGCAGCTAAATAGTACCAGCTTGCTGGGCTCTTAACCTGCCCTCTCAGAGAGAAGACCTAATGAAATCCTGAAAGGCTTCCTGACTCCATCATCTGGCTTTGTTTAGGCCCCGCTTTCCTTCCCTTTGCTTGAGAAAAGCCATTAACCCATTGAGAAAACAGTCGCACAGTCCCTGGAAGACCTGGGAGGCCTGCACTGTCAGAAACACAGATGAAAAAAAACTGTAGTGATGCTTCGAAGATCCTTATTGTGCCTTAAAGAATGCTTATGAGATGCCTTAAAGGATGTTGAGGTCTCTTCGAGTATTTTCATGACAATTGGAAATCTTGGAGAGTTTTGAAAGGTTTGGGCTAATGCCAAGATCTTCATTTTCGGTCTTTCAATTAACTTTTAGTATTATTGGTTCTGATTTTTGTATTCATACTTTGTATGACGCATTTCCAAATATAGATTATAAACACAAACTAAAACACATTTGAGTAAACAAGTCTAGTTCACCGCAATGCTGCTTGATAAAGATCACTAATCTACTCCACTGTTTATCTGGTTTCTAGAGAATCAGATCATTTACTTTGCATTTTGTGATATAATGAAGGGAATCATGATAAAAAAAAATGACAAAAGTAATTCTTTAAATAGAGTTAAAATATTAACTCTATTTAAATATTAAGACTGGAGGAACCTCAAAATAAACTTGAAAACTATGTTTATCAAAAAATTTAAGATTCCCCCAAGGAGTTTTTTATTTTTTCTTAAAATATAGCCAAAGATGAGTCTGTAATCTCACAGAGCATTTAAGATGATCAGCTTATTCTACTATGGATGGCAGGGGAAGGAACCAAAAGAGAGCTATGGGCAGAGATAGATGAATGGAAGAAATAAATTAAACTAGACGGAACACTCTCTTTTGAGGAGACCCCCCCCCCCTTTGCACATATGTAATAGCACTTCATTTTAAGTTTATAGTTTGTGTATATTCAATAGAGAAAAATTATTTCTACATAGTTATGCAGTTTTCTATGAGACAGGCAAGTGAAAAGGGAGAAGGGGGGCATGCATGGCAAATAAAAAACTGTGGCAGTTAAAATTGAATTTGTATTCACTAGGAAGTGGGTTAACCCAGTTAAAAGTCAGGGAATCCAATAGCACAGGCTGATATGTGGTGTCGAGACAATCTCCTTTGGGGAGCTAAGGCGCTTGGCTCATATGCTGCCTACTCGGGCTTGTAGCATGTTTTCAGGTAATAATAATACATCATATTGCTTAACAGCATATTTATGTAAGAACTCAGCAAGAGGAGGCTCTGGAGTGCCTTGGTGTTGTTCTTTGAAATCACCTCCTTGAGATATGTGCCACTCACTGTTATTATGTTTTCTCTTTTTTATCAGTTTTGCAGAGATGGAAAATTCTATTACAGAGTGTATTTGGTTTGTCACAGTCAGATGCCTTCTCTTCAGGTTTTTTAAGAGCGAGTGTGGCTGCTTGTTTGCATGTGTGTGCCTCTCCCACCACCCACAGTTCTTCTCATGATAAAGAAGAGAGCCACGTTTTTGTGGAAAAACATGAGGGAGTGGGAAAATGACAAATCTCTCAGTCTTTGTTATTGGAATATACTGAATGCCCTTGGTTCATTGACTTTTTATTACAAGAGTTAGAACAACTGTCATCAGATAGGGAGACATTTGCTTTGGAACATTTGAAGCTGATCATTTTTGTATTCTATATACGCACACATTTTTTTTGTGTTTCAGAAGCAAACATGTTTGCTTGTATGTATGTGGATTTGTCTATAGGTGCAGCTGTAAGCAGTGATAGTAGCAGGTACAATGAAAAGGAAGAGGAAGAACTGGAGACATAAAGAAAAATAGCAAGAGGGAGGAATTGACTCAGGGAGACTTAGGCAGAGAGAGTGAGAGACAGCCAGACAGAAAGGTGGTTTCGGTCTACCAGGAACACACAGCTCTAGCCGCCAGCAGTCTATCAGTGGTGGTCCCCTCATCCAGTCTGCTGCAGCATCTGCCAGAGAGGCACCAGGCTGAGCAAGACCCAGATCCTTCCACGGCCCCATCTCAAGACCAGAGCCTCATCAAATGCCTTCTCCTCCAGGCCCAGCTGTCTTCTGCTCTTCCAGCCCCATACCTCTCTGTCTTCACACCAAGCCATGTTCAAGCCTGAATCATAACCCTCAGGCCTGAATGTATTCTTTACATGCAGCCTCAGCCTCAGCTTCTTCCAACTGTATCCCCTCATATTCCTCTGCTACAAAATCAGCCCACGACCCCACCCTACCGCCCCGGCCTATGACCCCCCCATACAGGACAGTATGAACGTAATGAATATGTTAAAGTCTAACAACATATACGTTTTTCTTTACTATTTGTATCACCACTTTCAGTACTAAAGCATATTTGTGATTAAAGCAGTAATATTTAATACAATTATTCTAAGAACCTATTGTTTTGTAGAGCAGATCTTTGCTGGGGACACCATCTATCTCAGGAAATTATGCTTTTTTACACATCCATCAACAGCAACAATTTTTAATAGGCTATACTAAATAGAAAAACTAGCTAGTGTCCCACTACGCTGAAGAGACACATAAGAAGGATGTACCTGCAACAACATAAACTTAGCTAGTCTGTGGAAAAAGACATCATAGTAGTGGACATACTAACTTACAAGTGACCAGTAGGAGGGGGGGACTTTTAGCTTAATGACATTCTTTTGAGGTAGACATAGTGACCTGTTCAAATTCAATGCATTTTAGATTTATAAAGCAAACATAAACATCTATACTCTTGGTATTTTATCAGTCGCACGTCTTTGTTAACCTGAGCAACTGCCTCAGTTGTCAGTAGACCATAAAATGGTAAGAATGATTAACTTGTGAGTTAATAGCAAATGAAATTACCTTGTAGGCACTCAGATGTGTGTTCTTACAGTTTCTGACGTATAGACTCAATTTCATATCGCTTTTCCAACGCTCTATTCACAGTCCTGTTCTTTACCTTAACCCTGTCCTCTCACCTCACCCTTTTTGCATGTCCCTGTCACCCAGCTCTGTAGTCAACTGCATCACCTGTACCTGAAAATTAATGCAGTTGTCAAGGGCTGTAGAGTAACTTTAAGAAGAGTAATAAAAAAAGAAAATCCCTTCTTTTTTCTTTAATCTTTTCTTCCTGTCTAAACCCTCTACAATGCATACTTTCCCCAGCCCACTGCAAGGACCCATAACCTTTAACCCCAGGCCCCACCTGTTCCTCTCCCCTGCACCACTCTCAAACATTCCTCCCTGTCTTCATCCTCATTCGGCTCCCATTACTCTGCCATAACCATTCTCCTCCAGCCCTATCCCCATTTAAAACCCTTTCTCTTTCCCTGCTGGGGCTGGAGAGGGGCCGAAGCCACAGCATCTCCCCATCCCTTAGCCAGGAGCCAGAGATCCCAGCCAGAGATGCCATCTGATACAAGTCTATCATAATGAAGGTCCAGCATGGGGCTAAATGAGTTTCCACCTCAGCCGCATGAGGGGCTAATGACAAAACAGCCTCCCTGTGCTCCTTGGCCTGCCGCTAGCTTTAATCAGGGCATATGGCACTTGCCTAAACTGCTTGGCTATGAGGAACAGAGAGGAGAGGAGAGAAACTGGAGATGAGACTGTAGATGAAGGTCTGAGAAGAGTAGAAGGGACAATAGGAGGGGAGAAGAAAGTGTACGGTAAGATCTAAATGTTGCAGTTAAAACAACAGGGTAAAAAAGTCCACCATGGTACATTTTCATAGCAAGAGTTGATGACAGAGCTTTACGTCTTTGTGATATTTATTTAGGACCTGATATTTCATTCAGGCCTTAAAAGCAGGCCTGTGTGTGTGCCTGATACAGGGTGCAAATCACTAATAGATTTATATTAATTTGCAGGATTTAATGTGCCTTAAATGGCAGATGATCAACAAGGGAAAACAAAAGTGCATTAGTGCCCCGGTGGCATAAAAAGAGTGTGGAAGGGGGTGGGAGCTTAACAAATAGGCTACTCCATTTTCTTAGCCCACTTTAAGGCTCCCCAACTTATCCAAATTAGCTTAAAGGATTGATAATTCTTCACTAATATAAAACTGTTACTGAGCCTCTAAACTGTGACTTGCCCTTTCTTAGGTTTTGACAAACACTAAATAGAGGGCTTGGTTGTGGAAATTAAATTGAAATCGCATAACAAGGCTTCCTTTTAATTTGATTAATTCTTTGTTGTTGTTTTAGATCCCTTGCGAAGACACCCATGACGTTTCGAGGTTATTTGTTCCACTGTCTAATGACAATTTTCTTGCACAATACCACCAGTTAAAGAGCTGCCTCAGAGCAAGTTTTTTGCTTAGAAATCACAAAAAAGGCTCAGCCAAAGGGGGACTAATAAACCTCACCCTTTTATTCCACCACAAGGCTACTGCTATGACTGCTCACACTACAACTTCCCTAAAGTCCTAATTGTATAGAGACAGATGTTCAAAATTTAATTTAGCCTATTTGGCTCAGTGTTGGTGTTTGAGGCAGCAGTCATTATTGACATGGGTGTAAGAGACCATATTGAACCAAGTGACTGATGACCTCTCAATTTCCAATATTATGGCCATTAAAGTTGCACAAAAGAACCAAGACCAAGAACCAAGAAAAACTGTTAATTCTCAAAATGAATCTTTGTGTTTACAACATTTTGGTTCCATTGTAAGGTTGTGTAACGTAGGATCTTTCTCCTTTGCACAAAATTGTGAGGCTATACCAGGCTGTACTCATGGAGAAAATGAACCTCTGAAACACATGCTGATAGTTTTAGTCCCTACTGTTCCTGATTCAAACAGCACCACAACCAGTCTTGGCAACCAACAAGCTCCTAGTACAAATTTGCCAGCCATTAGCAGTGTGCAAGGATTGCTTTTCCATGACATGAAAAACATATAGGGAGCCTCAGTTATCAAGGCAAAGGCCTTTCTAGTTTCTCGAATTCTTATAGAAGCTCCCAGTTGTTTCTCCTGCTTTGCTTTTCCTGGTCTCGCACATATTTCTTCCTCAGTCTCTCACTCACAAAATCTTTCCCCACGGGTGTCGAGTGGCACAGTGGGTTGAGCAGGCGCCCCATATGTAGAGGCTACAGTCCTCGCTGCAGTCGGCCCTGGTTCGATTCCTGCATCGGACGGCCCTTTACTGCATGTCATCCCCCCTCTCTCTGCCTCCCCATTTCCTTTCTCTCTCTACTGTGCTGTCCAATAAAGGTATAAAAAGCCCCCCAAAAAAAAATATACAAAATCCTTCCTCACTCCAAACAGCCGTTTCCCAGGTTTCCCCTCAGAGCTGGGTGATTGCTTGCAGCTGGGGTGCATCGAGAACATTTTAATATTATGCAGAAGATTAGAGCAAACTAACTATATTATTCTCCAATTACACTCATTTCATCCAACTGATGTCTTTATATCCTTCCCCTTGCCTCGATTAGGCTAATGTGAAAATGGAAGGGGGGAATGCGCTTAGGACTGTACCGATTGTTCCTCGGCTGCCTATTATTTCAGAGCACCATTAAAAGGCAGGCGTCTTTTATAGTAACTGTAAATAAAACGATTAGGGGCAGATCCAGCTGGTGCTGGGGATGATTTCATTTCAGGGATCTGCTTATCAACATTCTTGGAAGGTTTGGAAGGATTGTGAGGGCCCGCCACAGACAAGATGCTACCTTCCCCCACCTTCATCACGCAGTTGCTCCCTGTGTCTCTCTGAAGCCGCATTACAGTAGTAAATCTCACACTTGCTCTGCATCCTTGTCATGATATAAATAAATGAATTACATTCCCACATGAATTCATTCCTATCACAATACAAGTTCATATTATTTCGCCTCACATGTCCGTAAGCCTGCTTGATATGTCACCAAGGATGGCCAAATTATTAGAAAGTTCATGAGTGACGATTGTCAGCCAAGGTTGCAGATCTTCACGCACAGATATGAGAATGCTATTTGTCTGTATGTGGAACAGAAAAAGCTCCCTTACCTCATAAACCCCTCGCAGAGTAGGAAGCTTTTTAAAGTATATATATATATATATATATATATATATATATATTTTTTTTTTTTTTTTTGCGCTTTTGTGCCTTTATTGGACAGGATAGTAGAGAGAGACAGGAAATGGGGAGGCAGAGAGGGGGAATGACATGCAGCAAAGGCCGTCTGATGCGGGACCAACTGCAGTGAGGACTGTAGCCTCTACACATGGGATGCCTGCTTAGACCACTACGCCACACGACGCCCCAGTAGGAAGCTTTTTGAAGTGAGGGTGTTCTCAACAATGCAAACACAGATGAAGACCCCAAACCAGAGAGACCCTCCAGTAATGTTATCCCAGGTTTTTGCTTTCTATGTATTCAACAAGTCAATCTGTTACTTAGTAGCATGCATTTTCTATATGAAATTATTCAGTGATTTTTGGAAGGCTTGTGCCTTTCAGCACAGAAAACTAGAAACCTGATATATTAACCATCCATCAGGAGTTCTACTAAATTAGTTGAAACAGCAAAGTTGCCTTCAGCATGGGTAGAATTTGAAAGAGATCTAACAATACTGAATGGACATTAGGAATAAAAACAGTATATCATGAAAACCAGAAATGTTTATGACCAGTGGTTAAAAATTATCCATCAAAGTAAATCTATCAACTATTATCAAACAAAACAAAATTGAATGGTTCATCCCAGTAATGTGTGCAGTACATTTGCAGTTACAGACTGGACCTTTTTTCTCTTTCTTGTGTCTTGTTGACTTGGATGCTGAGAAGTGGAGGTGTGTAGGGAGAGTATGCCACAAAGTTTCTTGGCTCCTGCAGTTTTACTAGCATTTGCAGAAATATTTTCAAACAACATTACACAGGTTTCTAGGTTGCATGGTAGTGATATGGTTTTGATCACACATGTGTCTTTTAAGAATATGGATAGATCTTGTCAAATAGTACAAGAGGAGAAATGCATGTGTTAGGGTTAGTTATTATAACATCAACTCATGCTGTGCTACATATCAAGCAGTGCTGTGACATTACATTGAAACCCCTTTGGGCTATACTGACGTACCCTTGTAATGTTTGTTTTTCTTTTCTTTCCCTCTCTCTCTCTTCTTTAGTTTCTTGGATTGACTTCCCTTTTGTGCTGGATAGCAGAGACGCACAGTGTTGATTTCAATGGTGCAGTGGTTGTTTCATAGCTTGAAGTGTGTTTGTGTATGGTGGCATTCCTCAATTTCCATTCAGCATACAAGAGAATCCCCTCAGGCCAGGCATATCCCATCGTCCTCTGCTCTTCCAACATCTCAGAGATGGACCAGGCAAACATCTGATCTACCCAAACACAGTGTCTGCATATGCACTACTGTATGCACACATAGAAACACACATGCACAAATGCATTCATGCATACACAATAACACACATATTTTCATCAACACACTTACACATAAGCATGCACATACACCACAAACCACCATTTCCACACTCAATACTTGCTCCTGTTTCACATTGCAGTAAATCCAGTTAAGAAGCTCTTTGGGGAGAGAAAATATGAGCTATAGTTACCAGTTCTGGAATGGTTTGACCTAAGCTGTGTCATCATGTACTGCTGCCATTGTCTGATGAAATGCTTGAATACGGCAGGCCCACAAAGCCTTTCAGTGTATCAGCATTAGTAATTTATTAGAGCAAAATTTCCTATTATGAGATCTGAAACGCGCATATGAAACTGGGTGTTTTTTCTCAGACATTTTTTTCATGCATGCCAGAAACCTTTTATAACGGCATGAATAAACATTAAAATCAAAACTATAATAAGAAACATCACCAAATTTGGTTCAGGATCTTCTCTGGATTTGGATTTAGTGGCCTTTTCTGTCCAATTCAGTTTAAGGTAGGCATAAAAAACACTTCTCTGTGAGACTGAAAGTTATATTTTATTGGTGGGGAGATGGGCTCTTTGAGCTTGACAGCTTACTTTGTTTATTAGAAGTAAAACTACTCATACTTCTACTTGAGCACTTCAGGTAATTACACAGCAAACCTGCATTGACATGACCTATCTGGACTTAATTACTAAATGTATATCAGAGTAAAACAATGTAGTTTGGACTCAGAGTCTAAGTGATAGGATGTTATGGTCCTCTGCAAGAGCAAAATGCAGTATGATTTCAAGGTTCCTAGCACTGCCATTAAACTTGTTTGTAAAATGGTGTGGATGAGAGCTGGTTGGGGAGTTTTGCTCATTCCTTCTGTATGAGTCATTATGCAGAAGGAAGGAAGGAAAGACAAAAGAAAAAGAAAAAAAGGACAGAGTCAGTGAGGGAGAACAAAAAGGGGGGCAGAAAAATGAAAGAAATATTAAATGGACACCAGTCCATTCTCCACTGCAGCTATGATTTGGCTTCCTTCAAAGCCCATGAAGAGGAACCAGAATCACTGTTGCCACGTAAATAACAGGAACTGCCTCAGTGGATAAGCCTTAAAACAGAAGCCTGGCTCTCATAATGCCTGACCTAGTGACTAGGGACATCAGGACTGGTGAGAGACAGCATTTATCCCCAGACTATTAGCTGTTTAGGCCAGTGCATGTGTTCTACACTGGATAGTGGCAGCCAAACCTGAAAATGTTCCAATGTCTTTGCTCCATTTGCATACTGTATAGTGTTGGTTGTTATGACTGCAGCATTACACAATCTTACATAGCAACTATATTAGAAATGACATCAGCTATGTACTGTTGCATGCATCAAGATACATTTATAAACAAAATAAAAAAGAAAACTGAGTGCACCCTTGTGCAACATTACTTAAATGGTAAATGATTCAAAACTGTACCATCTTACAATTATTACTTTTAAGTCTAGGATATTTGATCTTATGTATAAAAACAAACAGGTACACTACATTTAAAATACAAATAAAGTACAGTCTCCATTCACAAAGTGAAGACACCTGTGATCACTAAAACAGGTCAGTTTACCTGCGATTACAGCAACATATTTGACTGCACTTGTTATTACCAATTAAGGCTAAGTACATGAACAAGGTTATAAAAGAACTGGTGAATCCCACAGCTTCATTGATTTTGGCCTGGATTGTGTCTAATGCAGCAGAGCTCCACATGGTAAGGAATTTCCTGAACAAGTAACAAACCAGTTTACAAGGACATCAGTAGGCTACTGAGCAAAAGCCAGAACACAGTTGCAGCATTGAGTAAGGGCGCTGGCAGCTGTAATTCTGTACGCACTGTATGTACATTTCTTGTATTTATTTTGTTTGTCCTTTTTGACATCCTATCTTTAAAATAAAATTGTGACAACGTGAAATCCTGTCTTATTTTTTGGCTTCATCCGCTCACTAACATTTTGAGTCTCGATTCAAGAGGGTAGCAAGAGATAAAGGAGGGGTATATGGTGCTTTGATGCCAAATGTTGACACTGCAGATGTGGAGCACTGATGAACATCCATCATGATATTGAAATTGCTCAATGAACTTCAAATAGGCAGGAACATTTTATTAATTTATTAATTCATTTTATTGTCTCATGTGGCATTTTGATTGTTTATTGAAGTAGCTTTGTTTGTTCTTGCTGTTGGATATTGTTATTACTATCTTTAGTGGTTAGTTAGGCAACTATTCATATGATAATGACGCTAGATCAGAGAATCCATTGTTTAATGGTGAATTTTATTGCATGTTTCTCAGGGATATTCAATATAGTATATACTATAATATTCTAGCCTGTTATTCAGCTGGCTGTTGTTTTCAGGCCTGTACCCTGGAAAAACTTCCATTGTGTTCCGGTAATTTGCAGCGCATTCATGTGTTTGTTTTTGTTGTTAGTATTTGCAGCGCATGTGTTTCAGATTGATGAAGAGTTTGTCTGAAGTTGTTTGTGTTTTGTGTATTTGCATGTGTTTTCTGAAGTTGCAGTGTGTTGAGCTCTCAGGGCCACCGTACTATTCAACCTGTAAAACCAGTCCTATAATGTCTTCTATTGCATTGACGGTAGTCTGAGAAAAAAAACAAAAAACAAAACCATTATCATAAATGTGACCCAGCAGCTTGTTCCATACTGACTAAAAGTCACACTCAAAAAAAAAAAAAGACTGCATGGTTTAAAAATAACCCAACCTTAAACCCACGGCTTGGTACCTATATCTAATTATCTATTCTTACATGGACTGGTATATTAAAAATAAGATATCTGCCTTAATCCAGTATATTTTTCTAGTCTACTAGTTTTATGCTACTGTGCAGCGTAAAACTGATTTTAGCTAACACTAACACACACATACACAGCTAACTGCTACATCTAGAAGGTGATTGCAAATGATTGATAATAAATAATGCCCAAGACCGCAATTTACAAGTAGCCAAATAACAGATCAAATCTCATGGACTAACTAAAACCAGGCTATTCTCATTTGGAGTCAAGTCACTGACTGTGAAATAGTAAGCTGGTAACCAGAGAGTAGAGACAAAGTGAAATGAGAGTAAACTGCTGTCCCTGCTGTATCTAGTTTTTATATGGCCAGACCAACCAATCAGATATAAATAAACTTTGATTTTTGGAATGTGGCTTGTTATTGTTAGACAAAAATACAAACATTGTACAAACATTTTTCTAAATACGTACGGTCAAATGCAAATATGTGAAAGGCAAACCGATCATTTTTGGGATGCACTTGCACACAGATGGTGTATGTTATATCAGTTACACACACTTTGTAAAAGTTCCACATGGCCGACATGATTTTTTGTTTTGGTTGCCTTTTACACGCCTGCGCATTGAACAAGGTGGGAGGTGGGACTACACTACACAGCACACAGTGCTTCTCTAAGCCGCAGACACCAAAGGTATTGACCACAGGTGATTGGTTTTAAGGTGATTGGTGACTAGAGCCATTAATTCCAATCTACCAATTATGTATGTTTAATGAAAATTGGCCGATCATGATTGGCGGCCGATCAATCCGTGGCCAGAGGTAGTGCTCATATTTACATGTGAAAGCATTTGCGTCCTTGTTTCCTTCCTTCCACTAGAACTGCCAGTTTTTATTATATAAATAACTTTGTTTAAATAAAAGCTACAGGTCTCTCAGTCTATGACTTTTCCTAAATAAATGTTTTTGATGTTTTCTGTAGCCTAGAAGGTATTAAAATAAAAAAACGCCAAAGCGTTCTTTTTGCAATTATAACAATGTTTCCAAATTGCGGTTTTTGCACATGTTTTCATTTAACATTAGGCCTACATTTTTATATGCAGATCTGGAGACAGAGCAAGACGGAGAGAGTGAGCGACAGCGAGAGAGAATGAGAGAGAGAAAAAGCAAACAAGAGAGAATTCGCCACGCACCAGATTTAGCCTACCAACAAAAAACTGAAAAGAAATGGAAAGAAATGGAGAAAGGAAAAATAATAAGAATATACAATGTTCAAGAGGCTTTGTCACTTTCTCAGGACCTGAGCGAAGGGGAGTCTGATGATTTAGTGATGAGGACAGTCTCTATCAACTGGGACATCTGTCAGCATATCTGCTCCAGACGCAGCCACTTGGCAAACTAGACCTTGATTTTGTAAATAGTAGGCCTATAGACTATAAACAGTAAGCAACATCTAAAATCACCCTCTTTTATAATGGATAAAGAATTATAATGCAGCTTAATAATACTCAACTGTGCTGCCAGCTGCTGTCCAGTCCAGTCCAGTCCAGAAGCCACACTGGTCTCTGTCAGATCCAGGTGGAATGATTGTAGGAACAATTGTGAAAAATCTCTGGCTGTTGATAATAAACAATAACAAAAAATAACAATCCAATAAATCTCAGAGCTGACAGCGACAACAACTCTTGACATGAGAGCGTGCACATATCTCCAGATGTGTGCCATCAGGCGGTGCCGCACGGTCACGGTCAATCATTCTCTAATGTAATCTACCTCTCAGCTCCTCAAGGAGTAACAAGGCTCCCTGCCCAGGTCAGCCCTACAACCTGAGACAACACCTTTCTTGCCGACCTCATCAACAGCAACCACCTGCTTAGGATTAACTGAAAGTTAACCAAGTTTCCTTCGGAATCAGCGGCTACAACAGGTCAGCCAGCTGATTTCCAAGCAACAGGAGCCACAGCAGAGTTAGCATGGAACAGCTACAGAACTTTTGTTTTGTTCCAAGGACTGGGGAACTGGCCTAACCTCACCTAGCACAGTTAAGCAGCAGAACTCTTGACCGTTGTTAATGTACATGTACGTTAATGCTTCGTTGTTTCCCCCCTTTACAGTTAATTGAGTACTTTTATGTTCACACACATATCTGTAGTACATCTCAGTTCTAGAACTTGCATGCTAACCCTCTCCCTCTAACCTGGTACCTTTAGACTTCATGAGCTGGGCTAACAAACAAACTCACACACTCCCTCACTCATTCCCCCACACACCAGGTGGTCTCAGTGGCCATTTTGAGTAGTTTTGTTGTTTACTGCTATCTTGTGTAGTCTTCTTTGTTCATTCCATGTGGTCACAGCAATCATTTTGAATCAGCCATCTTGCCTTTGTCTGTGTCCCCACAGACACACACCCCCCCCATATAAGAGCTGGTCCACAGTTCCACGCCCAGGACGAAAACCACATTGCTCCTCCTTGATCTGAGGTTCAACTATCACTGTGAGCGAGTTGCCGCCTTCCTCCCCTGACGCGATGGACGGTTTGCCAGAACCTTTTTGGAGCCAAACGATAGTCTTCCTCCATTGTCCCACCGAATTCCTCCCACGCCCGAGTTTTTGCCTCAGTAACTGCTGCGGCTGCGCTCCGCTTGGCCCGCCGGTACCAGACAGCTGATTCCAGAGACCTACAGGCCAACCACGCCCTATAGGCCTCCTTCTTCAGCCTGACGGCTTCCCCCACCCCTGGTGTCCACCAGCGGGTACGGGCGTTACCGCCACGACTGGCCCCAGCTACCCTGCGGCGGCAGCTCGCAACAGCCGCCTCAACAACAGCAGAGCGGGACAAGGCCCATTCGGACTCAATGTCCCCCACCGCCCTCGGGACGCGATCGAAACTCTGCCAGAGGTTTGCGTTGAAAATCATCTTGACGGGTTCTTCCGCAAGGCTTTCCCAGTAGACCCTCACACCCCGTTTGGGCCTGCCAGGTCTGCGTGGCATCTTCCCCCGCCATCTGATCCAACTCATCACCAGGTGGTGGTCAGTTGACAACTCTGCTCCTCTCTTCACCCGAGTGTCCAAAACATGTGGCCGCAGGTCTGATGATACGACTATAAAGTCGATCATAGACCAGCGACCTAGGGCATCCTGGTGCCATGTGCACCTATTGACATCCTTATGCTTGAACATGGTGTTAGTTACGGCCAAGCTTTGACTAGCACAGAAGTCCAATAGCTGAACGGCGCTCGGGTTCAGATCAGGCAGGCCGTTCCTCCCCACCACACCCCTCCAGGTCACGCTGTCATTGTGAACATTGAAGTCTCCCAATAGGACAATGGAGTCCCCTTTCGGGGCACTTTCCAGCACCCGTCCCAAGGACTCCAAAAAGGGTGGGTAGTCTGAACTGCTGTTCGGTGCATAGGCACCGACAACAGTCAGAACCTGATCCCCGACCCGAAGGCGCAGGGACGCAACCCTTTCGTCAACTGGGGTAAACTCCAACATACAGGCAGAGAGCCTGGGGACCCCAAAAAGCCCATCCCGGCCCTCCGCCTCTCACCCGGAGCAACTCCAGCAAAGAGGAGAGACCAGCCCCTCTCAAGGACTTGGGTTCCGGAGCCGACGCTATGTGTTGAGGTGAGACCGACTATATCTAGCCGGTATTGCTCAACCTCTTCCACAAGCTCCCGCTCCTTCCCCGCCAGAGAGGTGACGTTCCATGTTCCAAAAACCAGTGTCCGTAACCGAGGATTGGAGGCCCCCGCCTTGGTCTGCTGCCCAATCCACACTGCACCAGATCCCGCTGACTCTTCCTGCAGGTGGTGAGCCCACTGGGAGACGAACCCATGTAGCCGGTTCGGGCTGG
Organism: Seriola lalandi dorsalis; assembly: GCF_002814215.2. NCBI lineage: Eukaryota > Metazoa > Chordata > Actinopteri > Carangiformes > Carangidae > Seriola > Seriola lalandi. Next base: position 458,578 of record NW_019525514.1, read on the forward strand.
GACCGGCTGGGCCCCATGGGCCAAGGCCCGGCCACCGGGCGCTCGCCCATGGGCCCCAACCCAAGGCCTGGCTCCAGGATGGGGCCCCGGTGTCCCTCCGGGCCGGGTACTCGAGTTCTTGTTATTTCTTTTCGTTGGGATCTTATGAACCGTTCTTTGTCTGGCCCTTCACCTGGGACCAATCTGCTTTGGGAGACCCTACCAGGGGCAAAATGCCCCCGACAACATAGCTCCTAGGGTCATTAAGGCTCTCAAACTCCTCCACCACGGTAAGGTGACGGTTCAAGAAGGAGATACACCAGATTTTACAGGCAAAATGTTTTGTGAATACATTTAATTTACATTAGTCTGTATAGCTAAATTAATAGTTATCATAGGACTTAGGATGTTAAGCTTAGGGAGCTATTCACTGGGTTCAAAACTAGCCTAGCTAGTGACTGCTGTGAATAGGGCAGCTGACAACAAGGGAAAGACAATGTGACAGCCTGGATAGACAGCTGACAGGAGGCAAAGACCCCAAGAGTGCTGCAATGGGCTAGCAATCCATGGTAGCAGTGGCGAGGCCTAGCATCTTTGTCACAGCCAGCATAAGCTACGTCAAACATAAGGAAAATACCCCCAGGGTCAGCGAGAGGAGGGGTGGAAGATGACTTACAGACAGACTATATGGCAACGGACACTGGAACGGACATGACTATGAGTTCGATATGCGACTCAGTGAAGGATAGGGGCACGGACCTATTCTCTAGGACTCAAGCCGGGCAGAATAGTTCTCAGGGTGACGTGAGCGTAGCTGGAGAGAGTAAAAATGTTAGGCTAGAGAGAAATAAGCTCCAGATTTGTCCTTGTGGCTGGCAGAAATTAATGTCAGTTAGAGGCCTTAGAATGCATCAGGGAAGAAAGAAATGTGTTGCAAAGGAAAGGCAGTGTGGCCGCATCGATCGATACTTTTTAAGAAGTCAATCGAATAAGTCGGATGAAATCCAGCGACAGGTAGAAAACCACAGTTCAAAGGATATCAATAACACAGCTACAGAGGGGGAAGAGGAGACTGCAAGAGGGGATGCAGCTGATATTGAGGTGAACAGGCCAGTCAGAGAGAGAAATATGGAGCAGAAAACTAGAGTTAAATGGCCGAGGGCAAATAGCAAGAAAGAATGGGAGTCAGTCAATAGAGATTTGTCAGTAATTTTACGCAGACTAGGAGGAAATGCAAGCGATAGACTAGAGAAGATGGGAGATATAATTTACTCCTAAGATGCAGAAAGATTTGGGGTGCAAGACAGAAAAAGGGTTGAAAGAGTATAGTTAGTTAAGTCTAGATGGCAAAGGGAAATGGAGAAATTAGTTAAGGAAAGAAGACAATTAAGAAAGCAGTGGAAAAGGGCAACAGAGGAAGAGAGGGGGGAATTAATGTGATGCAAGATGATTTGAGAGGCAGACTAGCAGTACTTAGAAGGGCTGAATATCTTAGGAAAAAGAGAAAGAAGAAAGAATATGTAAGGACAGCGTTTTACAGGGACCCTTTCAAGTTTGTTAAAGGATTGTTTAACCAGGAAAAGGGAGGGCAGCTTAAGGCAACAAAGTTAGAAGTAGAAAAGTATCTAAGAAACACGTATTCAGATTTTGAGCAGAATAGAGTAGTAGGCCTTCCACCTGACATGCCACCATTAGGAAAGATAGATCATGAGATGGATGTTAGACCACCCAGGTGGAAGGAGGTTGAGGAGGTAGTCAGGCGTGCAAAGGCTTCTTCGGCCCCAGGGCCAAATGGAGTCCCCTACCGGGTTTATAAAAGCGCACCTGATATTCTAAAGTTTTTGTGGAGGCAATTAAGAATAGTTTGGGAGAAGCAGGTTATTCCCAGAGCATGGCGTAGGGCAGGAGGTGTTTTTATTCCAAAGGAGAAGGAATTCTCAGACCTGAGTCAGTTTCGAATGATCTCTCTCCTAAATGTAGAGGGGAAGATCTTCTTTAGCGTAGTCGCACTGAGATTAGCTAGTTATTTAGAAAGGAATAGCTTAATAGATACTGCAGTACAGAAGGCAGGAATACCAGGTTTCGCATGTCATATTTTTGGATTTAGCAAATGCATTTGGTTCAGTGCCACATAGCCTTATTTGGGAGGCATTTGATTATTTTAGAGTGCCCGGAGTAGTGGTTAATTTAGTAAGGTCGTATTTCCAAGATATTAGACTATGCTTAAGTACAGCAGGCTTTACAACACGGTGGCAGAGGCTAGAAATAGGCATTACGGCAGGGTGCATGATTTCTCCATTGGCATTCACAATGGCGATGGAGGTAATCATTAGAGCTTCTAAGTGGGTTGTAGGTGGAGAGAGGTGGCAGGATGGGATGCGCCTTACACCAATTAGGGCCTACATGGATGACATGACGTTGATAACTACAACGGTGCCATGTATGAAAAGAGTACTTGAGAGACTTAATAAAAACTTAAAGCTGGCTAGTATGAAAATCAAGCCTAGTAAGTCTAGAAGTATCTCAATAAGTAGAGGGAAGTTAAGTGATAGGAAGTTTGTAATAGACGAAGAGGAAATTCCAATAATTAGGGAAAAATCAGTAAAGAGTCTAGGTAGGTGGTACAAGGAAGACTTGAATGACGGAGAACAGGTAGTGCAGTTTTGGAAAGATGTTGCTGAGGGACTGGATAGAATAGATAAATCAGGGCTTCCAGGAAAGTTGAAGTTGTGGTGTCTGCAGTTCGGGTTATTTCCCAGGTTGATGTGGCCACTCTCTGTATATGAGATTCCATTATCTGCTGCGGAAAAAATGGAAAAATTAGTTAGTTTTTACATTAGGAAGTGGCTAGGTGTTCCTAGATGTTTAAGTACGGTGGCACTGTATGGGAAAGGCATACTTCAGCTCCCAGTAACTAGTCTAGAGGAGGAGTTTAAATGTACTAAAGTTAGGACAGAGCTCCTGTTATCCGGGAGTAAAGATGTGGTAGTTAGTAAGGTGGTTCCAAACCCAATCAAGGAGAGAAAATGGAATCCAAGAATGGCAGTGCAGGAGGCGGAAGCAACGCTCAGGCATACAGAGATTGTGGGTAATGTCCAAATAGGCCAGGGAGGCTTGGGGCTTGGCCCAGGCAAACCGGTGTGGAGTAGAGCAGGTCCCAAAGTGAAGAGAAAGCTAGTTGTGGAGCAGGTTCGTAGACAGGAGGAAATATTAAGGGGTGCAAAAGCAGTGGCCCAGACTAAGCAGGGACAGTGGTTGAATTGGGAAGGTGTAGACAAGAAAAAGCTTAGCTGGAAAGAGCTGTGGAGTATGGAGGAAAGTAGTATTAGATTTTTTGATAGGGGCAACATATGATGTATTGCCAACTCCCCAGAACCTAAAACTCTGGGTAAATGGAGACCCGCTATGTTCATTTTGTTCAGGTACTGAAACTTTAAAGCACATTTTGTCAGGCTGTAAGGTTAGTCTGTCGCAAGGCCGGTCTACGTGGCGACATAACCAGGTTTTAAAAAGTTTAGCTGCAGGAATTGAAGATTTACGGTGGCAGGCAAATTTAGGAGGGTCTAAAATAAAGAGAGTTGCAATCAAGTTTGTTCAAGAGGGAGAGAAAGTTGGTAAGACAGCAAGGAGGCAAGGCAGCTTAGAGGATGCTTGTGATTGGGAAATGCAGGTAGATTTAGGAGGAAAGCTTGCTGTTCCCCAGGAAATAGTCAGTACAAAGCTAAGGCCTGACATAGTCTTGTGGTCTAGGAGTAGAATGAGAGTATATTTCATAGAGCTGACTGTTCCATGGGAGGCTTCAGTTGTAGAAGCATATGAAAGGAAAAAGCTTAGGTATGTAGAGTTAGGGGCAGAAGCAGAGCAGCGAGGATGGAAAGTTAGGATTTGTCCAGTGGAAGTAGGATGTAGAGGATTTGTAGCAAGGTCTGTTGTCTCTTTGGTGAGGGAGTTAGGAGGAAGTGGACAGAGTGTGAGGAAAATAGTAAAGGACATGTCAGA
>NW_019525514.1:462722-466171 GCF_002814215.2 Seriola lalandi dorsalis
GGAGCACTTAGGATAGACAGACTCTTAGGAGAAGCAAGGAAGAAATCCAGGAAGAGGAAGTGTTTTTAAGTGGGGGGTGTGGCCTGTGTGAGCCTCTTTGAGACCATGTGGTTAGTCCAGGTGAGTTGGCCTGTATTGTTTGTTTGTATTGTTTTGAATTGGTTTGTAGTGTGTCTTTGACTGTTTAGGGGAGTTTGTTTGATTTAGGTGAGTTGTATGGTGAGTTGTATTGTCTTGGAGAGTGGGGGAGTAGGGGGAGGTAGAGCACAGCCTAATCCAGCGGGGGAGAGTTTAGCCCAACAAGGCATCTCTCCCTGACTCTACCTCCCTCATTCAAATTGGCCGCCACTTTCTGGAAAAAAAGAAAATCTAGTCCTACACAACAGAACAGAACTGTTTTGGGGAGTTTTTGCTGAATCTGCTAGTGTGTTTTATCCTAGTTGTAGTAGGATACACTGGTGAAAGGAGGTTCCCACCTGATGACCCCAAAGACTTGTTAGTTATCACTGCTCATTAGTCTGTATAGCTAAATTAATAGTTATCATAGGACTTAGGATGTTAAGCTTAGGGAGCTATTCACTGGGTCCATTTTCTGTAGCACAAGTTTCTTGTGTGTACCTTAAATTTTGGAAGCCCCTATTCATGATTACACCGAACATCTCTGGTACTAGTTAGAAGAACTGTAGATAAAACACCAGACCACTTTAGCCATCACTAACTTCAGTCATGCCCCTGTGCTTAGTATCAGGTGGTGCTATCATAAAAATCAGCTCCATATCAAACACTTAGATACTGAACTCCAGTAATCACTTCAGGGTTATCTGTGAAAGTAATTTAGGTCCTGAATTAAAAGCAAAAAATGTGAAACCCTGAATGGAAAACAAAATCCATGAATGAGAAAATTTAACGTGACGTAAACTGAGAACAAGAACACTGAACTGAGAATGAAAGAATTGAATCATGAAAGCAAGAAGTATCAGAGAGAGAGAAAAGCCTCATCGTGTTACCTAATCAAAACAGGACAACTGATTTCAGTTTCACCTTTAGATTCTTTTCTTTGCCTACAGTTTTTTTCTTATTTTTGTATGTTTTTTGTTACACTTGTTTTTCCCATTTACATTTTTTGTATCATTTACCATTTAAGCCTACAGGTCCATTTTTACATTAAACTTTAATTTTATCATTATGGGTTTTGTTTTACATTCTGGTCCTATCAAGCATAAGAAGCAGTACAAATATCCTCCCATACTGAAGTAGAAAAAGTAAAGCAAAACTTACAGGCATGCATAAATGATCTATAGCACTTCTCAGTGGGGGTGAGTTCCTGAGAAGCAGCCTTTCTTGGGGGACCAGGGTTGGCAGGACCTTCAGAGTTCTCTCACCTCTAGCAACGAAGCAATATGAGCATCATACATAATATTGCATTAACATTTAAATGGTATGTTACATATGACAATTGATACCTCAGACTTTTTTGCTTGGTTTTGATTGGTACCTAAGTATGTTAGTTGTGTAGCCTATTCTAATGACAGGAAATGTGTTACAATTAACTAAATTCTGTTTACAATTTAAAAAGTAACATATTTAATCCTGAGTGTGACAACAAGCCAGGCTAACATTTCAGTTTTTTTTTTTTTAAATCTTTGTAAAGCAACTGACAATGAATACCCATGCGCCAGTTTTTTGAATTCATAAGGACTGAATTTGTTTGCTGACTTTACATAGGCTATTTGAAGGCTATGAGTTTGGAACTGCAACAGATATCAAGGCAGACAGAGCAAGGATAGAAAAGCAGAGAGGCAGAGGGAAGCACAGGAGACATGACGTATAACAGTGAGGATACTGGAGTGAAGACTAGACATTATGAATCCCAAAATTTCAAAACTACCTAAACTTGTTATTGTCTTTTTTATAGATGATGACATATTACTTTGAGAAATAGCTTACCTGGTGTCATGTCATCCAGCACCAAGTGCAGTTTCTCTGTTGCAGCGCATGTGCAGGGATTCTGTCACTGATAACACAGATAATGTTTGACAGATAAACAAATTAGACATACAATGCATTAAGAAAGTATTTGCTTTGTCATTACAGGGTAATGACTATCTAATCTATCTCAGTTTCATAAGTCTAGTATTTATCAGATCGACAAACACCTTTAATAGAAATCTGTTCATTATTGGTCGCTGCAGCTGAGGTTTAGATTTTATTTGTGTCCTGATTCACTGTTTAGCTCATGTGACTGGATCCGTGTTAATTGTTAGTCTAATTAAGAATAGAAGCATAAAACAACGTTCATCATTCATCAGAAAGATTTTTCTTTTGGTTTTTCCTATTCTCATTTTCCCATTTTAACCTGCATCATGGTGAGAGAGAGGACGAGTCTGCTGTCTTTCAGCTATAAAAACATTCAAATTAAATATCAGTTCTATCAGCTTGAAAACCCCTGTGCATCAGGTAGAAAGAATATTTTGAGATTTACATAATGTCCACCCTCACTAAAACATATACACTACTAAATCATTTCTATACATTAGGAGATTTTCTCATCATGACTTGGATAATTACTTAATTTACAAATAGACCATCAATAAATGTATTAATTAATATACAAATAAAGCCTTGTTGTCTTATTAACCTTTAGTGTCTGATCAGTAACTTTACGAGCTATGGTTTAATGAATGTGCAGCTGCTATCAAATACTTTAATTTAGATATTTTCTATGAAATATCTATCTTATCCCAAATTAAACAGCTCATCCTAGCCTTATAATGTCAAGACGTTAGCAGCTGATGCTACCTATGAAATTTCAAAAAGTAGCAGTTAATGCTGGCCTTATGATATCCAAACTTTAAGATTGCAAATAATGCTAGCCTTATAATGGCAAATTAGTGTTAGTAGCATTGCATGATTATGATGTTTGTAATTAGCATTTTGTTCTGTTTGTCACACGGTGAGGTTAAGTTGGGGTTTTGTCCTGTCTCCATGTCTTGTCATTTCCTGTTTTATTTTGAAAAGTAACTCTCCTCTCGTTTCAGGTCACTTGCCCTTCCTCATGTGTCACCTGTCTGAGTGTCTTCCCTGATTCCTGATTGTGTCCACCTGTTTCCCATTGCCCTCATGTGTCTTATAGTCTGCGTCTCCCTTTGTCTTGTGCCAGAGTGTCTCGTTCCAGTCGTGCACCCCAGCCTACTATCACAGTCCATGCCTTGCCTTGTCTTTGCATTATACTTCGTCTTTACCTCCTTGTGAGTGAGTTTTTGTTTGTAATTTCATAGAATATAGTTTTCCGTTTGTCAAGTTTATAGTAGTTTTTGTAACCTCCTTGTGAGTGATTTTTTGTTTGTAATTTCATAGAATAGAGTTTTTTGTTTGTCAAGTTTATAGTAGTTTTTGTAACCTCCTTGTGAGTGATTTTTTGTTTGTAATTTCATAGAATAGAGTTTTTT
>NW_019525514.1:466371-467260 GCF_002814215.2 Seriola lalandi dorsalis
TCATTCTAGTCCAGGCCTGACAGAACACTCTGGCCAGTATGGACTCAGCAGAGGATCAACAGCTGGCAGAGTACCTGCGTGCCCAAGAGGCCCGTCTCTCCCGTCAGGAGGAGTTTCAGACGGCTTTGGCTCACCAGTTGAGTCTCCTTACAGCGCAAATTCAGGGCCTGCAGGATCGTCCTGCTCAGACGACCACAGCTCCCGAGTCTCCGGCAGCTGTTGCTGCTCCCGCCCCGGCTGTGCTCAGCATCGGGGCTGGCAGTAGGTTAGCCCAACCAGAGAAATTCTCTGGGGAACCGGGACTATGTAAGACTTTTATCATTGACTGTTCACTGCATTATGAGCTATCTCCCCAGGCTTTCCCCACTGACCGGTCCAGGATAGCCTTCATGATGTCCCATCTGACCGGACGAGCCAAGGCTTGGGCCTCAGCAAAGTGGGCTCGGGACTCTCCACTCTGCAGCTCCTTCACAGACTTTCAGGCAGCTTTGCAAAAGACTTTTGACCCAGTTACGACTGACCGGGAAAGGGTGCAGGAACTGAGCAGACTAAACCAAGGCAGCGACTCTGTTTGTGACTACGCCATTCACTTCCGCACCTTGGCTGCGGAGAGTGGGTGGAACTCTACCGCCCTGTATGATGTGTTCTTGAAGGGGCTGGCAGCCTCCATTCAAGATCTTCTCGTGCCTTTGGATCTACCACCAGATTTAGACTCCCTCATCGCGCTCGCCATCCGGACGGACAATAGGGTCCGCCAACTCAGACAGCAACGTGGCGGCTGATCTTCAGAGAGACCCACGCGCACCCAAGCACCGAACTGGCCAGCTCCCCGCCGTCCACCGCTGGAGCAGCGTCGTCATTTCCCCGCGGAGGGAGAGGAGGAGCCCAT
>NW_019525514.1:469867-471510 GCF_002814215.2 Seriola lalandi dorsalis
GTCTTTACCTCCTTGTGAGTGAGTTTTTGTTTGTAATTTCATAGAATATAGAGTTTTCCGTTTGTCAAGTTTATAGTAGTTTTTGTAACCTCCTTGTGAGTGATTTTTTGTTTGTAATTTCATAGAATAGAGTGTTTTTTTTTTTTTTTTTTTTTTTTTTTGTCAAGTTCATAGCAGTTTTTGTAGCCTCCTTGTGGAGTGATTTTCTGTTGATTTATTCCTTTTTTGTTTCAGCAGTTTTGTCCCTCCAGTTGGAGTGGGTTTTATTTATTAGATTCTTCCCGAATAGCATAATTTTTTCATAGTTGGTTTTATTTGTCACTCCCTCTCGAGGTAGCAGTATTTCAATAAAGACTGCCTTATTGACACTCTGCATCTGAGTCCTCATTGTAGTCCAGGCCTGACACTGTTACAGTTATCATCAAATTTTTTTGGTTAAATAGAAACAGTTCTACTTTCTTGGTTTAATGTGAGCATCTTAATCCTCCATACTCACCATGTGCTCCAGGAGCTAGAAAAGGGGGTGACAACCGGAAATTTCCCTACACTGTAAAAAAAAAAATCTGTAATTTTAACAGAATTTTTTCTGTTTATTTTACTGTATTTTTTAAAATACATGATAATATTAATAAAATTTAAAATTAAATTTTTTTTAAAGGAAATTAATTATTTTTTCACATAAAACACTGTTAAAATACATTTGCAAATGTATTGTAATTTCACAAGTATTTCTTTGTTATTTCTGAGTAAAACTGTTAAATTCAATTTAATACTGTAAAAAAAATAGATAAAATTACTGACAATTAACAGTAAAAGAAGTATTTGTTCTGTAATTTTACTGAGATTTGTTTATTAATTTACAAATATCTTGTGTAATTACGGATGTTTTTACAACAAATGTTGAATAAATATGTTTTTGTCAATGTATAACAAGTATAAGCACTGGTAAACTGTCAAAATTATCCTTTTAAGGTAAAGTCAGTGTTTGGAAAACAGGTTGTAATGAATATATGCATTTCAAATTTGAGTACAGACCCTGGACAGAAAGGCGCCTTATTCAAATATTAACGTTTGCGTCTTTGCCATACAATCAGCGCATTGCACTCGGACAGTTGTGTGTGTGAACTATGCTACACTGTCTGCTCTCTGCTCTCCTCCAAAATGGCGCTGGCTAACTTGCTCCTCCAGAATTTTCTGTCTTCGACTACCAGGGAAAGGTGGAATCAAGTTTAACAAGGTAAAACATTTTTATGAGTGGTATTATTTAGATTATTTTGTTTATGTGAAATTACGTATATTGTGTTTTCAATTGCTACTAGCTAACGCTGCCAGTGAGGGGTAAAATTGATAAGCGTTTTAGCTGCGCCCAAATAAGTTACCATTAGGCTAACGTTAGCTCTAAGATAACTTATAGTTGGTTCTGTCATTGATTGTTTGGTTCATAGACTGTAATGTTATTGGCAGGTCAGTGAACAATCTTTTTTTCTCCAACATTTGTCAGCCGGAGTTGCTGCTGAGGTTGAAATTTGCCATGGAAGTCAATGTTCTGGTTGCGGCTATTACAGACTCCCACTTTTTTCTCCTCTTTGAAGTGATATTGCCTGTGTAGTGGCTGTTGAGCGTTTTGAGAAAAACGCAGTGCC
>NW_019525514.1:471530-472014 GCF_002814215.2 Seriola lalandi dorsalis
CGGTCCAGTTTATAAGGTCAAGCAGTTGTTGGCGGTACGTAGCCGGGGCCGGGGTAGACAATACCTGGTGGATTGGGAAGGCTATGGACCTGAGGAAAGACAATGGATCCCTTCCCGCTACATTGTAGACCTGAGCCTCATAGAGGACTTTCATAGGGACCACCCTGAACAGCCTGGGCCGTCGGGAGTCAGCCCTAGAGGGGGGGGGTACTGTCACACGGTGAGGTTAAGTTGGGGTTTTGTCCTGTCTCCATGTCTTGTCATTTCCTGTTTTATTTTGAAAAGTAACTCTCCTTTTGTTTCAGGTCACTTGCCCTTCCTCATGTGTCACCTGTCTGAGTGTCTTCCCTGATTCCTGATTGTGTCCACCTGTTTCCCATTGCCCTCATGTGTCTTATAGTCTGCGTCTCCCTTTGTCTTGTGCCAGAGTGTCTCGTTCCAGTCGTGCACCCCAGCCTACTATCACAGTCCATGCCTTGCCTTG
>NW_019525514.1:472705-474424 GCF_002814215.2 Seriola lalandi dorsalis
GACACACCTGCCTGCAAACATGCTTCTTATTTACTTCTTTTTCTTTTTTCTTTTTCTTGTGTGTAGCCCTCCGACAGAAAGAGCCAGAACATCTACAGTGAGTCCTTACCGGTGAATTGTGCCTCAGAAATGCGAAGGAGACCTCCATCTGTTTATGCGTCCTCTTCAGGAACTGTCATGCAGAAAGCAAAGGTAACATTGAGCTAACAGTTTTTCTCTCTCACCCTCACTTCCTGAACAATTCCTCACAGATTCCTCTGTCAGACTCCACAGGAGGTTCAGAGAATCACAGCAGCAGGTGTCATCATTTAATGGTTTTTCACAATTCACACACTAATAGATTGACAGTCTGTATATGTTGGCACAGCCACTTTGAACATGCACAGTTAACCACCTGTGCTTGTGAGTGTATTTACAGTGATTAGGATTAAATTGGATTCTGTCACGGAAAATGTTTGATATCACTTTATTCAGCTACTTCTGCTTTAACAATACGATGAACAATATTTCAACCTTAATGATGCCTTGATTTGCATTTCTATTTTATTTCGTCTAACAGCTTAGAAATACATTACAAATTGGGCCATTTTAACTTCTTGCTCGAATTAACAAATTCATTTTCGTGAAGCCATTTCCTAAAGGCTTAGAAAAGTGAAGATATTATGTTATAACAGTATGGTCTAGCACTACCATTTTGCTGCAAAACTAACATAAAAAGGGCCCAGTTGACTTAATCTGCAGGCATGAGCACTGATTCCTTTGTTTTTATATTGTATTTTTCTATTTGCTTGTTTGTAGACACAGCTCTCTATTACAAAACACTAGCATAATAGGAATTGTTTGATTTGCTGCCATTTATAATTTGTGTAGCTTTTTACTCACGCAACTGCTTGAAATTTCCTTTCTTGAAATAATGACCTTATTTTCACATCTTTACTAAATCTCCTGACTTATCTGTCTCTACAGGAATGGGAGTCTAAGAAAGGAACCTAAGAGCAGCATCATGAAAAGGACTGTTGTATATCAGGATGTGATTTTTGAGAACTTTAATCCCATTACGGATGACCTCCCATCTACATCCCGAAACACAAACCTGTTTCAGAGGTCTGCCAAGGAAGTAAACTATAATCAAAGAAAGCAGCCACTAGGTGGAGGTACATCTCACTGAATATTTACTCTTCTGTCTTCTTAAAAGGACTTCTCCAAATGTGAGGAATTTAGGGACTTTCATCTTTATCCAAGTGTTTTCATTGTCTATGGCGACACAGATTCATCAGAAGAGAGAGAAATCAGGGCGTATGAAAGAAAGACACAAGAAAAGTGTATTAAAAAGCACAGTGAGCACGTAGAAAGCAGTGTTGTAACAGAAAAGCAACATAGGATTGTGTTGACACCAGTGCTGCTTCACTTGAAAGGTTAAATTGTGAATGTGCCACGTGGGAAAGGAGAACCTAAGAAATGTGATGTGTTGGAAATAAGAGGATAGAAGGCAGTTTAACCCTTAGATGCATAAGTGGGTCAAAAATGACCCGGTGAGGTTGCTTTCTTGAAATATCTTCGTAATGAAAAATTGTTATTATTTCATATTCCAGGTATTCCTCAAAAAACATGTTTTTGATATAATGCCATTTACATTTTTAACTTACCTTTTATACATTTTAAGAAATTTTAGTTTTTGTATTACTACCCCAAGCTTCCATAAGTGGGTCAAAAATGACC
>NW_019525514.1:474444-476540 GCF_002814215.2 Seriola lalandi dorsalis
TGGTATGCTTCTTTGGGTCATATCCCAGTGCAGGGACAAGCAACCTATATGGAGGGCCTGTTAGTTTTTTGGAAAATGCATACTTCTTATCACATATTAAAGTTGTTGTTTTGCCATTCCTCAAGGTTGAGTGTAGTAGATGTATTTATAGTGCAACTTACGGAAAATAGGTTAGTTCACCTATTCCCTCCTCACTCTCTTCTCCCTTCTCCTCTCCTCTCCTCTCCTCGTGTTAGATGAGTTAAAAACAGATCATATTTCCACAGGTGGCTGTGAAACGAACTCACCCTGGAATGTTGGGTGACATAAATCTCTGTAATTGCATGGTATCGATCAGATAACTAAAGCTACAACTGGCAAGGGGGACGCCCTTTTTCTTACTCCATACCATTTTTCATGCTTTTATCTGACATCAAGAAGGGAATGTTAATAACTGCACATGCACGCACAGGCACACACACACTCAATCTCTCTCACAAACACGTGGTCATGGGACACAAATGTGGATACTTCCACATCTAGCAGAGCTACTGACACTTCTATGGAAAAAGAGAGGATGTGAAGAAATATGCTTTTACTGCTCAGACTTGTGACTGCATATATTGAAGGTATTCATCGAGACTCAGAGAAAACCATGAGATCAGTGTCCTTTAATTGATGGGATAATGTCACGACTTTTAAAATCTGTAAACTTCTGCAGAATGACTGCACAGTATGACGACATGACTGAGGAAAGAGAGACTCTTTCCATCCAGACTGACTTCCATGACGGGGCTGTTTGTGTTCTTGCCTGTGTTTACATAGGAGTATACATGTAAAACACACATGATATCCCTTTAGGACTCCTCTTTGGGAGTATGCACACTGACTAACTATCAACATTGTTGTACCTACTTACTTTTCAAGATCTATGAAAATAAAATAAAAAATTACAGTAATGAGGATTGTGCACAGGGTTGATCTAACATGTTTGAGCTTGAACATAAGAAAGGTTAAAGTTATGTTCTTTTTCCAAAACCAGTGCACAGCCTCCTAATGTTGACATTTTCATTAAGGGTCAAAAGATTGATATCGTTACTGAATTTAGATGGATTGGTAACATTTGATCCAAATCTTAACAAATTAGAAACTTTCTTTCTATGGATATAGCCGAGACAGTTATGCTTGTTATGCTCCTTTATTGTGCTGAATTGTAAAGTGTCTTTATTGTAGGCTAGTAAATGTTGGGGACCTTTTGTCGCATTGCTTTCAGGCAGTCAGCTTTCTCTGTGAAAACCACAACTCAGTGGAATGCCCTGCAAGATGATGTAAAGAGCTGCAGTTCTATCTGAAGCTTTCAAGTGAAATTTAAATATCCGTAATAAGCTACATAACTCTGTTACCACTGACATATTTTATACATTTTGCTTGACTCTATTATATTTGTTTTACTTGGTATTCAAATATCCTTGCTTTTGATTTGTCTAACATACTCATGGTGCTGACAACGTGGTGTGTTGTATTACTGTGTGTAATTTGTTATATGTTTTGTCTTGTTAGCTTGCTTAGTGCTGTTCTGTCATTGGGTGGAAGTTTTAATTGTGACTTGCCAGGGGACTGCAGATGAAAATTACCCTTAGGGCTAACTATATGTATAAATATATAATAATATATAATATATGTGTATGTATGTATGTGTGTGTGTGTGTGTGTGTGTGTGTGTGTGTATATATATATATATGAAAAAGTATGTGAACCCTTTGGAGTCTTGGTTTTCTACACTGAATTTTCATAAAATGTGATATCTAAGTCACAAATGTAGACAAACAAAGTGTCCCTAAACTAATTAATTAAACTAAATTACAATTATAATGTTTTGTTTCTTTTTTCGAATACAACCATTAAACATTCACCATTCAAAGTGGTCAGTGAACCCTTGCATTAAATAAGTGGTTGAACCTCATTTGACTCCAAAACCACATCAAACAAGAGCTTCCAGTAGCTGCTGATCAGACCTGCACAATGTTTAGGAGGAATTTTGGAGCAATATATGTGTGTGTGTGTGTGTGTGTGTGTGTGTGTATGTATATATATATATACATATATATATATATATA
>NW_019525514.1:476560-477072 GCF_002814215.2 Seriola lalandi dorsalis
CATCCCCAGTGATTGTGTCACTGTGGACGAACAGCTTGTGCCATTCAGGGGTAGGTGCAAGTTTCTACAGTACATGCCAAGCAAGCCTGCCAAGTACGGCCTAAAGATCTTCTGGGTTTGTGATGCACGCATCCCCTATGCAATGGATGGTATAGTTTACACGGGGAGACAACCAGGAGAAGAGGTTCAGAAGAATCTGGGGGAAAACATTGTCCAGCAGTTGTGTAGTAGATTTAGAAACACAGGTCGAAACATCACCATGGATAACTTTTTCACCAGTGTGCCTCTTGCACAGCATATCTTGGAGAAGGATCTCACTATTGTGGGGACTCTACGTAAGAACAAGCCAGACATCCCTCCTCTGATGAAGCCTTCCAAGTCCAGGGAGGTTCACAGCACAGAGTTTGGATTCAACGACAGCCTTACCATGGTCAGCTATGTCAGAAAGAAAGGAAAAGCTGTTGTGCTCCTGAGCACGATGCACCACGACAAAGTAGTGGATGAAAATAGCA
>NW_019525514.1:477092-568180 GCF_002814215.2 Seriola lalandi dorsalis
TATACATATATATATATATATATATATATATATATATACACATATACATATATATATACATACATACACACTGTTGCTCATAAAGTTGGAATAAAATATTTTTTACCTCTTTCCATTAATGATTGTGACAATGTGATTTATTCCTGACAGATAAAGTATATAACTTCTCAAAACTTTAATAGTCAATCTCTTCCAAAGTGATTACTGATGCATTTAAATAGGAATAAATAAAGGATTGTGTCTGAAAACAAAATTATTCCAACTTTATGGGCAACAGTGTATATAGTGTATGTATGTATGTGTGTATATATATAATGCCGACCAATTTGATTTGACTTCACAGACCATATTTTTATATTTTTTTCTATTCTTGCTCTTGTAATGGCAATTTGGCTAGGCTCACAAGTCTGGTTCTCAATTGTTTTATCTCCACCTTTAGAAACACATGTCCTTCCTGGTCTTAAGTTTTGTTTGATGAATATCACAAACTTTTTCTACAAGAGGTACAAGAAATTTAGTATACTATTTATATTTTTGTATACAAATTTCATGAATTTGAAGACAAAGCAAATTATAAAAGGACTTGACTGTAAGTTGTGTATATTACCTGACCTGCAGACAGAAAGTATTTCAACTTCAACAGACATATACCAGAGTTTGCGTGCATTATGAACAAAGTGAGATAGATCATCCAGATCCCTCCTCTAAACTAAAACCAATAGGAACCCCACCAGCACATGACACAGATCAATCTCCCCCCTCAGGGCCTGGGAAGGAGGGAAGGGAATCTGGTGAGATGAAGGGGTGGAGAAAGAGAGAGAGAGAGAGAGAGAGAGAGAGAGAGAGAGAGAGAAAGAGAGAGGAAGGGAGTTGGTGAAAGTTTGTAGTTTCTCTCTTTCGCTGCAAGGTGCGCATTTCACACAAACACAATATCCTGTCCCCCTCAAAGTGATGGTGGGTTGAAAAATGACAAGGTGGACAGTGGAGCTGGCATGACAGTGAGAGTTCCCACAGGTCTCACAGTCTGGGGATGAACATACACTCATAGTGGGGACAGTCTGACAGTACTTGTTTGGTTCATATATTGTTCAAGTTTTATAGCACAAGTAATATCAAAGACCAAGGAATATATATGCTTCAGGATCCTATACTGGAAAGATAATCACATAGGGTAAATCTTCAGGTGGTTCACTCATAAGTTCATGATGTGTTTGTTTTGATTCAACAAAACAACAATTCAAATAATGTTGTAATAATTTGTCTGTATAATAGTCATGTTCATAATGTTGACAGTGAATGGTCTGCACACACACTGTGTGTTATGTAGGTGCATATCACTATCTTGCTAATGCGCCCCTCAAATAAGGGCCATCAGCCATTGAAGATGTGCCAACAATGACCACACTCACTCATCAAAGAAAGCAAGAAAGGGATGTAAAATACATATTTGAGGTATTATTGTACAAATTTCAATCACCATTTAGACTAGTAATGTTTTTTTTTAGTTTTTGCTAAGGTTAAGATTATATCAGGAAATTTTACATTTAAGGTTTTACCTATAGGAAAAGCTTCAACTGAAAATAAAAAAAATAACAAGCGGTAAGTCTTTGTGAAGAAGATTGAAGATTGAAATGGAACCCATTCAACACCAAAACCAGGTTTCACATATTTTCTAAAAAAACATTTCACTGAGAAACCACTAAATATTTCTAGTTGGGCCTATACTTATGTGTTTCCATTACCTTTTCTTGTGATTTGCACTTAGATCACCAAATTTCTATAGAGGCTAGTCTGTTAGATCATTATACTTAGAGATCAGCTTAGTGACTAACTCAGGACTGTTTACATGGGAAACATTATCTTAAGTCAACAGAATCTATTAAGACCACATGCATTAAAAAATGTAAAACCAAGAACTGTCTGTTGATATGTCTCCTGCTTACCTGTACCAACTTTAAATCAGACCCAGAGGATGTGCCTGGCTCCATCTTGGGCTAATGAACAGGGTATACAGGGATAGGACAAACATCCCTGGGTCACCATTTCGTAGCCTCCCTGCCATTAATTACAGCTCAGCTGGAGCGTATAAACTACTAAAGATTATCTAAGGACAAAGCAGATTGTCTCCGGATGTGAGCTCTGTGAACATAAATATTCTACCTCTTCTTTCCACTTTTCATTCAGCCCACTGCTTTGTCTGGGCGACCAGAGGTTTCTTACATGTTGTCCATTATCTTTAAATAAGAAAATGATGACCAGTAAAGACCACCAGGGCAGTTTTTTTTATACTTCCAGGACAATTTAGATTTTTTTTTCATTAGCAGATCATGAATTAAAATTCTTTGTGCTTTTAAACATATCCAAACACTCTGAATCTCACTTTCTTTTTTTGTACTTTTTTAGTCTCTAGTACATAACCTTATTGTGGATCTTCTTTTCCTTAATTATTTAATTCAAACTCAAAGGCTTAAATTCAAGGCAATGAAATACAGCATCTGCATTTATTTGTTGTTTTTCATTACAGAGATTTAGACTAAAGTTTGTGACACTCTGTGGTACATGTACCTAAATATGACATCCTCAGTGAGATGTGCAGGCAAAACGACCCAAAATGACTAAAACTGCACTGCAGCTTACAGCTTACACTATTACTGTGTGTTCAAGTACTTATTGAGTATTGCATAGGTTCTCTGTTTGACATGTCTTATATATTATGTCTTAGGCTATATAGTTTCAGTTTGGGAATTGGTGACGCTCAGCTGACTGAGGATGAGACTGAAAGTTTTCAATTGAAAGTGTGTTGTGATGCTTATAATTTTGAATGAAAAAAAAAGAATTGCAATTGTTTAATTGCTACTGCTGCCTCTTAACTTAGTTTCCACACATGTCTGCACATGCGCATAATGCTACAGTATCATAACTGAATGGTAAAAGCTGAGTCAAGGACAGCGAGAGAAGCTCCAGTCCTAGTTAACGGGACACGGTCACGCCCACGAAAATGACAAGCTATACATACAATATTTAATTTCAATAACTTTACTGTGCAAAATGATTCCTGTGAATTTGACACTTGAAGACTGTTCTTACATTCATCTGCAGAACAATTATACATATCCCTGAAATTAAATATATTTACATAGGCCATTGATAGATTCTGGTAAATTAATACATGATAATATGATGCACCTTAATTGATATATGAAACGGACTACATCTTAACATGTTTTTATTTATATTAAAAATTTAATAATTTATGATTTTCATGTCATTTGTTATTTTCTTGTTTTTTCCTGATCAGAAAGTAGTTATTTGTTTAGGCATCAAATAACTCAGTGGCCTTTGTGCCCTGGCATGTGGCCTTTGTGCCCTAAAAAAAATTGTGTCACTGAAGGCAAAATGGCCTTGCCCCTAAAATGACTAAATTCCTGGCCTGGTTGTCATAATATACTACTTTTAGCATAATGCTGCACGTGTATCTATGCTTGTTTATAAATGAGAAAACCATCTAGATTTCTTACAGTATAATCTACTCTAATTTGCTAATTGCTAAATAACTGTTCAAAACCCCAAAAGGTCAAAGAATTCAACAAATCAGTTTTTCAAAAAACAATGGAGAAAAGTGAAAATAAGAAAATAAATAAATGCAATGTAATTTTATGTTCCTGAACTTTAATTATTTTACAACCACTCATGTTGGAAACCTCTGGACTAAATTGCCTAACTGTATATAAAGTAGACTAGTAGTCCATCATGACCAGCTACAACAGCAAAATCACACTTCCACACTGATGGATATCAGTAGTAACATTCTATAACAGTTAGTTCCAACCAAGTAATTTGATTGGACGAGAGGCATTCCATGATGTATGGTCATCAGAAGAGGATGAAGGATGCACATCTGAGGTAACATGTAGACAAAGTAGCAAGCTAGTGTTCACTGTGCAGGTCAGGAAAATGTTTGTAACAATAGTCCAGTACCAATCCAGTTGCAGAAAATTTGTGTTGGCGTAGCCAAATAAATGATAAAATAAACAAACAAATCACAATCTGTTGTTGCTTATTTAACTAATAGGGTGCTCGTAAAACTTTTATGTTGTGATTGTCTTCGCTAATCGGCCCGCGGCCTCGTATCTATGACCAAATAACAGCCATGCTGATATTCAGTACAACATCAATCCCTCTCGTGTGATATTGTTTTACATATCAATCAGGCACAATTTTTTCTACAGAATGAGTAATGTTAGTTTTGATACGTTAAGGTCCTTTGCTAATGATACTTTTTTACCATAGGACTTTAATTCAGGACATTTACTTGTAATTAAATATCTTTACATCATGTTACATACTTTTTCTCAAGTAAGGGCTCTTGTGAAGTATTTTGAAAATTCAGTTCCAGTTCCATTGAGATTACAATGAATAAGTTCTTAACACTGGCCTGAGCTGCTTAGGTAATGGTGTATATTATTTCAGTTTTCTCTCACATTACCATTGACCAGAAGTGGTTTCTATACTTCAGGTTACATAAGAGAGTAGGCCCGTTGACAGTGACTGAAAGGCCATATTTTAACCACTTCATTACTGTTTGCCTATTTCCTACCATGTGATTGCATAACATGGATTGTTTGTACAAATTTTCAACAAAAATTTGTGAAATCTATCAATCTATTAATACATCTTTAAGTGTATTTAAATGTGTTTATGAAGCTTGATTTCTAAATATTTTAACCTTTTTTTATTTGGCCCTCTAAATTGTTGTGCTGTGAGTAAACCTCGCCTTTACTAACAAAAATACTAATGAGTAAACAACAAAGCTAGAGAAAGAATATCCCAGTGGGAGAAGTAAGACCACTCTTACTGGTTGTCCAGGGGCTTCAGATTGTAGATTTATTAAGAACGGCTAGTAGCATATCCCTCAGTAAACAGCTGAATAATTTGCTAACACATTTTACTACTAACACAAGAAGTGTTCCCATGTACCACAACTTTCAAAGTTTGAATCCATAAATTCATCAACTCTGCAATTTGCCAGCTGAATCGATTTCCAAATGGCACTCAGTTTTTGTTGTTGTTGTTGTTGTTGTTGTTGATTGTGGATTTCCATTCTTACAGTGAGTCACATTTTGTTTCTTGTCAGTGCAGCTCTGTTCTGAGACCAAAGGCAAAGCAATACATTGAAAATGCAGAGCCAACACTAACTAATTTAGGCAATTAAGACTAAATTAACAATTATCAATGCTAATAATTTCACTCCAAACTTTTTACACACATTGTTTGCTGTGCATGCATATTTTGGTATTCATGTTTTTCTATTATTTCTGAGTTAAAATTACTGCACCCATCCTATAGCTAATCCATTTATATGGAAAAGTGAATCTCAGCATGAGCTCATCAACTAAACATCCCCTCTAAACAAAGGGTGAGACAATTGGCTTTCTGCTTTGTCTTCAACAAAAGGCATCTATGGTTACATCTTCTTGGTTACAGAAATATGACACAATGTTTTTACTCCAACATTTTCGACTCATTCCAGATTGTATTCCCCAGGGGCTCCAATGTAATTTGGTAATTTGTCCACAGCTACCTTTTAGCATTTTTACAACTTTTTGAATGAATTTAGCTGTATGAAATGCAGTTGTGGCATCACCATACAGTACAAAAAGTCTTTAATATCCGTGGTGCATCAGTGTGGAATTACAGTAATACTGAGGAGGTTGGGTTACAGGTATAATGATAGGCAATGGTCTTTTTGGTTTCCCTCATGTTCAAGGAATTCCCCATTTCTTTTTTTTTTGTGCCAGTGCTATGGCATCACCTTTGGTTACTATAACAATATACTGTATTGAAATGTATGAAAATTATCTAGAAAATCATAGAAAATTATATAATGTCTTACAAAATGTAATAATCTTGAAATTGTAATCTTCAAATTTACAAATCCCATTTTATATTATTTTTTAGTAGACACAACATCTGTGGAGCCTGGAGGAAAAATAAAATCAGAACACTACAACACATCTGGTCTCATCACAATCCCTCTGCAACTGTGTAGGCAGAAACGGGTTTGGTGGAGGGGACGACCGCAGGACACAGAGACAAGCTAGTGGTCTGTCCAATTACTGACCATGAGCCACCACTCAGCTGATATGTCTTGTCACCCTTCTATACAAATCCCCCTGATATCCTCCAACCACACGCTTACACTCAGGCAACCAGACGGTGGCCTGAACTTGCTCTGTCACTCCGTCGTTCCCAGATTCCTACAGAGGAGGGAAGTGGCCCCCATGGGGACCCTAATCACCAAAGCAAAGGGTCATCCCTAAAGTCAGGCTCAGTGGGGACATAAGGGGAAAAGGCATAGGAGCGATGAACAACATACGGGATGAGAAATAACAAGGAAAGACAGAAACAGACAGAAGGAGGGGGGGACTGAGAAAGAAACAGATTGAAATACAATGAAGAGAGAAAAGAGGCAGAGCCAAGCTCTCTGTTTGTTTAGGGTCTGTATCTGTCATTGTGTCGTTGCACTAGAGATGTTATGGGGGTGTCTCTCGGACACTGGGGGCTGCCGTGCTCCACTGATGGCCCTGCAACTGAGCATATGTCACCAGTCTAGCGCGAACGAGGGCGCTGCCTCTGCTGGGGCACACATCATTAGCACCATCTGTGACAGTACCCATGAGGCCCTGGTGCGCGCAGATACGCTGGTTTTGCTTTTTGCGGAAGGGGGTGGAAATTAGGGGAGAAAGGGGTGCACCTTGTATTCTCGTGTACACAGTTTCTTCCAGGGTCATTGCTGCTCAACTAGACCCTGTATTTATAGAGGAAGAAAGACAGAAGTGAACCCATTGTGAGGGTGTGAAAGTGAGGGAAATGTGTGATGAGGGATGCATGTGTGCATTTGTGTGTGTCTGCCAATCAATGTGGTGTCATGCATGCGTACCAGTGAGTTCAGGAAGCCAGTATGGCAATGATTACAGCCCTTTGGGAGGGAGGGTAAGATGGACCTGGGCTCCGCTTGCTGCAGTCGTGTTGAGTCCAGATAGAGGAAATGCTGGAATAATAAGAACAGGAAGGGTAAATGGCCTATCAAACACACCCCTCTCTGACCTCCCCAGAGCCCAGCCGACTAGGATGAAAGATCCAACCACTTTCTTCTTCTTAATGGTTTCCTCGGTAATCAGCACAGCGGAAGTGCTCCAGTCCGGGGTGATTAGCCAGGGCTAGGATTCCTTAATCGCCCCAGACTTGTTCTCATGCTTTGAAAAAAAAGGAGGGAGTGGGAAGGAGGGAAGAGGAAGCAAGGGTGATAAGAGGGCTGTGTGTTTAAAGAGAAAGCAAAGGGAGAGAGATGTTTGGATATAAGATGATTTGGGAGGTGCCACAAGCTGACATGTCAGAGTTGATGTTATTTGGGTTCCTATGGCTGGTTAGTTGTTATTCTGAAAAACACAGAGAAAAAGACTTTTAAGGGTGTAAATTCAAGTTAATCAGGAGAGACAATGTAGGTTTCATTAAGTGAAGAGCTAAAGGTCATAATAAGTGGGGAAACAGACATTCATGAGGTGACTGCTAATCTGACTGAAACATGATTTCCCAGACAGCGATGACTCATGGCAGGGAACTCACATTAACAAGTAACTGGCATGGATTTACCATACCATGTTTTATTGGCACTTCTTTTCATAATCTGTTAACAACGTTTTCAGTAAGACAATAAGATCTTAAAATCTCTAACAATCTTTAGTTGCATAGGGATTTATTGTCATCACTGAGATTAGGCTGTCATTCCAGTTTAAACAATAACTAAAAACTAAGCCAGGCCATGGACTAGGTTACTGGTACTAGACCTTTAAAAGTGCTGTAAACTATTTACTGTAAACCCTGCACTATTTTCCATCAACAGCTCATATATGTTTTTTCATTTAAATAATTATTGATTATTGATGATTTGAATTACAGTATAGTCTTACAGCAGGTCTAGCATTGAATAGGGTGGTAATTTCCTCAGACGGTAAAATGAGAGCCTGTCTGTGGGCTGATGGTGACTGATGCTGGGGTCAGAGCATTTAGCCTAACCACAGAAATGGCAGACTGCATGAGTCACACTTACAGGCAGCGCAAACTGTGTTCCCACAGGTTGCTACTATAAACCAAGTCTTGGACCTAGGTATTTCCTCAATTTTTGTTCAGAACAAACATCTCTAACCAGTATAACCAACACAAATACTGTTTTCCCACATGTTTGAAAACTACACCATGAGAAATCACAATCAAAAATGAGACTAACAATATGCCACTATTTGTGTTTGTTTTGTATCGTGTTAACAATGCAACAAATTCACTTTTACAGTTTTTTGCCAGCATAAAAATTTGAAAATGACAGAGGGGACTTTGAGTTTTTTGATTTGGTTGCTTGTCCATTTCTATGCCAAAGAAAGCATAAAAAAATATAAATAATAATACCTGAATCACAAAGCAGATACTAAATCATTGTTTAATTAAATCAATCTTTACTTGAAATGAAATATAATAGAATACAAATATAATAATTGATCATAAGAAAGAATCCCAGTCAAGAAATTGATTGACTTGTACTTTCAAAAAATCTGTGAATACCTATAAAAATGATTTTTGAGCCTCCTCAGAAGTGACCTGGAAGGCTGCAGGGAGCACCCGAGATGAAATTAAAGCACTGTGGTGAAACAATATTATTTATAGGTGCTCTTGTGGTTTTCTTTCAGGAGCCATATTCTGAATGCAATGAGACTCCTTTCTGTTTTCCTTTGCTGGTATTCCCTTGCTGTTTAATGTAGCATTCAGTTTCCCTGTCAACAATGACAATGTACAGTGGCAACATTCTTCACACATACCTAGATACACAAACACCCCAGCCTGTTTGGCAATGTAGGGATTTGTTTTCATTCAGGAATTCCCCTACCAAGCGCTGTTTCTACTTCAGTTCGTACCTAGTCAAACCTGCTTGTGCAGTATATCGTGTCCCCTACTACTTTTCAGTGATCATGTTACAGAAGTCATTTTACAAAATGTCTCTGGTAATATGAACATGTGAACTAAGAGGTATCATGTATGTTTACTTATGTACATGACAATGGGTGACCTCCACCTGGACTTTTGTCTTAGATGATTATAGATAGAAGATCTGAAATTCTCTAAAAGGATTGCTTTCACTCATCTCTGCTATTAGTCCTGGGGGCTAAGCAGGTGTGTGTCTTTAAACACATTACTCACATACCTACATACACATCTCACTCTTGACCTCACCGTCTACCCCACCTTACCCTTGTTTCAGCCATTACTGGGTGTATTTATTTAACAATACCCAAATTGCTTATATGAACATGTCACATTCATTGTAATGTCAACATGGTATATCACAAAATTTCCAAAAATGCACTGTAGCTGACAGAAAAGTAGGTGATTAGAAAGGTTAAGGTGTAGAAATGAATATGACTCTTAGACTGTCCACAATTTTTTTTTTTTTTTATTCCTGGAGAGCTTTAACTTCTTTTGTGATAAAAAAGTATTAGTTTCTACCTTGTGTAAAGGTTCCCAGCACTGTGTGTCTTTTGAACTTAATGGATGCTGAGGAGTATAACTGTTCGAGCTGTAAAAGTCCCACGGTGCTGTTACGACCCTTTGCCACCGCAATGAATAAAAGACACTCCAAAGATTGTACAAAGCAGATGGGACAGAACAAAAGATGGTTGACAGGGAGATCAGGATGAAGAGCTCGACCAACAGACACACAAGGCATTTCTGTCTCACCATTCTGAAGTCAGTGAGCTGTCAGTGATCCTCCCTGCCTGCCCTGTGAGTACAGCCCCGCGAGCGATGGCATTTCAAATAGCCTTATAAATCAAGAGTTATGTTATGTCACCCTGCCACTGCCATTAATACACAGAAGAGAAAATCACCACCACGTTTTGTTTTTTTTTCCTTTTGTCCGCAGCACATTGGGTTTATATTACTATGTGCATCCCCTCTGAACCATTAATACGTCAGGCTTGTTCTCAGGCTGTAACTGATATTTGAGAAATTTATCCTTATCATGGGTCCAAGTCTCAAGAAAACTTACTAGCATCATGTTGTCAGGGGAAGCAGGAGAAACCGGCCCCTGACCCATTTCGGTTCCCAAAGTGTAGGTTAAAAATTCTATTCCCTCCCTTAACAATTACTAAAGACATGTCCCTGAGCAAGGCACTTGACCCTCAATAGCTGCACTCAAACTACACATTGGCTAATAGCATAAGACTGAGGTTTCACAAGGCCGCTCAACTAGGCATAAAATCTGTAACTGTATATTTACTTTTATAATTTTTGCAAATGAATCTGCACGATAAACAGAAACAATAAACATGACCGCCTTGGCAGGCTCCTGGAGCAATACTTCTATAACCATAGATTCTCTGTGTGAAATTAAATGAAAAAGAAAACACATGATTTAACCATAGACTACCTCACAAAAGCTTTAAACCTTTGTTTGATTAAGTAACTTTCTCTGTTCTATACTTGACCGATGCTGTTTCCAAACAACTTACCTTAATGATTAAGGAATTCATTGTTACACCACTGTGCCTTGTGTCACCTTCAAAACCTTTTTTTTTTCCAATGACCCTCTGCACCTGCTGCAAAACAATTTCCCCATGAAACAAGTCATCCATACTATGCGTAAAGTCATTGTTGCCTGGGTTAAATGTAGGAATCAAGCATAGGGGGGTAATCAGGAGCTCTCATTGCAGGATCCCCTGAGACTGACGCAGCATGTGACATGGCTGTCAAAACACAGACGCATTGTTTTACCAACACACGCACGCATACACGCAGCTGCATGTACCCACACAGCCATACGCAAACTCACGCTTGCAAACACATGCTTTCAAGCATACACAAGGACACAAAACTACACTGACATATTGTTTTACCAGTTCCAATGGCTTGACTGACACCTTTTCTCCTGGGTATCGTCCTCCATGCTTTATGAGGTAAATACAATCTAACAATTTGGCACTGCAAGTTTTGTTATTCAATAAAGATCACATTTTTTTCAGGTGAAACTATAGGTAATTGCTAAATCCAGGCGGTAATATTATTCTTTAGATTTCAAAATGTGTTATGGCCCATCATTTAAAATTATTTCAATTTTCCTTTATATTTCTTGGCATGAATGAAAAACATGTAGAAGTGAAGCAGCCAGGTGCCCTGTTGGACTCTGTCTGCCATTCCATTAGCCAAATCACAAGCTTTTGGAAATGTCGAAAATCCAATAACCCCATTAAACCCTATTATGACAGTTAATTCTGTTGCTATGCCACTATGGAGAATATATTGGTTAAATGCTTCCTAGGACAGATGCTATTTTGAGGCTAATCAGTAGTAATTGATGGCCCAATTGGGTTAGAGTGGCCTTACTCTGGCCAGTGTCTTTGGCCTGAAGCTGTCAGGGGGACAGACTGAGATGCTCACTCATGCTAGCTATGCCAGTGCTTTATAACCTGTTTCTGGATCGCAGCAGGAAGAAACAGAACACCTTGTACCTACAAGAAGACAATTTGTGGAGACATTATCAGACACCATGCCTGGTAATGCTGTCTAAACAGCTCCATTGTATTCTATTAAAATATGTGTAGCTGCTGAAGAAGTGGTTGTTATTTTTGAATTTATCTCTATTTAAACAGGTAAGCCTAACTGAAATTACAGTGAGATGGCCAATAATAAGCAATAGCACAACCAGTATGCAGAAGTTACAAACACACTTTTTAAAAATATGTTATTCAACTTATAGAGAGGTAAAGGCCCGATGATTCCACCATGCTAGTCACTGTTCCATTACCTTATGTAATTCAGTGCAACCTTTTATTATTTTATTAGTACTTTCTATTAGGATTCAGAGCAAGGCTGTATGATTTATGTTGAACAGCAGCCACAATAGCTAAAAGTGATAATTTCAGGATAAATTCAAATGTTAAAATGTACTAATCTGTACCTAAAGCTTGCTAACATTAGGTTAGAGTAGTTACCATAAACTACTGCTCAAAGGAGACCATGTAAAGCTGTAGCTGCAAAATCTTAACTGAACGTGCATGTAATTGCTTATGAATCAAACTTTTCATTATAAGAAGGAGAATGTGTTTTTTTTTTTTTTTTTCAAATGTCATATAGCTTCCCATTTTACCCTCCATACATTAGGAGGTTCAACAACTGTTGATTTGTTAGCATACAAGAAAAATACAAGCTCCCATGAAATCTTTCCAATGTGGCAATGTACATAAAACATCATCATACCTGTTGGTGTCTCTTATCCATGATATCTACTCATGCTCTGTTCTAATGTAATCGTTCCACCTATGTAAATGCACTCTCTGCTGCTGTCTAAAAACACTGTAGACTCTAAACCTCAGACTGGAGGTTTTTGGCGACTCATCACTTATCTGTATAGTGGCCCTGAGAACTCAACGCACTGCAACTTAAGGAAACACATGTAAATAGACAAAACACAACTAATTTCACAAAACATCTTCATCAATTTGACAACACATGTGCTGCAAATACTCATAATACAACGGAAGTGTTAACAGCGGATACGAAAGAGTGATGAGGGGCACACCAGTGGCCCACCTGGTAGAGCATGTACCATAAAAACATAGTCCTAACTGCAGTGGCCCGGGTATGAGTCCAACCCGTGGTCCTTTGCTGTATCATTTCCTTTCTTTCTCTGTCTCCCTAACTTTTCTGTCTCTCTCTCACTGTCACTATTGAAATTACAGCCGAAAATAGCTTTAAAAAAAGTGATGAACCTGGCTGGGTTCAATACTTTTAACTACAAATTTCACAATTGGGCATTGATCAACAAATGGGTTCCAGCCAGGTTCATCACTTTTTACACACTACCGCTGTGTAGTGAGTATTTTCAGCGCGTTTGTATATTTGGTTGTGTCGTGAAAATTTGCAGCACATGTGTTGTCAGATAGATGAAGATGTTTTCTGAATTTGTTTGTGTTTTGTCTATTTGATGTGTTTTCTTAAGTTGCAGTGCATTGAGCTTTCAGGACCACCGTACATCTGGCTTCAATCTGCCAAGCTGGTGACCTTTGTCCTGTGATGGTCTGGAGATTGTGGGAAATTGTGTTCATTAAAGTCCAGTAAAACAGAAACATTTCTGTAAATTTTTAATATCACCATCCCTCTGTGAAAAACCACAACATGCTTGTTGAACAGGGTTATGTTAAAGGGGTTATATTAATTTACATCATTGCAAATGTCATTGTGATTTAGAATTATGTTTTCTTGGTACTGAAGCAAAATCTGGTTTAACTTTGCCACTCTATAGCAAAAACATTGTATATACTAAAGTAAATCAATAAAGCAATAATATATTTTTTATTACCATTTATGACAAAGATAAACACTGTGCACTCTACTGTTCAAAGACACTAACGTATGAGCCAAACTGAATCATTTTTATCAGCCTCAGTGACACAAAGTAACCAGAAAAATCCCTCAAGACTTTTCTGTAATCATTTGTAAATTAGGGCATGGAAAAACATTCCATGATGCTGGGCAAAACATTTGACATCCCAGCCTGTCATGTTTTGGAATGGCCTTCAGACTTCACTTTGTTGCATTAATACATCAACCCTTACGCTACGTATTACATTTGCAATCCAGGGGCAAATATTTTCAATTGTGGGGGTGGGTAGAGGGGGTGGTTTCTATGCTCTAGCAATTTGATACCAGAGCACTTGAGAGTTATCACCGGAGTGGCCGTAAGCTCCGGAGCAATTCATAATTGTGTTCTCTCATTTCATATTGCAGCAGCTCAAGTTTGTATTTTTTATTTATTTTCACTGCTGCACACACACAACACCCACACAAACAAATACACACACTCAGATGTCTCATTCCAGCACTTTTTTTGATGATACATTAAATGGTGTAAAGTTGCATCTCGCTCTGTGTGCGTGTGTGCGTGTGTGTGTGTATGTGTGTGTGTGTGTGTGTGTGTGTGTGTGTGTGTGTGTGTGTGTGTGTGTTTGAAGCAGGGTCCCTCCACCTGTGCTGGTTGGGAGTTAATCCGGTTAGGTCCCAGTCTCGTCTCCACTGCTGAACAGTGTGGTTGAAGCTCCACACTTCCTCAGGGCCTGGGGCGCCTCTCTAGCCCAACGCCTTGGCTTAAGCGTGGCGCAGTAAGGAGATGAGACTGGCTTGGCCCTCGTTACAGAAATTAGATGGATCAGGGAGTAAACATAACCAGCTTTTTATATGATCTCCAGCTCAGAGCAGACAGAGAGCAGAGAAGATGGAGGGGAGGGAGGAAGAGAAGGCGAGATTCCTCCTCTAATTACTTCATAGGTCACTGCTCCTGCAGGCAGATGTCAAAATCCAACACTTTCTGATGTGAGGAGAGCACTGGAAAATGTGTGTGTGTGTGTGTGTGTGTGTGTGTGTGTGTGAGTGTGTGTTTGCAGCGTAGAGGGGGATAGGGGAGAGTAATGAGGACAGGAAGAAGAATGAATAAAAAGGAGAATAAAATAGTGAATTGGAGTGAGTGGGTAACAAAAAATAAAGCAGGGATAGGAGGAGGATAGGATAGAAGAGTGGGATAGAATGGATGAAAGGAGAAAGTGAGGGGGATTTAAAGGAGCAAAGGAAGCAAGGAGAAGAAGGGGAAAGGAGGCAGTGGGAGGATGGATTGGAGGGGTGTAACATGTCAGGAAAGTGGGTGAATGTAGTGGTGATGACACAGATTGGTTGTGGAGTAGCGGTGACCTGGGATGCCCTGTGTCTGGCAGAAAGGTATCAGACAAATACAAGGAACTTCAGATTTGCCACATACCCCCTGGCACATTGAAGACCACTGACACCCAACTGAAACGACAAACTGGATCTGCCATGTCAGGAGTTATGCTATACTCTTTAGTATCAGACTGGTAATGCCTACATGTCAAATGATCTCTCGCTATCAAAGTACTGAAACAATAATGTTCACTCAGGGCACCATTTTTTTTAAATGAAGAAACCAAATGTGAGTCTATTTTCCTTCCTAGATAGATAATCTTTAATCTTATTCAAGGGCCTGTTATCTCATTTTCTTCACTAATTTGTGTATTGATAGTGGTATCCAGTTTTCACCTAAAAAGATTCAGCCTGTATGAAAATTATGTTTTTAAAAAAGACTGTGTCAAGCATTTATATTCTACATTCTCCTTCAAAATGTTTACAATAAATGAAAACCAGACATGTATAAAGCCTTTGCTAAACAGACACAACTCTAATTCATGTCTCGCACACATTTTTTGAATTGAGGAAATGAAGGATTTCATTTAATTTTATGTAAAACTAAGTCTGTGATGAGATCTTCGAAAGCAAATACTGAATTTTGCCATCAAATAAGAAGACGCAAAGGACTTCTAAGTATATGGGCTTATTGTTTTCATATGATAGATCGATACTTTGCTGCCAAGAAACCTCAAAAACAGCTGGACAGAAACTGTAGCACCTGTTCACTTGGCAGTCATACCAGTACTTGTACAATAAGCTTGCACAGTATGTCCTTCCACACACATCTATCCTTCCATTTTCTTGTGAAAGCAAAATTTATCCTTTACAACTCAATCTGTAGGTCTACACATATCATATCTGCCTTCTTCCAAATGGTTCCACTGCTTTTGGGGAGGAGAAACAAAAAAGCAACAATGCTGCTCATGCAAACACCTCCACACTGTAAAGAGAAAGCAGGTATTATTGTGAGTGTTTAGAAATTGGGGGAAATCCTGAATATACTCTTAGGTAGGTTTGGTTTGATTAAAAAAAAAACTTTCCCATTAACACTACCATCATCTGTTTTTTTTAATTGAACTGAATTTAAATTGAATTGAATCTAACTATGCAGTAAATTACTTTAAAAAGGTACAATAGGCCTAATACAAATCTGAGGGCTGAGCATCTACAGTCAGACAAATCTCACACACGAACACACAGAACCTTTCTTTGTGGGTGGGTTGACTGTTGGTCAGTGGTGTACACGGCTCTCTGAGGCCAGATTGAGGCTGATTTGGTCTCAGTAAATATGTCTCACTCCCCCATCAGTAGATCTGGCATGCCCCCGGGTCCTACTGATTTGTGGGTTGCCTCTGTCAAAGCTAGGCACCATTCAGGCCTCTAGGAGACATATACTACAGTAAACACGCATACTCACCCACACCCATACACATACCTAGCACCATGTTTATTTGTGTATAGCTGCAGACATGGAAACAACCTCTGCCATCTCGCTCATGCAAATATAGCACATTGGAGAAAAAGGATAGATAGATAGATGGATAGATAGATAGATAGATAGATAGATAGATAGATAGATAGATAGATAGATAGATAGATAGATAGATAGATAGATAGATAGATAGATAGATGGATAGATAGAGAAGCTAAAGGTACAAGCAGATGGAGATCCCTTCGGCAATGACTTCCAAGCTCTGGTCTCCAGAGGTCTCCAGGGGCTGCTGGGATTTTCATTTCAATGGGCCCTTAATATTCATCACTTTCCTTCTCCCCACCCTATCTTTAAACCCTTCTGCTGGTCATTTGAGGCATACACTATCCCAAACTGGCACCCAAGTGAAACAAACAGAGGGCCTGGTTAGACCATCAAATGGGTGGACAAAGCTCACAGACTCTCTCACACACACACAGGCTCACACATGCAGTCATACATGCAAACCCCTCTTCATCATGCACACACACACACACACACACACACACACACACACACACACACACACACACACACACACACACACATCAAACATAGCACATCAAACATAGCACACAGAGCCAAGAGCCAACAATGTACCTTTGTTTTAAGGAAGGCTCTCTTATTAAATCAAATATCAGGGCCCTCTCTCAAACCAGCCTTTGTCTGTCTGCAGCTCACTCCCCTCTGGCCTCTCGGCCTCCGATGGCCTCTGCATGAGTGTTAAGAGAACCCATTGACATCCCTGGATTAACATATATTAAGGGGTTAAATGAAAATGCCATTATCGTGGTTTAAGAGTGAAAGCGGCCCGTGGGATATTATACTTCCCACTTGAAGCTATGAATGGGTAATGCTAAACAGCACTTCATTATGGGACCATGCTTCATTGACAGTTTCTCCCAGAACTGGAAAATCTCCTCTTGAAAAGCTATTGAACTTAAACAGCCTGTATCTAAGCAGGTTGGGTTTATACCATGAACAGTCTACAACATATCACTAAAACACAATAGTGATGGAGTTTTTTGAAGGATTTTACATTTGTTGCTCTGATCATCCAATGTGTGGATTTTCTTCTCTGAAAAAAATTCTCCGGCTGATTTCCAATATAGGTGAAGATTTTAATTGCAGACAGTGTCTGTAAAGATTGTAGTGTCTAGCCACCGCAAATGCAATTTTACTGCAAAAATTATAATGGAGAAATAGTAAGGCTGTATATTACTGTTTACTTCATGATAAAATGAGTGGTCATTGTGGTAACTTACTTAACAGATTCGTAAAAACCTGTATCAGCTTGATATATTTTATCATCTGACAAAGATTCAAATCATGTATGTATTATTTACTGCCCTTCCTGGATCATATATACTGTCTCCCATAAAGTTGGAATAATTTTGTTTTTTTTATGTGGCATGATAGTAATTGAGAAGGCAGTGGCTGTATGCTTTTTATTTGCTAAATTAATCCCACGGTTCAAAGTCACATATACCTATACATACATACATATCATTCTTACTTACACCTAAAATTAATCAAGTGCACTTTACCATATGCCCAACCACATGATAGCATGTCATTAATTTTTCAATTACAATAAAATAAGATTAAGAGATTTAGAGAGACACAAAGTAATATTCAACACACGATGTTTAGGACATGAACTGTCAGGTGATTCACAGACATTCAGTTCTGTTCTTCCAAGGTGTTATTCACATACTATAAAATGCCATATAGTGATATTGTACATGCTAATTTAATGAAACACTGAATTAATGTAAGAATACTTAAGGCATTGCTTACTTCTAGATTGCCAGTTTAAATATATCATTTAAACAGTCTTTTGTGATTCGCAATACAGGGACTTTTTCTCCAAACCCATACCATTGCTTTCACTTGTGAAGTATGTGTGACAGTGGCGATGTGGCAGCGCCTCTCTGTAATAGAGGATAAGGATGTGGCCACAGGTATCCATGACAGTATAAGGGATCTGTGACGGGGTTTTCCAGAATTCGCTCCTACTGACATGGATCTGAGGAGCAGGTGAAAGAGAGAAACATGATACTGTGTTTTGTCATCACAACAGACAGGGTCTGATTACTGCCATCCTGTCTGTACAAAAAAGGGTTGTTGTCTTTTTCATGCATGCTTCAGAATTCAGAGATAGATGAAGTAGGTCAATGGAAAGATTTTTTAAATATAGTTTGTAACTAACTGCATACGATGCAGGATTTACTCTACTGTTACATTGTGGACTACCTGATTTGTGTGACAGATCAATCAAATAAATTACTATAATCAACACAGAAAGAAACAAAATATACACCAAGTAAAATGGAAAATGAATTTCAGCCATTATTAGTTTTGTGTTAGCTTTGTCTTTATGCAGAGAGGTGTTGGGGTGATGTAAAAATTTGTGTGCGTGTGTGTGCGTGTGCGTGTGTGTGTGTGTGTGTGTAGGTGTGGACAGACAGGGGTGTATAAGTGTAAGTCATCTACCTTCTGCTTGCCACAGTGTGTCTGTCAGGGGAGAAATGACACTGACGAGAGCAAACTGGATGGAGACAGTGTCCATCCAGTCAGAGGCCTTATCATTGTTGCTGCAATCCTTTTGATCATTCCCCCTTCTCTCTCTCCTTCTGCTGGTTTCTGTTACTGTTATCTCTTTTGTACATTATAAATCATTAAGTAAGTCTCTCCAACTTAAAAACATATGTTCGTTCCCCCTCTGCCTTCAAAACTGAACTTAGGTAAAATAGTTAATTCAATATTGTTTTAACTGAATTTTAAAGTTTATTCGCATGGATCATTACAGAGAGATTTGCTTTCCTTTTACATCTTATAATGGGTTAATTCCTCATTTGACAAGAAAAAACTTACAGCTACTGAAACCACTTTGTGTCAGTATAAAAACAACAGGCAAGGCTAGCTGTTCACAGTCACTTTGTTAAATTAGAGTGACGTAGGGACTGAATTCAATACCAACCTTCATCATGGTTACCATTGCTTTCTTTATTATGAAAAGAAACAACCATGACACACAGCAAGTTTACAAATTTGCTCTACTTGAAACTACAAAAAGGATTTTTTTCTGGGGATTTTTAACTCTCAAACAATGCATGCTGGGAAGTCTGTTTTTATCCTAGCTTTGTTTCTTTCAAAACTTGATTTAATGAGTTGAGTGAAAGACATCAATTTAGAACAACTCATGTTGAAACTTACATATTTAAATTAGGTTATAGAGAAAAGATTAGTTGATTCCACTAAATTCCTTTATGTTTTACGGTGTACCATTCAAAAGCAGATGAGTGGTCGCCATTATGGCACATGACACACCTTTTTGTTTTATGAATTTTTCCATTTGACTAGCAAATACCACCACACCACACCCCAAACCACTCACATGCATGCATGTGCACACTAACTCCCTCCAGCCTCTCATCCCTCTCTCCCTGACAAGACAAACCATGGAGGATCTCTTTCTGTGCCACTTAGAAAACTGCAGCGGTAAGTATTTTAGGTTGATACTGGTCACATTAATACATGTATGTCTAATAAATCTCTATGATATTTATCCTTAGTTTTTTAAAGCAATCTTTGAAATGTTCATTTTTATTTTTATTTCCACTTGCTTGCTAAGAGTTAGGGGATCAAGCCCAACCTCATATCTCATACCTGTCTATTAAAGATAAGGCTACAGCCCCTAGCCATTAGCTTAGCCCACCATAAAGACTGAAAACAGGGGGAAACAGCTAACCTGGCTCGTTTTGAGGGCAAAAAAATCTGCCTACTAGCATCTCTAAAGTTATTTGTCATTATTTCATCTGAACAAAAATTTAATGCAGTGAATTCCTGGAGCCTTGACTTCACTGTGAGGTTGCAAGTCCAAAACTACACTGTCAAATGTGACAAGTTGTTCTTACTTACTGCTAATCTAGGAAGCCAATTGCCTTGAAAAAACTAAAGTAAATATAACTATTAGTTTTAAGTTATGATTTCATATCCATGTGTTAAGTTTACTTAAAATGTAATTGTGTACTTCATTTTATGAAGTTGTTGCAACTTAAAAATTGCAGCTAAGGTTAACTTGCTCTTAAATGGTAGCAACTTAAGTAAATCAAGTCAGTCTGATGTGTGAAGAGTTGTGTTTACTCAGTAGAGTTTAGGAAACTGATTGCCTTGGATCAATCCCTGTAAGCACAATAAACAATGTTAGGTTCACAGGATTATTTTTATGTTTAAGAATATACTATTTTGAGCATTTTAAGTAAAGACTGGTGGATGTATAAACAAATGGGAATGACCAACAAAATAAGTCACTTGCTAATGTCTATTAAGTGATTTTTATTAACTCACTTCACCCATGGTTTAACTTTTTTTTTTCCTAGAAGGGACTTAAAGTTACTAGAAACAATGTAGAGTAACTGTCAAGAACAGTAATAGCAGTCACCATGCACAGTTAACATCCAGAACACAATCCACTCAATTTATGCATGCAAACACATTACCCCAGAGCATGCTGGGCAACTCCACCCACTTATCCCAAATATGCTACAATATTTTAATTTTGGTGAATTTTTTTTAAATTTTTTAGAATTTAAAATGAAAAATTTAAACTGAATAAAACACATGTGAGTCAAATTATTGCTCAGAAGATTTATTGAAGAAAAATAGTCAGAATTATTGCTACAGCTTTCAGTATGTTGATATAATAATGGCATAATAATTGGTAAATAGCACTCTGACACAACACACCACTATCTTACAGTTTAACTTTGTACAAATAATGTTTTCTCTCTCATACACAATAACTGTTTTTTTAGTGAGAGTCCAATGTTTAGCGGCACAACACACATTGCCATGCACATGGTCATGACCATATCAAATTAGCATTTAATCACATCACTCCAGGAACACAAAGTTAAAAGTCCAGTTTATTCACATGAACTTACTTTTGGACTAAGCCAGGCTAACCATCCAATCACACTAGCATTAAGGTTGTTAACAGTTTGCTAATGTTTATTCAGGCTTAAAGACTTCTAAATGTAGTGCCATTGCATTTTTCTAGACATGTGCAATATCAGTCTGCAATATATGTCTTTGAACTAGGGCTGTCCCAAACGATTATTCTTTAAACGATTAATCTAGTGATTATTTTTTGGATTATTCGACTAATCTAACGATTATTTTTTTTATTAACTTAACAGTAATTTTATTGCA
This sequence comes from Seriola lalandi dorsalis, assembly GCF_002814215.2. Taxonomy (NCBI): domain Eukaryota; kingdom Metazoa; phylum Chordata; class Actinopteri; order Carangiformes; family Carangidae; genus Seriola; species Seriola lalandi. The sequence goes on from NW_019525514.1 coordinate 498,580, forward strand.
ATTATTTTCCAGTTAGTCATTTAATATAACAATTTGCCCCGTCCAACACACACACACTGCACCAGGGTGCTTCCTCTTTATGTGCTCGTGCATGACTGTCGTGCTAGAGTGATATGCCAGATGCACTTTGCAGAGTCTGCAGACTACCTCACTGTTGGTGTCAAGAATAAAGTATTCCCAAACTTTGGAGGCCCGTGTGCGAGCCTTTTTTGCCACGTGTTGCTCCACACGCTCCGTCGTACTGCTGGTAGACGCCGCCATGTTGTTCAAATAGATTACACAGACGCAAATTATTATTATTTTTTTTTTTTTACACAGACGCAAATCATTCACGTAGTCAATGACTTCAATTACGTCACCGCGTTGTCCCAGCACTTGCGCTGCGCTTGTATCCAGGTAAACCAAAGACGATGGATATAAACGGTCCCATTAGAAAGTTCCGGTTTTGTTCTATGAACATTTACCCTGTGTGGTTTTACACGACGCGTCGACACTAAAATTCCACGTTGAATAATTTTTATAATCGACAACGTCGATTACGTCGGATAATCGTCCCAGCCCTACTTTGAACCCCAGCTGTAACTTTGGAACTTATCTGGTATCAAAAGAAAAAGAACTGTGCAAGAAGTTGTACTCTACTCAGGGTTGATGTGCGTGACACCTGTTAAGAGAACCCAGAGGTCAGAGGTGAAATCTACTGTTCTTGTCACTGACTGAAGGTAGCAGGTAAGTTGATATAGGTGAAGTCACCAGTTGAGATTTGGAATCCATTGTGAAGGCAGCAGGGTGCAGCATAATGAAGAATTGATGAGTGTGCGGTTGAGTCTGTCATGTGTCAAAGAGTCAGATGACAGATGAAAGTCATCTTTTAGATTATGACAGTTTGTCTAATGCAGTGCAATCTTTCTACATCTACATCATTCAACACAACTGTTTTACAGCCTTGTTGCAATCATTTACATTATTACCTATCATCTTACACAACACGTTTTTGTCAAAATGTTTGTTCAGATCAATTTCTAACCTACAGGCCTATCACTGACATGGCTCCTCTCATCAGAATAAGAAGATCCCCTGCAGATTAGCATAGTTTGTCATTGGCTTCTATTGTGGATTTCAGCAACAAATATCTGATCTTTTGTTATTGAGATGAAACTAGCCCCTCAAGTTTCTGCAGACTGAGTAAACAAAGCTAATAGAAAAAAAAACACTCTGATTAACCTGCCCTATTACATTTTTTGCATAGAACATCATTAGCAACAACAGTCATTTCTCATGCCAGAGAGTAAAAAACAACTGCCTGTTTTATTATTTGTTTATAAAGCACAACAAAGAAACTACTATTAAATATAAGGTCAAATGGAGAACTTGGCAAAACAAAATGTCCATATAGTGCATTAATTATATATATTAATTATATTATAGTCTCCTGTCAAATGATACATTTAGTTGTTTTGTTTTTTTTTTGGAAGGTAAGGTTTATCCTTTCAGAGATCTTTCACATGAAAAAGCATGCCTTGCTATGTGACAGATCCAGATCATGTGACCAGGCAGATGAGGAAGTGTTGACAGAAGATTCCTTTAAAATGCACACACAATAAGAACCACATATACATAAAACACAATCTTGTGAAATGTGATATTTTGTGAAACTCCTTGCTGGCCCTTAAAGAGAGGAAGTGGGGATTAGGAAAAGGATAAAGAGGAAGGAAAAAAGGTAAGTAGAGCAAACAAAATTCATGCTCTTTTTTTACTCTTTTCATCCGTGCACTATCTGTCTGTCTCCTTCCTTGCAGCTATGAGCCAGAAGTGATTGTCCCCCATTGGTCCCAGGGTCCCCGTGGTGGAGTCCCACCCTACAGCCATGCTCCCAGACACATAGTCGGTTGAGGAGCACAAGGCCGCGAAGGCTTACCCTGAAAGCCCTGGGGAACACATACACACACACATGCACACACAAACTCACGCCTACACACACACTTACAGAGAGGCAGGCAAGCACAAATGCGTGCACAAAGGTGAGTACGCACATGTTCAATCAACCAGACATATATAGTGCATGTATGAACACGCAAACAGACAGATAAACACAAAATCAGGTGGATGCACTTACTCGCTGGCACACTTACACACAGACTGGCATCTCATCAAAAGCATAGTAAACCACAGACCAACACAAACACAGACCCACTGGTACTCCCTGGCACAGCAACTCGCTATCACATCAAATATGTAACTGTACTCTCCGAAATAAACCCCGAGCCAAATCAATATTTTCACTTTTCCATTCGTATTCAGTGTTTATTCACCCATATGTCACAATGGGATTTACATCTCTTTTACAGTGGCCAAGGACACATTACACTGAAATGGCATAAAATGAAAACAATATAGCAAGTTCATTCAATAGTTGACAAAACAAACCAGCGCGTCTGTTTGTCAGTCTGTTTCACTTAAGCACTTCCTTAAGGTTAGAGAACCTTTGAAAAAAACAATGTTGACTTGTTTCATAAAATAAACAGTGGTCTTCTATATTAACCTTTTGTGTTTCTAATATGAGCTTTGTCACTCTATATATAATGTCACCTGACTTCCTCCTTTGCTCCTGTCATAATTACTATGGCTGCAAGAGATTGCCTAACAATAAAATGTAATTATGTGTGATTATACGCTGTTTCATAGATGACCTATGGGCTTTTTATTTAGAGGATAGTCTAGTACCTCAATGGGACCAATTTTTGAATTTTTCCAAACAAATCCTCCACCAGCACAGAACCAGCACTGGAAAAATAAAGCCTCCTCTGCTATTGACATAAATAGCTTAATCCAGCCCACCAATAACTAGCTCTTCTAAGATTAAACCTCTCACCTTTGAGTTGGCTAACTAGCCATCATTCCTGCCTGTTGGCTACACACCTGCCCCAATAGCAGCTAGCGGCACAGTTGGGCCCCATGAGAACACACACACAGACATTTATGCATAAGCCCCAGTATATGTACTCATATGAATCACACAAACACGAATATATATGCTCATGAGCCACTCCTGCACAAACACACATACACGCACATGCACATGCAAACCATGAACCTCTCCACACACAGAGATAAATATTCACATACACACCCAGTTTATGTATCATTCACCTACTTTTCCTTTTGTCAGAGCTGTGGCAATTATGGCGAACAAATACACACCGGGTGCTGGAGAAGTACCTGGTGTGCTAAATAAATTAGTGATATTAGGAATGTGCAATCATCATTTGCAGTCAATTTCCTGTTGCTAATGAGATTAGAAAGAATCCTGTCAGTCAAGAAAAAGGGGCAAAACATTTCCATTTTGCTATTTTTTGGTTTCCTCATAATCAAACCATTGGTTTAATAATCATGAAAATAGCAGGATATGGCAGTAGTGTTTAATTACATTTTAAATATCATGGAGTTTTTAGTCACTTGAAAATGTAATTCCACATGATATTGTATTAATATTAATAGTAAATGAGGTACATAATATGAAATTAGAATTTCCTCATTGATATGACAAGGGAGTAGGATAATAGCCAGAGCATAAACAAACAACTTTAATTGTTCTGAAGGGGGTTCCACAGGATAGCAGATAGTAATGAGAATTGGCTCATTGTGATTTTAGTATTATTTATAGAAAAAATCTATTTTTTAAACACCTGACTCTGGTGGACAAGTGTGGTAAGTTCTTTTCTATGCCTTCTTTCCTTTGCCTCTTCCTTTTACCTCCTCCTCCTATACACTTTACCCCATCTGTCTTTTGCACCCCCCCCCCCCAAAAAAAAAAAAAAAAATAAGTGGGGACTGTCTGGATGATGGCAGTGGTAACCAGAAGAGGGCAGACATATCGTATTTAATCTCAATCATGTTTTTTCTCTCTCTCTCTCTCTCTCTCTCTCTCTGACCCCCACCCCATCATCTACTGTCACTGTGTCTCTCTCTCTCTCACTCACTCTCTTTCTTTGGTGTCTGCACTTTGATAGTCAAGAGGAATTTCTGATCCCCACCCACCCTCACCCACCTCATCACCAAGTCAAGTCTTTGGTGGGACTGGACACTGAAAGAGAGGTCAAGTCTCCACTTCTTGGTGAACACATTTTGTATATTCATTGTTCCTCTTTTTTGTATGTGTAATGATGAAATTATGAAATCTAAATCACTTGGAGACTTGAATCACTATAAGGTGCTTATATATCTCTAATTGAATCTTTTTGTTTGATGTTTTGCATCATAATTTGCACATTACTTCCACTAACTAAATTTTTTTTTTTGCATATTTTTATTTAAACCCTAACCCTTGAATGTCAGTGGTTTAAAATGTATAGATTTCTTACATTCTTTGACATCTATAATTTGTTGTTTAAAATCTAATGCAAATAGGGTGACATTCTACCCTCTTTGCAACATGAATGAACAGGGTGTGATGAGACAAAAGTAAATTGTATTCTATTGTATTGACAACACAGTGAGAAAGCCAAAAGTTGGGCTGGATGCACATTTCATACACCTGTTCATTAAGGTGTGCATGTTTATCCAGGTTATACAGACAGACAACCATGTGGCACAAGTGCAATGCATAAAATCATGCAGATACAGATACTTCAGTTAATGTTCACATCAAACAAACACACATGTTTTATTTTTTTTTTTTGGGGGGGGGGGGGTGATCTCAGTGGCATTATGGGGCCAGATGGACTGGTTAGAGTATTTCTGAAGCTGCTGATCTTCTGACATTTCCACACACTGTGATCTTTAGAGTTTACTCAAAATGGTGTGTAAAACAGAAAAATGCAGTACAGTTCTATGGAGGGAAATACCTTGTTAAAGACAGAGGTCAGGCCTGACTGGTTCAGGTTGAGAGAAGGCTACAGTAACTCACATAACCACTCTTTACAACTGTTGTGTGCGAAAAGCACAACATGTCAAACCTTGAGGCAGATGGGCTACAACAGCAAAAGACCACATTGGGTTTCTGTCAGCCAAGAACATAAATCTGAGGCTGCAGTAGGCACAGGCTCACCAACACTGGACAGTTGAAGACTGGGAAAACATAGTCTGGTCTGATGAATCTCAGTTTCTGTTGAAGCATGCAGATCATGATTTGGTAGCTTCAACTCCCTCCATACTGGGGTCAAATCTCCTGTCCTTTACAGTGGAAGAGATGAGGGGGGAGCTCAAAAGGCTGCGTCCTGGAAAAGCAACAGGCACGGATGGTGTGTGTCCGAGGATGTTAAAGGACCGTGCAGCCCAGCTGGCTGAGCCTCTCCACAGGATCTTTAACTAAACTAAAACATCAACTAACATAAACTAAACATCATGTCTTGTACCGGTACCTAAAGTAGGGTGACCGGCTGAGATAAATGTCTACAGACCTCACATCACACATCATGAAGGAGCGGCTGCTTCTCCACTTTCTGAGGCCACAGGTTGGTTGAACATGCACTAGACCTCCTACAGCTCGCTTATAAAGAAGATATTGGAGTGGATGATGCCATCCTTTACATGCTCCACCGAGCCCATTCTTACTTGGATGAGCCAGGTAGTTACATGAGGATTATGTTCTTTGATTTTTCAAGTGTATTTAACACCATCCAACCCCCCATTCTTACAGACAAGCTAGAAGGGATGGGGGTGGATCCCTGCTTCATATTCTGGATTGTGGATTACCTGACAAGACGACCACAGTATGTCAGCCTGGGTAACTGCGTCTCAGGGACAGTGATGAGCAGCACTGTGGCTCCACAGGGGACTGTTGTGACTCAGTTCCTGTTCACCTTGTATGCGGCGGACTTAAAATACAACTCTGAATCTTGCCATGTCAAGAAATACTCGGATGACACAGCTATTGTGGCGCATATCACGAACGGGCAGGAAGAGGAGTACAGGGATCTGACGATGGCCTTCAGTGAATGGAGCTTCAAGAACTGCCTCCTTCTGAACACCTCCAAGACCAAGGAGATGGTCATTGACTTTCGGAGCTTTAGGCCCACCTTTCAGCCAGTCCCACATACGAGGGAAGGACATTGGGGTGGTGCACACTCATACCTTACTTACACCTGGACAGCAAAGTGGACTAGTCCCAGAACACATGTTGCACATGTTTTATCAGTCAGTAGTGGCAAGATTATTATTTTATGCTGCAGTCTGCTGGGGCGGCAGCATGTCCGACATGAACACAAAGAGACTGAAAAAACTGGTCAAAAAGGCTGGGTCTGTGCTTGACAGTCTGGACTCACTCAGGACTGTTGTGGAGAGATGCAGCAAATGTAAGATGGAGGCCATCTTAGACAATACCAACTATCCTCTCAACAACATTCTGGCAGGACAGAGAATACAGGTGCAGCAAACGTCTCTCACTGCGCTACAGAACAGAGAGGTTCAGGAGATCCTTCATTTCCTCTGCCATCAGGCTATACAACACCTCAGCCAAAGGAAGTGGACTGATGTAATTATTATTGTTGCTGAATCATGTTCATCCTTTTATTGCCACAGTTCACCCATCTTCTAGTTTCCAGCATGATAACACATGATGTCACAAAGCAAAAGTCATATTAAACGGATTTCATGAACATGCCAATGAGTTCAGTGCACAAGCATAGATTTTGGTGGGATGCAGGGGATACATCTCTCTCAGTATTTAGAACATGTGCATTGTTCCCACCTAATAAAAAATGCTATACCAGTAGGCTACTGACACAACAATGCCTCTGACAGGGATGGGCCTTTTCTCTTCAGCACTGTCTTTTTTTACTCCCAAAATATGAATATGAATTATGAGCTCATCACCACTGAATCTTTTGAATCTTTTGTGGCAAATGTAATTAGCCCCACCACACACACACACACACACACACACACACACACACACACACACACACACACACACACACACACACACTATTGTAAATTCAGTCAGCAGCAGCACAGCATCTCCTCCTCTGGCACATGCAGGCAAGTTGACAACCATGGAGGAAGAGGGAAAAGGAGGAAGAGGTCCAATGATGTGAAAAGTGTAAAAGTCAGGTTGTGAGCCAAAAGTTTTTGAGTTTACTTTTAGAAGTGTTGTTTGTTGATTTGATAACTAATCTTAAGGTAATGTTGCCTATCCATAAATGATTGCTAGCCAGCAAAAGTAGCAGCAGACAAGCTAATCCAGCAGCTGTCAAAAGACAGTCAAAAGAATGGCAGCATGTGATTTGTTGACAGTGTGGGACATTTGAATTTGAAAACCTTAATGCATTATATTCCATTATATTTTGAAATGTCACCTGTGTGTTTCACACATTCCCCACTACATGTTTTCAGCTTTGTGACGGTGAATTTTTCAGAAAATCCAGTAGATTGTTAAATGGTTTATTTGGGTTAATGATTAGAAGTATTTTCTCAACCTTCAAAAAAGACTTAATTTATCTGTAAAATTTAAATTCACCAAATTTGGAGATACATTCTGAGAATGACATCATGAGATGAGCACAAAGAATTACGAAATAATTTGTTTATTTGTAAATGCAGTGACTCTCATGCTCTTGCTTATCCAGGAAAAGGCAGGGCCAGAAACAGCACTGGACGTTACATATTAATTTAAATCGCTCCTCCTCTTCTCTCCGTTTTATCTGATCAGACAGAGGCAGGATGGTCACTCTCTCTCTTTCTCTCTCTCTCTCTCTCTCTCTCTGTCTCTCTCTCTGTCTCTCTCTCTGTCTCTCTCTCTGTCTCTTTCCTCCATATGTGTTTCTATTTTGCTGCCTTTCTGCTCTTTCTCTAAAACCTCCCTCTGGTGTATTTCAGATCCAGGATGCCTGAGGCCCTTGCGACCCCACCTCCCACCCACCCTTTAGTGCTAATGAGTCAGTGGTGCTAAGAGTGTAGGGCTAGCTAGCATGCTGATGAAATGTAAATGGGCAGTAATGAGCACAATCACAGTCACTTGAGGGGAACACTGCCACAGCCAACCATACTGTCCCAACCTGCCTCCATCTTTCCATCACTGTGTTCCTGATGGACGGGCCCCAGTCCCAGGGTGGGCATGAGACTGACAGGGCCTGGCGCCTTTGCTGAAAGGAACCCAGTGGGCCTCTAGAGTGGCCCTTCATGACTGACTGCAGGGACAGGGATAGTGACGGCGACTTGGGTCTCGCTGGCCATTCTAAACTGGTCCATTAATTACACAAAACCCTTAGAGAAAATCAACAGACAAATTTAATAACAGGGAGGAGGAGTAGGAGGTTTGTGTGTACGGGTGTATGTGAGGGATTGTATCCATACACACTAGTGCTATCCACCCCCCACTGCTGTGAAGAAGGACTGCTCCAAGCTTATTGTCACCACTGACACTCATCAAACAAGGTTTTCTGTCACTTAAGGTCAATGATTTAAAGCCTGACAACAGGTTTAGTGAGGGCAATAAGTTGCAACAACATGGGCAATAAATTGTCACATTTGATGTTAAGTCATCCCTCAGCAGTCATGAGACCTCAGTGTGAGAGTTTCTTTAATTGATGATTCATGACAAACCATAAATTAAATGATGATTCTCCACATCGATCATATTGAAAGGCATTGACTTTATGTTGTATTCATCAGTCATCTAAATTTCATCAGTGATTTTCAGCAATCAGTATTTCCAAAACAATATTTTTTTATTATAGTATATTTATAACAGATTTATTGATAATTTTATGCACTTACAAATCTATTCTTAAACAGGGGCGTCGAGTAGATCAGTTGGATGAGCATCCGCCCCATGTGTAGAGGCTACAGTGGGCCTCACTGCAGTGGGCCCCGGTTCGAGTCCCGCATCGGACAGCCCTTAGCTGCATGTCATTCCCCCTCTCTCTGTCTCCCCATTTCCTGTCTCTCTACTGCACTATCAATAAAGGCACAAAAAACCTGAAAAAAAAATCTATTCTTAATGTAGAATTTTTTTTCTACAGTCTTTACAGAAGTCAGCTAATTGCAGAAAGGTTTCTTGTCAGTTTGAACAGTTATTCAGCAATATTTACATGGCTGCAGCCACCCTCAGTTTGTGCCTCTCGAGTATTTCCAGTACATCAGAGTCACAAAGCTAGTTTGTTTCATTTGAAATATAAATAATGCAAGATTCCTTACTGCTGTTCTGAAGGTGATGTCCAGAATACTCAAAGGAGCAAAGTAAAGCAGTATGACACAAGAAAAATATAAACACATTATTTTATATGACAATAAAAAAATTGATTTGATAATAAAGATTTTTAATTTTGTTTATCATTGCATATAATATGTCTAATTTCTGGCTATCACTGGAACATAGGAAAATATTTAATAACAACCAAATTCTTCCTCATGAGTTTTATCCAGGAGATCTGCAGGTTTGGAAAATGATTGTCAGCCAGCATGACAACTATTTTTATGGCGTTACCATTACCAGTAAACCAACTGCCTGCTTTGATGGGAAATTGCCAAAACTTTAAACATGGGGCAATATTCTCATGATCTTTATCCAGGAAACTCATGATATTCCTCTGCAATTACATTCACATGTCTAAGAAATACAAGGGTTAGAAACATGAGGCATGTGCTTATGTCAGTGGATAATATCAATGTACTGTGGGAGATTTGTAAAAGGAACTTCAACTTATGACAGCAAGTGGAAATCCCTTGGTGCAACCATTATGTTTAAATGTTGTGTTTTGCTCAGTGCAAAGTATCTCACAGCTCTTGTCTCTCACGTATTGTACTGTTCAAAAGATAGATATGTTAATGCAGAAAGTAGTTTGACTATGTTATTCCAATGCACTTGCTGTGCTGGAATAAAGTAGCAAAACCATCAGCTTGGCATATATCAGACTCTTGTGTATGTGTGTGCACATGAAGATATGGAAAACAGAAGAAGAGAAGAGTTTGGGGTTGCTGTGGCCCACTTCTTCTTCTCCTCCTGCTCTCTATTCCCCCTTTCTCTGCAGTGCTGTCAGTCTCCCTGGGGTCGGATCAGCGCTGCCACAATAGGTAGGCCGAGGCTATCAAAGTACACGTTTAAACTTTTTAAGACTTTGCAGGTTGGCTTTGTTCTCCTTTTCTCTGTGTTGTTCAGGCTCTCCTGGGTCCTGGGTTGGGAAGTCTCTCTGGGTGCTGGTGAGTGGCTCTGGGCTGTTAAAAAAGATGTTGGTTATCTTCTGGGAAAAGTGGAGGAGCTTTTCAAATTGGAGTGAGAGCTCAAGATCGAAGGAGATGAAGACAGGGAGCAGAGTGTTGGTTATGACAATGAGTGTGCATGTTCATATAATACATGGTCTTTCCAAGTGTATGTATACTGTATTGGTGTGCTAAATGTAGAGGAACATAATTATTATGATATCACTGTGTTTGTACCCTCTTTGGAATTTCTCCATCATGGTATGCACACCTCTAAACAGCCCTCTACCCTGTGAATGCATACAAACATGCATTCATGCAAACACATATAGACACCTGCTTCCCCTCTATGCACACACACAATCTGCAGCATCCACCACCACTGCTACCACCATGTCTCCTGCTGAAAAACCCCAGGCCTTTGGGATGATTTGATTAGCAATGATATCTGAAAACGGCCTCATCATGCTAACAAGATTAAGCTGAGGCCCTGTCTGTTTTCAGCACTGGAAATTTGCTAGGTGATTAAAACTGGCTCTCTCTGCTGGAACAGGAGCCTTAGTCGGCTAGCGGGATCGTTGCCAGGTAACAAGACATGACTGCTGTTTTGATGTGGCTATATACGCAAAAGGCTAAAGCTACAGTAAGCTGGTGGGAGATAAAATGGAAAACCTCTGTCCCTGGCCAGGCAATACAGAACGTAAAAATCCTCATTCACATGATAGTGCAGCTACTTCAAAGATGCAGCACAAAAAGCACAGCTAAAGCTCCACTCTATGATCATATCAGACACATGGTCACTAGTATAAACAAAAATTAACTTTCAGAAAAAGCAACGGTTCTTTATTTCTTACTAAGCATTCTCTCCTTAAGTCCCATTTTCACATTTAGTAGCTATGGACAACTACAGATCTTTCCAGATATAATTTTTGACAAAAATTAACATGGATTTTTGATGTTGGTGAAGTACACTGTCAACATCAATATTGGTGACAATGTTTGTTGGGTAAAATTGTATTATTTGCTATTATGTATAGCATTGATTTGGATTAAATACAGTACAGTAAATTAATACTAGTCTACTAAGATAGGTAAGCTAAATTTTAGTTAATTTCGTCGGTTAAAAGTATTCTTGTGCACTGACCACTGAACAAGGAAAAATTAAGTGTAAAACATTATTACTTATCATTGCTATAAAGGCACACCTCAAAGTATTTATCAGTGTTCTATGTTAACAGGAGCCAAGCTGCAAAATCTCCAACTTTTAGTTTACCATAGGAGGGCTATTAATTCTTCACTTCAACACTGTATTTATTCAATTGGATTATGCATGCATGGAGGGCCTAATGAGGGCTTAAAAATGCAATTATTGCTTAAGCAAAAAAAATCTGACTTTTTTGATAAATGTTTCTATTACCTAATAAATGGAGAATCAACAGACTTAGGAAACTGTTTTATTCAGGGCTTGAAATTAGCCCATCAATCATTTGCAGAGTTGTTAACTAATTCTCTCTTTCTTGCCTCTTTCTATTGCCCCATCCTCAAAATTCTGGCAATATGCAAAAAGGAAGAGGAAAAAGAAGAAAGAGATAAAAAAGAAGAGGAAAGAGTACCAATTTACATATGATAAACCTGGAAAAACATGAGGTCGAAAATAATATCAGTTAGGACAAACGGAAAACACTTACATGGAGGGTATGATATCCCTTAACAACGAGACTATGATAATGAAGTGCATTTATAATTCATAAGGTCTATAGGCAGAGGCCACTGGTGCAATGTGAACAAGGTTAATCAGAAGCGGGATGATCACAGAGCGCCAAAAGGTTGTACTGCGTTTTATGAGCATATTGATTATGTTTTCAGAACATAAGCATATGTGTGTATTATTGTATTGATCTGGTGAGTTCTCATCCATATGTGTGGTCTTTAAAGATAAAATTGACTCCAGTCAATCAACCATTACAATATGCAAGAAAGCCAATCAGTAGGTCAAAATCTGACCAAGGGGAGTACATCAGGCTAGAATATCATTCATATTCTATATTGCAATGCAGAAAAAAAACTTAAAGATAGAACAAAAGCAAGTAAGCCAGTGTGAAACAAAGATACATTGTTTCTTCTTACAGTTTTCATCTTTACATGATATATTACTATATAATCATCAGTCATCTGATGTCTAAACATCTATCTATTGGTTATGTTCTCTCTCACACTTATTTATAAAACAGCAGGTGTGATAGGGACACCGGGAGTTTGAAGGCACATATATAGTACCTTTATTCTGATTGTTACTTATGTCAATCAGTTCAGCTTAGCGTCTATATATCTCCGTGTACAGTACATGAGGTATGGGAGAGAGGCCGAGACATTTGTAAAATAAAAACAATAAGGCCATTTCATTGTATTCCTTCATCCAGTCTAAATGAAAGGAAGGTCTCCTCCTTGTCAGAGTTGATTGGAAAAATGTTGTAATGTGGGTGATGCGTGACATGGGACAGATGACATGAATGCATATATGCCCTGCTGTACATCAATTCAAACACAGGCGAAGGGAATATTCAAAATATATTCATGGAATGTTAAAAGTTATTTCAGGGAAGGATCACAAAATATTACCTTCACATGGTGATAAGATAAGGTATTTTTCATATTTCCATGTATTTTCATTCTTTTTCCCATTTTGGGGAAGGAGGAGGAAGAGTTTGGCCCCAGGCAAGATTAATAAGCATTTAAAACGGTTTCACTGCTAACCGGCAAATCACAGTGTGTGTTTCAGAGTATTGTTCACTACTGAGTGGCCATGAATGACATAAATAGATTGCCCTGGTATACTTCACTAGCAAGCTATTGAAGGCAGAAGCAAATAAATAAACAAAGTACACATCCTTTACCTATAGAATTTCCCTTGTATGTACAAATACAGTCTGGCAATCACATACACATAAACAGATAATACACACAAAACACAAAGTATACAAAACATATAATCCAGCTCCCATCTGAGACATAATTAATTCAAAACATGCCTTTCAGTGGCTTTTTTTCTCTCAAAAGACAGAATTCAAAACACTTAACCCCTATTAGATACCAATTGACAACAGAGCCTAAAATGGCTGCTGCAGCCGTTGGCTAAGACCAAGTTAGTGTCAATAGCTGGCTGGAAGCCTGTGTATGTTGTTACAAGCTGCCTCCACCACCACCAGTAACACCAACCTTCCTCCCAACAACACAGAAATCCACAAATAAATAAATAAAAACACACACACATGCATATACCATCCGCAAGAATACAGAGATGTATACATAAACACCCACTCCAAGGCAAGTACTGTGAACATGCTCACCAGGAATGGAAGAGTTCCATTTACTCTTGTTGCTGTAACAAAGTAATTTCTTTGAATTTTGAATATAATTACATTCTACCCCTGTCTTGAATACTTTAACTAAAATATTTTACTTTGCTTCACATTTAAAGTCAAAACTGTTACAGAGTGAAAAAAATAGTCACATGATGAAGTTACGATTAGCTGTGTGAAAACGCGAGAAATGAAAAGAGTCAAATCAGCAGATGGAGCAGAGCTGGCAAGTCTGCAGCAGTCTGTGGGAGCACCATCTACATCTACATACATGCTCTAAATGTGTACATTCACTAAGTGTCAAGGGATGCAAGGGGTGCATCAGCGCCTGGGCTGGATCTAACTGTTATGGATGGTATTATCCAGCTATGGTTTAGATTACCATTACTTTGGCATAGAAAATGTCATATCCACCTTAATTAATCACAGACTGTAAGTGTCCCAGATCAAACACACCTGCCTTGTTGCAATGCTAAAATACACCAGTATTTTAGCATTGCAACAAAGCAGGTGTGTGTTGTGCCTGCAGAGCTCATTCAGCCCAGTGTTTGAAAACTTGCAGGAGCGCAGTGAGACTGGTTTTATTTTGCATTAAGAATTAATGAGAAGAGGTGTTGGATGCAGAGCAGATTATAGAGAACTTTGCAGTGCACAAGACTCACAGAGTGACATTTAGACAGATTAGTGCAACAAATAACTAATTGATGTAACTCACTGCACAGAGGAGCATCAACAACTGTGTTGCCTAGCAACATAGTGTTTTGTCTGTGTTTGTTGGCTGCAGCTGCCGTGGAGTTTATGTTGTTTATACAACTCCACATTTTCTGCTGCCTTTACATTACTGTCAATTCTATATAAGTGGCAGCTGTTTGAATTATGTAGTTAAATATTGATAAATAATGTCTATGGACAGGTGCTGTCTTTTTAGAACAATTTAAAAAAACATTATAACCTTCATAAAAGTAGGATTTATGCAGGATTTATTGACTGTTGTATTAGACTACATTAGTTATATGCAAGCTGCACTTTGCATATACACACTCTTGCCCATAAAGTTGGAATAATTTAGTTTTCATTTTAATTGTGGTTTAATTGTGGTTTTATTTTCATTATGATATGTTTGGGAGAGATTGACTACTAAAGTTTTGAGAAGATATACACTTTATCTTTCAAGAATAAATCACATTGTCACAGTAATTTCATGGAAATATATATGTTCTTTAATCAAATAGTTTTTTTTATTGTATTATTATTATTATGCCCACATAATATTTTGTTACTTACTTACTTACTTACTTACTTACTTACTTACTTACTCTTTCTTGGGTACATTTTTACTTCTATTTGAGTAAAATTTACTTCTATTTTATTTTATTTTTATTTTACTTGATTACAATTTTCCAGTACTCTTTCAACCCCTGTTGCACACGCATACACACACAGCAAACTTGTGCCCAGGCATTACAACTGCAAAGTGGTTTAATGGCTGATTTTCAAACAAGCAAGCGCAGCCACCATAATTGAAGCCCTCCCCAAATTGTGTTTTTATTTTCCTCCCCAGTTCTGAAATATAATCAGTTTACCTAATTTCATTGCATTTCCTAATGATGCTCGCCCAGAGCAATTGTTCTGTGTGTTCCTTAGCAAACAGCGCGTGTCAGCTCACTGAGATTAATCTTGATTACTTTAGCCCTTGATGAAGTAGGCTACAATAATGCTCTAATTGGAGAATATTGCCACATAGAGAAAAAACACTGATAGATAGACCAGGAGATGGATGTTTGACTCCAAACTGCTCTAACTGTAATGCTGCTTGGAGTGATTAACTTTGGACGGATCAGTGGCTATGGCAGAAGGCAGAACACAAACAACAAATAAGGTACCACCTCTATGCCTCTGGTGTGCTGCAGTCATTGGTATGTTGTCACACAATAATGATGACTCACATTTTATTATCAAGACAAAGACAATGCTTCGTAAAAGTCAGTGTTGTGCAAGACATCCAGCAGATCTTTATTTTCTCCAAATAATTTCCTGACTGCTTTTACATGTTTTCAGTGATTTCATTTGGTCCTGGCATTTGTATTAGAGTAGCTGCTCCAAATAAATGAAACACTTGACAATATAACCTCAATTAATGTTATGCTACATTTTTATAACAATGTAAAACATTGCTGATTCAATTTAATAGCTATTTTAAGTCATATTTTAATATTGTGACTTGAATGTTTCTTAAAAAGAGTACTTGATTAGAATTGCACTGTATATTATTGTCAGACTCATAAAATAAAAAAAATAAAAAAAAGAACCAGAGATATGATCTTTTCTATACCATGTGTTCTTCCTTATGAAAACTCAACACTCACATTACCCAAAATGCAACTTGCATGATGACTATTTGATCAGAGATTCTGGTGTTTTATGCTGTTAGCAGCTGATTAAGCCTCAAGCAAAGATGGGGAGGGGGCTACAGAAGTCTGGTATGCTCACTTCCCTCTAACTCCACTCCAAGATTTTCAACCTGGAAGTCTTCAGACCTAACTGACACTGCCTCAAGTGACATCACTTACATCTTTTCTGTCTTTGGTGCACAGCGCACAGTACATAAAATGTGCGCTATTAATAATTCAGTACTACAGTATACAAAAGCATATTGTACACAAGGTAGCAGAATTAGTCATGTGTAAAGGTGTAGGTTAGAGATGAACTATTACATTAATTATGTTTTTGGGCCAACATGGGAAAAATCTAGTACAAAGAGGCCAAATAGTCTTTACATGACTTGCAATACAAAAAGTATCCTGTAGTAGGCCACAGAAAGCAGTTGAAATTTGCAGCAGAGAAAAACCAGCCCCAATTAACTGTGCTAGCATTGCTAATACTAGTTTCTTTGTCTCTCTCAAAGCCATAAAAACTGAGTCAGCGGCTTCTTGACTGAATTAAACAAGCTCGTAGTTGGAGATAAAACTTAGGACTATCCCTCTAACCTCATTACCTGGACCTGCAGTATAATGAAGCCCGCAAAAACACAGGTCCAAGTTCCTGTCATGTCACTACTTATGGAGACTACAGTATGCACCCTGGGGGCAACACCCAAATCTGCTCATACAGCTCTCCTGCTATTCTGCCCCATCTTCACTTGTGTAGTATTGTACGTGACACGGATGGGAACACACACACACACACACACATACATATACACACACACACACACACACACACACACACACACACACACACACACACACACACACACAGAGCTGCATACCACACTGCACCAAAGCTGTAGGAGAGACCCAATTTGCTTGTTTGGGACAGTTGTCTTGTGAGGTGTCGTATGCTGATCAGACATATGCTGACCCCTACCGATTTTTTTTGTGCTGACTTCCTTGTGGGTGCGTCTTTGTGTCACGACTTTGCTGAGTTTTGTTGAGGGGGTTGCAATGAGAGGACGGTTCTAGCCAGTATAGGGTATGTTCCTTGTTTGTCTTTGTTAAGAGCAATGGTAGCAAGCAGTGTATTTGTTGGCTTGTGTGTGTTTGTGTGTGTGTACTCGGGTTGTTTGGTAGCAAGTACATAAAATGACTTATTCAAAATCTTGTACACACACTCACTTTTTGAGCACCTGAAAAATATCTTGTGTGTCTGTATATACAATATGTTCAGACTAATAGTCAGCACACTGCATTCCTGTCTCCCAGCTCAATCTCTACCTGCCATGTGAGTGACACCTGCCAAAATGTGTGTGACTAGTGTTAAAGGTAAACACACACACTCATACCTCCAGAGAGCTTGTCACCTGCTCACACCAGGGGAGTTGCAGAGAAGAAGCTTGGATAGAAGGGGGAATGCAGGCAACAGCCTAACTGTGTGGACATTGGTGCTGTCTTGTGAAGGTGTGAATTTGTCAGTATGGAACATCACAACTCACACATACACACATTCAGCAGGACATACATTGGCTCGACAAATGCATTCTCACAAAGGCAGAGTCCTTGCAAGGAAAAAACAAGCACAAATACAAACATATCCCCATTCAAGCATATACAGTATCTTCACACAGATGTGCACATGCACACACTCCTATCCACCCACTATACCACAGTCCTAGCAGGACTAGCAGGTCACCCACAGTAAAAGTCTACTGTTCATCATGCCACGTCAAATCCTGCTGCACCGTGTCTGTGCATGTCAAAAAGGCCTTTCTCTGAGAAGCCTGACAAGATGCAGAAGGATCAGTCATGCTGTACCAGAAAGATAACGTCACCAGAATCTGTTACGACATATTGAGGGGGGAGAAAAAACCTGTGACACGTTCCACAAAAGCCACGCTTAAAACAGAAGCTGTGTAGTTATTTGGTGATATTAATGTATGACGACAACTAGCAAAAAAAAAAAAAAAAATCAATAAAATTATTTATGACATCTCCATCTCCATTGGCTGCAATGTCTATAATACTATTCAAATGGGAGCAATGATGATAAGGTTTGGCCAGGGCTTCTATAAAGGGATAGGATAGGGGGATGGGATGGGATGGGGGTTGGGGTGGAAGACAAGGATGAGGGGCTCCAGATAGCTCGCTTGAGGCTGTCTCGAGTAACATAAGCTCTTCTTTTATTTGTCATTTTGTGGATGGAATCAGAAGAATAAATGCAGCTCATAGTTTGCAGGGAGGTCTGAGGGTTGCCCCCATCTCTGAAACCATATAGCATATAATCTATACAATGTATGATACATGATGAATGATTATGTTTCATCTTGAATCTATACTTGAGAACATGGCCAGAGATTAAACCTCAGTGTTGGTCTAGCAGTGTTGGGAGTCAAACAAGTACATGCCACATGTTTAACATATTGTTGTCCAAAGCATATTTATACAAAAAAAAAAACAATCAATATATCAATACATGTTTAATACAGTGCCAAACCTAAAAATCACAAAATGCTAAATGGAATACTCAAAGAGACTTAAAATATGCACCAATGCTTAATATCAGTAATACTTAACTGCATGTTTCCTTAATTCTTAAATCCTTAATGAGTAAACATTTAATTTGCACTCGTAAATGCATTTTACCACAGTATGTCTACACTCACCAAGCACATGGAACACCTGCTTATTCATGCAATTATTGCATAAAATCCTGCAGATACAGGTTAGGTTAATGTTCACATCAAATATTTTTTCACACATCAGTCTTGGAGTTTATGCAAAATGGCGTTAAAACTAAAAAACATCCACTTAACAGCAGTTATACAAATAGAAATGCCTTGTTGATGAGGGGGATCAGAGGAAATGGCCAGAGCGGTTGGAGCTGACAGAAAGGCTACAGTAACTCAGATAACCACTCTTTACAACTGTGGTGAGCAGAATTGCATCTCAGACATGTCAACGCTTGAGGTAGATCGGCTACAACAGCAGAAGACCATGTCAGGTTCCATTCCTGTCAACCAAGAACAGAGATCTCAGGCTGCGGTAGGAACAGGCTCACCAACACTGGACAGTTGAAGACAGGAAAAATTTAGCCTGGTCTGATGAATCTTGATTTCTACTGAGGCTACAGATGGTAGGATCAGAATATGGTTACTTAGCACACTTTGGGTCCCTTAATACTAATCAATCATTGTTGAGTATACATCCTGTCTGAGCATTGACAAGTACATTGTGACAATAAAGGGATGGACATGACCAGCAAAGGTTGTTTTTCTGCCACAAAGAACTTAGGCCATACCCAGTATTGGTATTGTGTTCCTAATAAAGTGCTGCCTTCTCACACAGTTAGAGTGGATTTCATGTAATGTTCGGCATGTACTCCACATACAGTCCAACAGCAGCTTTGGCTTACAGGAATTTTTGAAAGTTGACAGTCTTGTGTTTTTAGACCTCAGCACAAACACACACACACACACACACACACACACACACACACACACACACACACACACACACACACACAAGCAAACAAAAACACACACACACACACACACACAAACACACACACATAGAAGCAGAAGGAGAGCCAACTGTACACTAAATAAAGCTGCTTGTCGTAATAATGATGAGAGCCGACTCCATTATGTTCTTTTGAGTTTATTTCTCTGATTTACTGCAGTCAAAGTGACACGTGCCTGGGACAGTCTCCAAGGTTGCTGTCAGGGGGAATTTAATGTCCTTGGCTTTAGCATCTTTCTGGGAGCCTGTCACATCGGCTCAGCACTGACTGGCATACCAGCTGCGACCTCTGGCATTGTGAATATTAATAGAATATTGATACCTCCAAAATATTATGGTAGAATTCTTGTCCTCTCCCCCCATGTCTCTCTGTGAGATTATGACCCCCCACTTCCAATGTTATAGAAAACCCAATTAATTAGTTGTTTTTTTTTTACTATATCTCCCTCTCACTTAATTAATTATTAGTTAAGCGAAAAATACAGATGCGTTGAATGTTTAAAATTAGGTTCCAATGGTCTGTGGGAGCACACTGGCTGAAGTGTGGGTGGTTGCAACCAGGCTATTTCAGACTATTTACACACACACAAACACACACACACACACACACACACACACACACACACACACACACACACACACACACACACACACAGAACAGAGAGAGAGAGAGAGAGAGAGAGAGAGAGAGCACGGTTTATCCATACTAACACTCAAGCTGTTGCATAAGCCACACCATGCATGTACCCTCATGTGGACGTTTCTTAAAAACAATGACTCAGCCATGAGCAAACTGGGAACTCATCCAACTATCTTTATTCATGTTTCTGCCACTGCAGTTACACCAACCAGTGTTTGTAAGACCCCACTACCACTTTAAATCCCCTCGTAATGCTGGTTTTCCTTTCCATAGGCTCCCTTCGATCTCACAAGTGGTAGTAAAGTGAGGGAACATTTTTTAAACACCATACTCTTGGGTGGCTAATTCAGTTGAACAATAAATATATAATTTGCTTTGTCAAGTTGATATATTCTGGTTGATATATATATATATATATATATATATATATATTATGATCCATTCCCCAAAGGATGAACACTTTAATTTGAAAAGTATTTTTATACTTTAAAGCCCTTCAAAACTTGGTTTCAAATATTTAGTATTTCTCACTATAGCATCAAATATTTATGACTATATTAACAACAATCACAGCTAAAGTTTGTTATTATTTAAAACTCCCAAAACACAAATCAGCTTCATCATGATTTTGTGTGTGTGTGAGAGTGTAAATATATAAATCTATCTTGTGAAATTACCATAACTGTTCTAACTTTAACAAAAAATCCTTTGTTCATGTAGGACTCCATTGTGCAAAATAAGTTGACTCAAAAAATAAGTTTCCAGGGCCTTTAAATAAAACTTCACTACCATAAATACCACACCCTAACTTTGAAAAGAAGGTTATTATGAACCAAACAACTTTAGTATATTTCCTTCATATAATATTGAACCACATGACAAGCTAACATATTTCATCACAAGGGGCATTGATTTTGATGTAAACATAATTATCAAAGAGCATCAGAGTAAATTGGTGTGAAAAGATAGAAAGTTCATTATCAGTCAAAACACTTGGGAGTGTGTTACTCTAATTAATTTTCTATAATGAACCCAATGTTTTTGTTAAGCTCCAAAATACCTCAGTGACACATTGCTGACTGCAAGACCTCATTGCAGCTCCACTGGGTTTTGCAGGGAAGCTTGTGTTGGGTTATGAATTTCAGTAATCTGGTATATGCTGGTTTTTCACCAGTAGTGGTGAATAATAACAATTAGAAATCTGACATCATGTAACAGGATATAGTTTTAAAGCCTGAATTAGTGGCTGTAGTTTTTCTATCATTAAAAGACATTTTAAAGTAACTCCATTTGGTCAAGTCAGTGCTGTCCCCTCTATGCATGCACTCTCAGCGGTGGCATCAAACTATTTTCAATAATTGATTCCGCACTGTAATTGAACAGCTTGACTGAACGACATAGCTCATTACTTTACTCATTAGTTAATTATCGGAGAAGTAGGACAAGTCAATAAAAGTGAAGGCAGTAAATTCCGATACTAATTAGCAGCGTTTCCTTTGAGACATATTTAAAGGCAGATTAGTTACCTGAATGTCCCACAACGGGATAGGAGGGGGCTGGTGAAGGCAGTGTGTGTGTGTGTGTGTGTGTGTGTGTGTGTGTGTGTGTGTGTGTGTGTGTGTGTGTGTGACAAGAGATATCAATAAAGTGGAAGAAATTATAGTTACAGCAACATGATGGAACTCCCCAGAAGACAAGCTTTTCATCTACATTGGGATTCAAGGTAAGGAGACTGATGACTGGCAAATGAATACAGGGGGCACTCCGGAAAAGTCTAAATGATTTCTTGTTTCCATTTCTGGTGAAATTGTGTTATGTTAATACTGTTAATACAAAAAAAATGTTTTTTGTTAATGTACAATGCAAAAAAGTGGTGGCAAAAATAATAGGATGTAAATTATTTAATAAATAAATGAGCAAAAAAAGAAAAAGAAGGAAGAAAGTGTTTAAGCATAGCATATACAATTATATATATATACATACACTGTTGCCCATAAAGTTGGAATAGTTTTGTTTTCAGACACAATCCTCTGTTTATTCCTATTTAAATGCATCAGTAATCACTTTTGACCAGGTGCAATGATTACATTATGTGTCCCAATTACTCAGGTGAAATGAAATAAATCACATTGTCACAATCATTTCATGGAAAGAGGTAAAACATGTTTTATTCCAACTTTATGAGCAACAATGTATATATATATATATATATATATATATATATATATATACATAAAAATTTGCTATACTCATCAGTAACATCAGCTGGGAATGTGTCATTGACACATTGCTCCAAACTGATTAATGTAGAGAATCGATTAAAGCTATTCTCCCTTTCTTTATGAGCCTCTCCGCCTGTATTTGTTTTCTTGGCTAATGCCGCCAAAAATAACCGTTTGACATATTGGGCCAACTGTGAATAACCGTGACTGGGTTCATGCACTCCTAACAGGGGGGCTTTGCAACAGCGTAGCGCAGATGCCCTGTCAGCCAATCATAAGACGCGAAAGAGGGCCAGGCGAAGCAAACACTAGTTTCTTTTTCACATGCAAATTCTAGAATGTGATAATAAACACCTGACATGGAGCGTGACTGAATTATCCTGCCTGTTTAATCAAAGGCGCTGCTTATTGCAGCGCCCAACCCTTTGTTGCCCTTCTTTCATTCAGTTTCCTCTTTGAAAAGCATTTCATCACCTTCTCTTTTCTTATTCTTTTTCTCTTCATTCATATTTCTCTCTAGACTTTTCTTTCTTCTTCTTTCCTCACTTTCTCTCTTCTTCCTTCACATCCGCTTCCTAGACTGTTAATCTTTCTCCTTCCTTTTTCTCTCCCTCCCTCCCTTCTATCACTGAGCTGTTTCACAGTCATACATTATCACTTTTTTTGTCAATTGGCTTTAACCGTGCTTAGTAAGTTTTGTGAAGAGCCATCGGTGGGGGCCCCTTGGGGACAAGGAAATGACAGAGGGCGGCCTTTATTTACCTCTGCGGCCCCTACCGTGTCGTCTGCTTAATCATGTGGCTAATCGACAACACTGTCTCCCCGCTCGCCCGCACCCAGACAATGGGGAACCTCATTCATATTTGATACAATGGAGTGTTTAAGTCACTGCACGCGTCTGAGGAGGAGGATATTGTGTTTCATTGTGAAGGACTCCACAGGGACCTCCTCCCTGCCCACCCAGGCCTCCCTATCTGTCCTCCTCCTCCCAACTAGCATATGCTTGGCACTTCTGGTGTTAAGCAGGCGGGCCCCGGCTAATGCAGCTGGCTGGACGCAAGGGCCCCAGCCTGGTATCAAAGCATTAATTCCCATGATTAATTCAAATGGTTAATTCTATTTTATCGTGGCTTAAGAAAAATTACCAAGACAAATATGTACTCCACCAAAGAATGAATTACGTAGAGGTGTGTTTAATAATGCAACAGGGCATATAATAGGGACTCTTTTCCTTGCTCTAATCTCCTCACCACCTCCACTTTAAAGAGGATAGTGTCAGATGCTGGGCGCCATGTGCTGCCTCTGTTCTTTAATATATCTAAAAAGGGATTTATCCCTTGTGTCCTGTGTCTGTTTATGTGTCTGTTGCTACTTAATCACTCCCTGAAGCCACTTGAAATGGCATTTCAGTGGTCCAGCTTGGCTATGGTTGAAAACTTACATAACTGCAAACACGTTTATTGATGTGAACAGCTGATATATACTTCCTCTTGGTCCCTGTCAGTTTCTCTCTCCCTATCTCTTTGTCTCATGCTGTCTTTTCTCCTCCCTGTTACTTTAAAAGATTAACCAGGGTCATTAAGGACACTGAGAAGGTTCATTTTGTTACGAGTGGCAAATTAATCATGGGGGGATGCCATTTAATGACACACTTCCCTGGACTGATTACTTGTGTTCTTGCTAATTACATTGGTTAACTACAGTGCACCTATGAAGGTCCTTTTGGTATTTGGTCTCTTAAGTCCATGGGCCCCCTTAAAGACACACTTACAAGTTGTTTTCTCCTTCAAGCAAATTAAAGAACATAAAAGAAACAGCTGTGTATGGCACGGTGCCCTGACGAGCCCATTACTGACACGTTTGCCTGTGCCACGGAAGGAACTTAACTGTGTCCTATAACCTTATAACAAGGATACGCCACTCACTGTAGTTTTACTGTCGCAGTGGTGCAGAGGTCTTCCTCCTCATTTCTCTCTCCTTGTCTAAATGAAAAGAGTACAAAAGCCTAGCGTCATTAAAAACCACCATCATCAGGGCTGGCTGGCTTCATTTGTCGTCCATTATTACTGAAGACAGCTCAGCCTTCAGAGCCTCAGAGGTGGGGAGGAGGGTGATAGGCAATACAATACAGGTTAGACAGAGGGCCACAGCCCAGTTAATAAGGGAGGGAATCTTGGGGCAGGTAAGGGTCAAAACTGGACACTTCCTAGTATGCAGAAAAGAGCAATTCATCTGAATGGAAATGTCAACAGAGACCATCAGGTCAACAGCTCCAGGCTAACTTGGACCTGGGTGTGACTCCTGACACTCAACAGTGGACAGGGGCCAGATAATGGGTTTAGGACCCTGATGGTTATCTCTTGACTCTGACTTGTTTTCATTCCTCTCCTCTCTTCCTCTGCCCCTCCTTCAATCCCTCCATGCTTTCTCCCCCTCTAACGACAACTGAGGAGGGGTTAAATGGTCTAATTCCACAGAGATATTTGGTGGGACAAGATATGTGACAGATGTATTGCGATGAACGCAGTGCTGGCTTTACTTAGAAAATGTGTGTGTGTGTGTGTGTGTGTGTGTGTGTGTGTGTGTATGTGTGTGCGTGTGTGTGTGCGTGTGTACGTGCGTGTGCGTGTGTGTGCGTGTGTGTGTGTTTGTGTGTGTGTATATACAACAAGAAGTTCTGCTGTATGACCACCGTAATTGGTAGGTTTATTTATGTACTTTCTCTAGTTCCCGCAAATTACTCCTTTAAAAGACCTAAGGTTTAAAGCTGTTTGTTCACCATAGTCACCATTGTTTAAAATATTAAGATTTTGAATAATGCAGTTATTTACATGTGACTGCCAGTAGTTGACAATACATCCTTTACTTGATGAGTTGAATGAAAGGGATTTACAAAATACTTCTGACATGTGAAATGTGGAACGCTTATTATTTTTTTTTTTTTCAAGAATGCAACCCATTTGTGTGGAAGACAGCAGATAAATATCCACATCTTCCTCATGTCAAAATCTGTTGAAGCATTTGGAGTGCTTTGATTTTTTTTTCTTCTAGCTCATTTTGAGACGGCTTAGAGGAGATCCTGAAAAGACCTTTTGAAATGGACCAGAGCTGGCAGTCTGGCTATTTGGTAACCCCCTCATTTTCCTCAGCCTGTTTTACAATCTCATTAAATCGGCCCTTTGTTTTGCCACTTTCCAAGCTCTGATCTCTGGCTTAGGACGAGTCAAAAGGCCAAGACAGTTTGAAAAAGGCTCCCTCCACCACAAAGAGGCCTCTTGTTCTCAATCATTCCCCTCTTCAACATCACCCAGGCAAAAAAGAGAGGGAGAGAGCAAGAGGGTCATTCACTGGTGTGATATCGTGAGAACTTAATGAAAGTTTTATAACTCTTGAAATGTTTATGACCTTCTCACTCAGCAGCTTGTCCCACCAAGTAATGCCTGATTCTGACAAGAGCCTAATAGCTCACGTGGTATTACAGACAAAAAATAAGGAAAAAATATGGTGCATAAATATTTGACATTGGTGAAATGACTCAACTCTGAAAATATCACCTGAGAAAAGATATGATTTTTCTATTTTAATCTAGGTGGGACTATCACCAGCTGGCCTTTTATTTAATTCCAGATAGTGTATATGCCATCAGTACTTTACCTTGGCTGTTCAGTTGCTACAGGGAGGCACAGCACATAGAGATATTATTATCTCTTTGGCAGCCCGGGCCTCTCAGGCATTGCTAACAAAGTCTTTCTTCTCTTCCCTGCCCAGCAGCTTTCCAGCTCTTGATAAATACTGCTCTATTGTGGCCTTATTATGCAACATTCCACTCAATTATGTCACTATGTTTACAGGGTGTAAAAACAAAAGAACTGAAGAATCGAAAAGGCCAATCAAAAGCCGATTCTGCTGCTGTTACTGCATCATGTTAAGATCCTAATGCATTCAATAGTGTTGTATCAAAGATCAGAATGAACGCTAAATGCAGCCTCTTTCGCTCAGTAGACAGTAGTTACTGAATTACTCTTCTTGCAAGGACTGAGCAGAGCTCCATCTTGGTACTGTGAACCTGTCATGAAGCAATGAAGGGGAATCCAGCACCCATCTGAAACAAATGACAAAGTCTATTGCCCAAGGCCCCTCTCTCCCTCTTCTTAACAGCTATGCTGTGAAGCCATCACTGTCCACAAAATATGATAAAACCCATGCCATAATAGGATTCATAAACATGCCCAAATACAATTTGCTGAGATGTATTTCAGGAAAAGACAATCATTTACAACTTCTGAGGGGGATTTAGAATAAGTATGTTTGTATGCAAATCCGGCAAACACGTTTTATGTACTCCGCTCTCACAGATCATGAAAGCGCATTAGATTTATGGCAATGTGTGTGCATAATTGTGAAGATGGTGGGGAGGGGGAAAACAGGAAGAAGAAGAAGAAGAAGAAGAAGAAGTCTTGGGATTTATACTGAGACCTTATTGGGGGTTTTGATTAGTGTAGAATGAGCACAGCTTTCATGCCCCAGACATGAAAAACAATTGCTGCCACTTGGCTGAGTCCTGGGCATCCAGGCCCCCAATGCTTCCACATGGGATGCCGCCAACATTTGCTTTTGGCAATAAAGATAGCTGAGGACAAAAGACAAACAGCAAGTACCTCTTGGGAAAATTCTTATTTTCTTTCAAAACAAGAGCATTTAAAAGTGAAAAGTTTAACAGGAAGATATATTTTCATGGAAAATTATTATATTGGTTTATTAGTGAAGAAATTAATCTTAAACCATACATTATTAGATTAAAAACGTATGTCCAGCTGTCATTGTGAACATGAACCTGGAAAATATGACTTTTCTGTTTTTCTGAGACATGCAACTGTTTATTAAAGGACAATTAAGTTTTCAACTTTTGTCCAAATCTTTTTATGTGTTCACTCTTGTATCCCTGAAGTTTTTATCTGTGTAATCCCGTAACATTTAAAGTTAAATCCTCTTGTAAAAAAAAAAAAAAAAACTTATGAATCCTGATTGGTCCTCTATAAAGATGACAATTTAAATAAAGAAAGTGTTATAATGTCTAATGACTTTATACTACCTTGGCCTTACATTGACACCATTACAAATTGTAATTCAATACAGACCAATTCACAAACTCATTTATTATCCATAAAGGAGAGGAGAAACAACTGCTTTACGCCACGTTAGTGTCATTTTGAGGTGTGTTTTCTCTCTCTTGTTCTGTTAGGAGACATCATTGCAATGTGGCATGGATTTGGGTGTCTGAGACAGCAGCTTCCTCTTCCTCTATCTCAATCATGGTGGGAGAGACGAAGCAAAGGAGTGGGGGAGATTTACCCAGGAATCTGGAGTTTTTTGGAATTAGAGTTCAAAGGAAATCCCTGCAGCCTACATAAACCACCCTCAATTGGCACAAGGAGGAAACTCAATTTGCAGGGAGCTGCGCTGTATACTTTTTATAGAGGAACTTTTAGTCATTAGGCCATATACTCCATCTTACTCAAAGAGCCAGGCGACGCGGTAGGAGGCCACAACGTGCTTCTTGTTCAAAATAGCAGGAATGAACCCCCCACACCATAGAAGAAAAATGTCTCTTAATGAGAGCCCAGTTAGTCCCTGTGTCTTCAGATGGTGTCCTGTTTGTTCAGAAAAGCAGGGGGATCTGTGTTAACCCTTCCACATCGAAATCTGCTTAGAATGTGTAATCCTATCTAGTATGCATGTAGCAGTCTTCAGGCAGGGCTGTACAGGAAAATCAGCCAAAGATGCTGTATCAAATTAAACATATGTGTGAAAAAAGCATACTCTTTTGGGCAACAATCAGTCCACATTGAAAGAGAATGAATTTCTTCTGAAAATCTAGTTTAGGGTTGTCATATACATTTAAGTCAAATGGGATTTGAGAACAAAACACAGTTTGAAACGTGACCAAAGACTCAATAGTTGATCTGTTTACAAAAACATTATTCACTATGCATACTTTAGGACTTTCATCAAAGTACAAAACTGCTTACATGAAAAATGGAAATATAATAAAACACATTTAATTTCAAATATGTTTGAAGTTAAATATTTAAATGTATGCCTTCAAAATGAAATAAAAGTAATATATAATATATATATATATATATATATATATATATATATATATATATATATATGTATATATTATATATATATGGTCATTTTTTAAATTGGCCAAATTTTGATGGTGTGATTATATTTATGATTTGAGTTCAATGACTAATCATACCAAGGTGGACCAAATCTGCAAGTCACAAGACAAATTCACAAAGTGTGCTTATTCTATTATCTAGGGATTCTAAACATTTGCTTAGTTGTCCATTCTCCCCCATAATTCCTTTTAACATTATTTTAAACATTTTACAATTTTACCAGTGAAATTAAAGCTGGAATTTTCTTTTTTTTTTCAATGGCTGAAAACAGCAAGTAAAATTTAAAATGATGTGGGTGTTTGAGAATTTCTATTTTGGTCCAATAATGAGTGTGAGAATTTGTCATTTGTAATTTGTTGTCAAGTAAAACAAATTTCATTGTAGCTGATCTGTCATTCAATCATTCAATAAGTGATTTGTTCAAACTGTTAAAGCTACAACAATCTATACATTTTTCAATGAAACTGTTATCTTTGTAGGTTGTAAAAATCTCTATGTCTGCTTCCTGTTTAAGACTCCAACCAAACATCATATTTCATAATCTCCATCTCCCCTTGTCCACCTGGGTTCTTGCTAACCTTTGTGAACTTTGAACTTACCACACAGCTCTTGCCAGCCATCATATTTGTCTCTTTGTGTCCTTTGTTGCCCTTCTGTCCCCCATTCTCCCCCTTCACTATATATGGCAGATTAATGACAGCTAATAATATCTGATGTTCCTGGACATTGCGCCTGGTAATGAGATGCATTCCCAATGGGTAGGCAAGGTGTCACCACTAACAAATTCCCCGTCACTGTGTGCAATTAGCCTGTAAAAAGGGTGGAAAAATACACTAAATCAGTATCAGCCAAGATGGATGAAGTGCACTGAACGAAAAATACCCCTTTGTTACCAAACACCCAACACGGAGGAAGAGAAAGAGAGAGAGAGAGAGAGAGAGAGAGAGAGAGAGAGAGAGAGAGAGAAAGAAAGAGAAAAATGTCTCTTTTCCTCCTCCACATCTTTCTCCTGGAGGAGATGTGGACAGGTTACCTTTATGGAAACATTATTCCATGACTGCTCCCTGGCAGGAGTTCATTACAGCTCAGCCTAACGTTGAAATATTCTCTGCAAAATGTCAACATATGTAAATGAGAACTCAGCCCTCATTCGCATGTCATGTTTTGTTAAAAGTTGTTGCAACCTTTCTTTCCTACTTATTCCTGGCTTTCCATTCCCCAGTCCTTACTAGGTCGTCACTAGGAATGTAGCACTATATGTAGCTATATACATATGTACATTTAGAAAAAAAACAAAGAAAAAAATAAATATGTACATATTGCTTGATACTGATCATTTCATTTTATTTTTATACCATTGAAAATATAAAGGATACACTGCTTTATAAATATACATTTTTCATTTAATAATTATCTCTTAAATATGGCAATTTTGTCAATAAATGATGCCGTAACTTACTTTGAAATATTAGCCTTTTTTAAAGTCATAGATATCTCACTTTGAAATGAAACCAATTTGATTCGATTTCTGCTTTAGCAAAATTCTGAAGAAGTTAAATCAAACACCAAATAACAGTTTTTCTGTGTTATGTGGCTGTATTTATATCTGTAATTGTAGGCCATATTAAATCATGTTCAACAACATCGATCCCTGAGGGCAGTTTAAATATTAGTGAGCATTAAATCAATATCAATACAGGCTGTTGTTACACACTAAAAGGACACTGGCATGATTCAACATTTATGCAAAACAACAGCTAAACTGTGGCATAATGTCTTGGCTGGTGCCATACTCACTGTAGGGCCCTATGGCTACTCCGAGTGATGAGAATGGATAGAGCTTCCATTCACAGCCATCCATGTGTGCCCAGTAACTCAAAGCATTGACTAGTTGCCCAGTCATCCCCAAATGTGACAGCTAGCACAAGTCAGAGCAAGTGGCTAGTGTTACACTAATGCTGAAACACCACCTACCTCACCCATAAACTCACAGTGTCTGTACTGATGATGTTCAGCATGACATTCAAAAGCTCCTTTGCCTTCCAGGGTGAGTGTGAGGCAGATGTAGATGCAGAGCTATATTCTGAAAAATTTCCCACCGTGGAGGGGCTTGCATGGGGGGGTTCAGTTTGGTTTGTGCTGCTATATATGTATGAATGCATCGATTCAGTCTTGCATTGTCAAAAATTCATTTTATGCAGGAGTACTGAAGATGCCAACTAGTTCACCTAGAGCTCTGAGGAAAGGGGATTTGGCGCATTGTGCCTCTGAAAAGAATGCTGCAGTACTCCCATATTCAGCAGCCAGCTCCCTGTTCTGCTTTGTACCATTACTGTACCCCTATTGACAGGCTGAATCTGTGGGGGCTCTATCAGCCTAATGAAAATTACATTCACACCCGTGTCACTCCTGCCTATACAGCCTACATTATGCAACGGATGAGCATTGGGGCCAGGGTATCTAAGTTGGATAGCATTTCTTAAGCTGGATCAAACTGGAAGCACAGGAAGAGTATTGGCAGTGATATGAACTTGATGAGTTCAACGGTAAGAATATTCACTTTTCACATATAATGAGAATGACAAACCCAGTTGGTTGCTGGGTTGATTTTCGAAGACTTTTTTGGGAGGAACCTTCTTTGCAATATCATTACGTGGGGTAAAATTGATATAAAAATTGACTTTTTGGAATAATTGACTCTATGCTCATAACGAGAGGGGATCCCATCATTTATTATGAGCCAAATGTATGCTACAATATAAGAAATCCAGTTAGGAGAAAAGTGATGAGTTTCAGGAAGGCACTGAAATCTACATGCAAATGCATAATAATCACACATCTACAATATTGCAGTGTTAAGAAAAAAATACCTTGAATTCAATTATCATGTGGGCTGGAATAATCATACTGTTATTGGAAACTCAATTATGGAGGCAAGCCATGTCTAGAAATTAGCTGAACTTAGCTAAGGCAAGTCAGCCCCTTGAATTCATCAAGTATGGATTATCACAATATTACATGTTCACTTTGATTCTGCTGTCCAAAGACAAACATTCACAGTCACTGCTGCATACTCCCCACGTTTGTTTTATTCATGAACTGTGCTCTGATCTATTATACATACAAAACTGATTCTATGCTGATTGCCTCAGGCTAAGAGGCTCAGACATAGAATTAATTATATTATATACACATGCAAGATAATTGTATATGATTCGGTCAAACACAGAGGTATTTCCCTATGTGTGATTACGAGTGTTGCTTCACCGGCAATTATTTTTATTATTGTTGCTAATATTGTTAATGTTATTGTTTTCTCATTACAGCATTTCTCTGGGGCTTATTTTTAAGGCATTAGGATGTATGTAACCGCTACTCTGGAATAAATCATGGCATTGGCTGACGAAGCCCATGACATTAATACCTAAGCTGCATGCTCATATACCAAGAAATTTACTTTGAAATTAAACACAGGGGTAGCCCAGGTCGGGCAAAGGAAATAGAGATATGGTTGTTAATTCATTAAAAAAATATTAATGAATTATCCCCCTCTATACAGTGTTCATGAGATGACCATCCTTTTGAAAATTTTAACATAAAAAGCATTTCCTCTGGCTGATATGAAGGGTAGATCTTTCTTTATTATTAATATTATATTGGTTGATATTTGTGCTCTGTTTTCCATGCCTGAACATGATTGAAAATATCATTTCCATTTGGTACTGGGACTGTCATGCATGGTTTGGTTATCAAATTCCAACACACACAGCAAGGTCCAATATTATTCCACCCCAATATTGTCCAAAGACATTTACAATAAATATACTCGGCTTATACAGAGTTTACTATGAAAAAAGTGTTGGACCTACGGAGGTCAATTGCATGCCTGGGTGGCATTTCTAATAAGTATAATGTGTTTAGGCATGGCCATGGAGAGAGGTGTTAGAATATCCACTGATATTTGCATGCATAGATCAATCTTGTGTGAATGCATATATCATAGGGGAATGTAGTAAGGGAATGTTTGTATGACTGCATGTGCTGTATGTGGGGGAAATTGCAGGCCCTATATTGTGTTACACTATGAATGGACAAAACTCAAATTAAAATTTTAACTTTCATTTTTCAAATGCTTTCATATGTAACTGGGTAATTAAAAAACATTTATATGTAAACACTTTAAACCCTTTTTCTTTGCAAAATGAAAAAGGAAAAAGTGTTATAATTTCTTTTCTTTTTTTATTTTGCTGTCCAGCATCAATGATTATAGTAATATACGTGTTCCTTTTTATGATTCTGTCATCTTCAAGAGTTCCTTTCAGTTCACGCTGTTAGAAGCCTTACCCCTGTTTTCCCCCTACACCGCTGCCTGCCATGGCTGAGCTGGGGAACATGCAGCCTCGCTCCGAGACGACTTCAATCCCTTATTATCAGGAGCGCGCACATTGCTGCTCACAAGGGTTTAATTTATTTGTGCCTGTTTCAGCCCAAGATTAAAGTTTAATTGGCACTGACTGGCAGCTCCCAAGTTTTGACTAATTCTCCTTATCGGGAATCCTTACCGAGTAGCTCTGGGCAATGTGAGGTCTGCCTGCCTGCCTGCTTCCTTGTGTGCGTGGCAACAGTGCCCACACACAAACACACACACATTTACACACAGAGGTACACATGAAGTCAACATAGTAATCTCTTATTTTAATTGGTCGATAGATTGAGTACCTGTGACTATATGCTTATTTGAATTGTGTGTTTTCTAGTTGTGTGCGTGAGTGTAGGTGCAATTATGCATGTTTGCGTTTGTGTGTTTGAGAGGTAATACATGTGTTAGCTTCATTGGCAAGACCCCCAAAAGCTTCTGGATTGTTGGGTAATTAGACATGCATCCTATTATTTACTCCAGACTTTATAATTGATTTGTGAAGGTGGAACCACCATGCTATAGTGGAGACTGCTCTTGTGTTTCCGAAAAGCAGGCCGAGCTTTTGTGACTTGATGTATATGGATGTTTATCTAAAAGCAAAATTTCTTAGTTAGCTTTGCGAACACAACATCTGAAAAAATTCTGTGTAATAAAAAAAACAACAACAACATTGAATTGTGGTTTAATGCTGCTTGTGTTGCCACATTTTCCATGAATTGCTTACACATAAATCATTATAAAGTGCATTAGAGTAGAGGGATTGCATTTCCATAAGTGCGTGTTTATGCCAGAGTGATACACAAGCGTAAATAACACTGATAATCTAAGCCTGTGTTTCATCAGCCAAATCTATGTCTGAGGGTGCAATTATTTGTGACCTGTAATATTAGTGGCAGCTATTAAAAACTGTGGAGGATTTGCAAAGCTTCATTTACTCAGTTGAGGAGATGTGCGTGAAATAGAGTTACTTTGGTTGTAGCTAATGTCTCTAATTCTAATGAGCAGATCTTCAGTGTTGCAGCGATGTGCTCCTAAACTGGGAAGCACTGGATAAAGAGAGTTCTCATGAGGGCAAATGGACCCAAGTTCAAAGTCCTCGTCTTTGATCCAGGATGGAGATGAACACACTGGAGCAAAAGCTTGTATCAAATGATTCCACTAATGTACTTTATATGTGTGGCTGAACCTTCACACTCACTTTCATCCTACCAAAATAATGATGACGAACTGGAAACATTACAAAATTTGCATCAGCATTTTTAAGCAAATTTGAATATGACTTTGACACATTTCCAATAAGGGTGACATTTATGTGTACTCCCAAAGAAATTTGGCAGTAAACACAGCAAAAGTGACACATCTTCAGGTTAAGTCACTACATTGCAAATGTTTTAATGGAAAAAGAAGACAGGGAGAAATGCAGCAAAATAAGTATGGATATGTATTTGTTTGTGGAAAAGAAAAAATACAAGGAAAAGGCAGGAAGAAAGGAGGGAATGATGCAAGTGAGATTAGTGAATGGGAATGAAAATTAAGAGTATACACATGTAGATCCTGTGAGAAAGGTGAGTGGGTCCAACTGAAAGCCAAACTCACAGGCAGTGTGAGCACTGTGTCCACGTGGAGACAGCAGGCTGTCCTATAATGCAAATGACGTGACCACCTATACTTTTAAATATGACGGTACAGGAAGGACACAGTTAGCTTAGTACAAAGACTGGGAGTAGGGGGACACAGCCAGCTGGGCTCTGTCAAAAAGTAAATATGCATTAGAAATATTATTAAGAGTCTGGCCATTCTTCTTTAAGCGCTCTCATCAATATAGCCTGGTGATGATATAGCCATCCACAGAACTGCCACTCAATTGATGTTTTTCAGTAAACTCTAGCGACTGTTGTACATTAAGATCCCAGGAGATCAGCAGTTTCAGAAATATACGATACATGATACCCTACATGATCGGCTGATTACATGATTGCATGGATAAGCACGTGCACAGGTGTTACTAATAAAGTGCTAAGTGGGTGTACCTCGCAGTCACCATCATAACAGATTCTGCTCTGATGTTTTTCTGAGACAGCAAGCTTGCTGGATTGTAGACAAAGATACTTGGGACTGATGTTTTGTTGTTAGCGTTGTGTTTGCTAAAATGGCCCTGGAGCATCACACATCTGCACAGGGAGGGACAGAAAGTGCCACATGATAGATAAACACATACATACACATGAATATACACATCTTTGGACTTTTAGCTGGGAGTCATTATTTAGAGCTGTGATATCAGACGGGAATGACGTGTGTCTGCTTTGTGTGTGTTTGTATATATGCATGTCAAGGGTGTGAATGTGAAGGACTGTCAGTGCGTTGAGATGGGGGAGGTTGTCCCTAATGAATCCCCCAGGTCTGAGGGTCTTTCATTGATGGCTGCTAATTTCACATGACACTGCCGGGCCGCTGCTGAGCACGGCCTGGCAACCAATCAGCACACATCAGTCTCAATCACGAGAAGATGCCCTCTCTCTGGTGCCCATAAACACACAAACACACACACACACACACACACACACACACACCACTCAATACAGGGTTAAGGCTGGTAGCTGGGTTTCCACATCGCTCATCCCCAAGGAGAGCACCTGATGCTGACCAGGAGGATGACTTTGCTGGTTCTAACTCTACCTGACCTCTAGGTGCTAAATACTGTTCAGACTTGGTTGTCACATCTGTCACACCTGAGGGAGCAAGAGATATCTCAATGGAGAAACACATAGACACACAGACATGCTCAAGGCCTCTTCTCTTCTCTTCTCTTCTCTTCTGTTCTGTTCTCTTCTCTTCTCTTCTCTTCTCTTCTCTTCTCTTCTCTTCTCTTCTCTTCTCTTCTCTTCTCTTCTCTTCTCTTCTCTAAAACTCTTGATGACATCACCTTGGCTTATTGTCACCTTTTGCCCACTTCATGACAACTCTTCTAAAACAGTGTGTGTACCACCTGAGGAGTGGCAGAGTGGATTCCTCTCAAGCTGAAGTCAAGCAGCACCAAACAAACAGCACCCAGTCAACAGATGGTGTCACACTGCTGAGCTGAAGCACAGGAGAGGCACAGCCATTGGATGATGGCAGTTACGGTATAACACCTGTCATAGAAAGTGTGTATGTTGATGTGTGTGCACATGTCAAGTTTTTTAATAGTTTGTGTGTTTAGTTCAGTATTCAAAGAGGTTTTCGTTAATTTGGCTGAGGAAAGTGAACTCTTGTATATGCAGTATATCACTAAACTCTTAAAAAAATCCTGACTACTTGATAACATTTTATTTGTTTTTAGCCAAATCCAGAAAAGAATGAAGCCAATTAAATTGAAAAACTGAAATGTTTGACCAATTAAGCTAATGAAAGGTCTGTATTAAAGAGCCAACTGCAACACAAAAGTCAGCACAGTCCTTTGTTAGTGAGAATTTATTATTTTATTTTCTAATATTTTCTATGTCCACCTTTACTTTTGATGACAGATGTGATATAGGTAATATCAGTCTTACACAAATCTGGGCAAACATGTTGAGGTGTTCTGCCATTATTGAATTATTCTTTTAACTGCTTTTGCTTTGCTAAAGCCTTAACTATCTTCTGCTTTGTTTACTTTATCTGTACTCAGACATCTCTTTTTCAATGCAAGGTCACACAAATAGTGAATTGTGCATGGTGTCATTTTTCAAGGACAGCCACTGAGCCTGCTGTTATTGATAGTATGATTTTTCCTATACCTCCTAAACACTGCTTCATTATAAATACGATCAAATATCCTACACTGAAACTTTAAAACAATAGAATTGTTCACACTGTTTTGAATCATTTAATATTCTAGGGATAATCCACAGTGCTGTTCTCAGTTTTGTTTTCCACAGTAACAGAGACACATGTTGGCAGTCTCTGCTGGGCAGCTGAGCAACAATAACTCAACAAGCATCACTTTAATTCATAAACGTGACAAATGCACAAGCATCTTCTGCATTCATTATCCTCCCACTGGTACTTTTATTTAGCCTTTTTTCAAGGTTGTTACTCTGGGGCATGGAAAATGTTTCCTTTCTGCCATACAATGTTGAGTTATGATGAACAAATTGTGTGACAATATTTGTGTAAGGAGGAAAAAAAAGAAAAAACTCGAAACAATGTTGAAAAATGGGTGGAGCAGTTTTCGCATAACAATTAATGTTGTTTGTGGTGCACAAAAGCGCTTGTGGTCAAAACCCATCTCTCGTGCTCTTCAGCATCTGTATGTCACTGTCACGAGAGAACATGTGCATAGCTATTAAATGTTGATTTACACAACATATGTTGATAAAGACCAGTTCTTTATCAACATAATTCTTTGGCCATCACCAAATTGAATGAGCTTTTGATTTTGGCAGTCTCACAAAACATATACACATAACAATTTTTTAGTTAG
This sequence comes from Seriola lalandi dorsalis, assembly GCF_002814215.2. NCBI lineage: Eukaryota > Metazoa > Chordata > Actinopteri > Carangiformes > Carangidae > Seriola > Seriola lalandi. The sequence goes on from NW_019525514.1 coordinate 535,944, forward strand.
GGCTTGCTCTTTTACAGCTCCATCTAGCTTCACATTTAAATTGGTACACAAATTCTCTCTTGGGAGCTGCAGATAAACACAATGCTTTGTTCGCTAGTAAGAATGACAGCAATAATCAGTTATAAGGGAGAATTGATTGACTTTGTTAAATGATTAAATTAATTTCAACAATTCAAGGTGAACAGTGACTATCAAAACTGTTGAAATACTTACAGTACATCAACTTAAGATTTTTTTTTTTATTTCTACATCTTATGTAAAGAAACTGGTCTTCAGCAAAGCAGCTTAAATTGGCCAGGAGTGACTAATGTGGCTACTAGAGAATGAAAATTGTTTAATTGTTATTGACAAATGTCATGGAGCAAAATAAACCAAATCAACAGAGATAAGTTTTTTAAAACAACCATCTTAGAGTGTTGATAGATGGAGATGATCACAATAATAAGGAAGAGTTGTACCTCTCAACACATGATTGAGAATTTCATCCAAACAAAGTGTCGGATACATTAATGCTAATTTAGTTTCAGGTGTAACTCTCTCAGTTGTTGATGATGCTTGCAAAGTTACTGAATGTTATGATGTAATTTTAACTTTAAATACTACATATTATTTAGTTTATTTGCAGACCCATATAAGCGCTTCATATGGGAATTGACACAAGCCCAATATTTCAGATATTTTACATATGAGTAAATTTAAATGTTATATGAGTTCAGCTTGTAGATTAAAACAATCTCTTCATTTCCTAACCCACTGTAAGGTAGCATGTTGATATACAGTATTTTGTCCAAACATGTTTGTATTTCTATTAACTAGCTAACATTTAAACAATTATTCACCCATGCTGTATATTTTGATTTTTGGCAGTATGATCAAATGTTTTTTCTGCAGACTGAGGTTTGGGCCTTATACGGTTTTTTAGCCATGAATCATTGTCTAAAGGTGAGTCAACCATCTCAGTCACCAACACACACACACACACACACACACACACACACACACACACACACACACACACTAAAGTGCCCCTGTCAGCAGTGCTCTGAAGACCCCCAATGCGTACCTATCTGACAGCTTCTCCCAGCCACGTCTGCAATGAAGACACTACACACACTCACACCCCACATGCTGAAACAGAGACCCGGAGAAGGAAACTTCTTCTGTGCCTTGCACTGGTGCTTGAGCTGATGTTGCTTGACACCTACCGTAAAAACAAAGTCTTTCTTCGCTGCTACGTTAAGCATCGAGGCCAGTGCACCAGGCCTTACCTGCTTCCTGTTTGAAAGCTCCAGTGAAACCCATTGTGACGATACCACCTGGTCAGTGTCAGCAGAAGTCAGGATGAGTGTTACAGAGGAGAAACAGAGATAGGTAGAGGGAGACCTGGGAGAGAAGCCCACCATATCCTCTTATACTACTATATTGGTTATGAAAACTGTCTATTTTCTCAAACACTGATTGGTCCAATGCACTAATGTAAATCATTGAGTGTCAAATAAATGTGTGACTAGCTTACTTATTTAGCACTTTTTTGGCCATGTAGCAGAGGTATGATACTGTGCACATTAGATGTAAAGCTCTGAAAAGATTCATTCATCCTCTGAGCCAACTGCTTTTTTTTTGGCTGTAGTGTTGTCAAATAGTTTCACGTTGAGGCTAGAGAGAAATGTAATGCCTTCGGGGGATATTTTTAAGCTACTGGTGCATTTTAAGAAGTTACATGCATAAAATTTATTCATTGTGTCAGCCCACTATTTATTGATCACTAAAGTTGTGCCACATGCTTGCATTTGGTTCAAGCTTGATGAATAATAATGATAGTTTTAGACCTTGGCTAGGAGCGGGATGTATCATATTGTGACTATGGGCTTGATCTAAACTTTGTAAACATGTAGGTAATTTAAATTAGAGTTGAATGTGTAAGTGTGAACATGTAGTAGTGTGAAGAGTGTGAAATATTATATAATAAGTGTATTATTTCTGCCAAAGTCCGTTAGCCTCTGTTGTCGGTGTTGCTGTTTACTGGCATGATCTGCCAAAGGGAACATCACTGAAATAAGTCTGCTAGCAAAGCTGCTAATTGATTAGAAGTATCTGCAAAAAATCTACATCCAGTTCAGTGAAATCAAAATTTTGATTTTGAATTGCAAAAGAAGTGCAAAAGAGAAGAAGGAGCACAATTCCTGTGTGTGTTTTCAGCCTTCCCCCAAATTGAGGCCACACTTTTAGGTCAGCAGAGTGCGAGGAAATGCAGCGGGTTGCAGAATGTTACTGGCACTTAGCTTGTCGCACTTCTGAACCTTGTAGATGTTTGTGGCAAGGTCACTGCAGAAAGCATAAATGGAAGTTGATGGCTCTGTTGTTCCGCGTCATTGGCCATGCTCTCCACCATACTCTTTGGAGACGGCACTACTGAGTGCAGCTGACATCATGTGCATATATGCACAAGGAGGCAGGCGATGTTAAAAAAGCATGGCAAAAATAGAGCCCGGCTCAACATTATTGAGACACAAGCTTCAGTTAGCCCACACAATGTGACGATGGGATATAATTGATGCATTTCCTGTCTTCAGCCCGAGAGAGCTTTTCATGCTGGCTTACACAAACACACATCTTTGTGTCTGACTGCATGTTAGTGCAAGTTTTTTGTAAGTATTTGTTGGCTATCCACCCCCCCATCCCCCCCGCTTTTTTTTAAATGGAAATGTATAATGGAAATTCATGATGAAAGGCTAGAGTGCTCCTGATGCTCCACTCACCCGTTTTCTACTGAAGACTTTTTTCTACTTTGCAGATGCATTGTTTTACTGCAAATTATAACCATAAAAAAAGACTCTGATCACCCATTCTGTTAAATTAATAGAATTACACAAAAATGTAATGATAGCAATTAAGTCTTGAAAATGCAAATTTTATAGTCAAGGACGATTACCTCATTTATAGCATGTGCTGGAATGATGCCAGACGAAGGTAATTTAGATCCGGGTTGCTCACGGTTACATCATGATGAATATGAGATGAGCGGTGCCTCATCACGCACCTCCACTCACCCAACTCTCAATCAATTGGGAGATGGGGTTTGAGTTTGCGGGAATGAGGGACATGAAAGTTATTAGGGGCAACTATTCTGCAGGAAAGAAAGATACACATCAGGAGTATATCAGTGCTCCTTATGTATGTTGGGTGGATGTACTTTTGGGACTGAAGGAGTATGAAGATAAAAATGACAGTGCTAGAATATTTGAAAGGACTGCAAAGGGCCCTGACCATAAGCCTTAAAGGGCATACTCTTGACTTCTTTGAATCACACAGAGAAAAACTGTGGAATTTTACATTGAATGCTAACATTTTCAAGTGAAATTGATTATAACGCAGTTTGATAGAAGCCTCTTAGGACGACAATGCATTGCTTCCTTCAGCATGCTCTGTTAACCTCACAATGTTTATTGCCCAAGATTAAAAATTCACATCAAAACTCCAGACCAAAATGACATTTAATTGCAAGGATTTTAAAACCATAACTGCATTTGGCTGAGTAAAATACTCACATTAGTTAATTATTCGAGAAAGGCAGATGTATTGGTATGAATCTTTTATGGGGGCCTGCCTGGTGCAATGATCTCTAATAGCTTAACATTTCACTTTAGCACTCCTTCCACTCTAGTGCAAACCTGGACTGTTCTAATCAATAACTGTTTAACATGCTGGATTATGGTGCAGGTAGGAGCTTAGCACTTAAGTCCAAATCCAGTACACTTTTTATTTCAGAATGTTTGCCTCACTGTCATAGAAAAAATCATCAGGAAGAGTCATTACTTTCTCTGAAAGCAAGACAGGATAATTAATAAATCGTAAATAACAATTTTACTCCACTGAGGTAACATTATCATGTGGCCTGGATATTTCCCACGTATATAATGTTCTCAAATATTACTTGATTTAGTTTGATATCACCTCTGGGGTAAAAGTAATGGTGCAAATAGCACTGGGATAAAATTGAGAAATAGCACAAGTATCCCTCTTGTTTCTTTTAAAACTGGAAATTTCATTTACCTAACATTTCAACCAGGTCTGGCCATTCACAGTCTACTGACACACACTTCGTCTGGGTTCGACTCTTTCTCAACCACATCCATCGGTCACAAAGATTGTCCCCTGGTAGGCAGAGGCCTGCGACATTAATGGAAATGGGGCTATGCTGGGAGCATAGAGCCTGGAGAAGCCTGGATGATCCCTCAGGCCATGGCTGCCATGGGATGAAATAGAGAGACTATTACAGCAGAGTTGTAAAACCCCACACGCTCCACGCACTATCATAATAGAATATTGATTCTATCAGATGCCAGGCCCCAGCCTGTCCCTGCAATGAAGAAAATAGCACTAAAGGTCATTGTGTGAAAGAACAGAGTGGGGGAGAGAGAGACAGAAGAGCAGAAAAGTAGAGAGGAACAGAATTTAGTGGTCAGAAGAGAAAGAGTGGACTACTGCTGCTGCTGTGATACTGTTGTTCTGTTGTAACAGATTGTATCATACTATAACAGTGTAAACTATTAACTATTAAAAGTGAAAGGACCAGTAGAAATCATTTCAATACCATATGAATAAAGTCAAACCAATCTTAACTCATTTCTGCTGTTCAATTAAACTGTTTTTTTGTTTTTTGTTTTTGCATTGCTGCATCTGTCTCCACAGCCATAAGTAACAGGGAAGCAATTTCATCCATTAATTGTTGATCAAGGCGGTTGGGAAAAGTGCCAAAGGAAAAGGATGACAAATAAGCGCCCACCACGCGAACAGCAGTACAAATTACACCACAAGCAGGATACGTTTATGCTTGATTGGAGCAATTTAATGTTTTCTTACAAAAAAAAGCTTGCAAATCCTGGGAGGACAGTTAAGGAAATGACTTTTTAATCATCCAAGGAGCCGCTGCGCCTTGTCTCTCCTGATAGCCCCATATTGAAGACTTAGAGCTATTAAGAGAAGGAGTTCATTGGTAGAGGCCATTCTTAGCAACTTTTTAGCATGCAGCTAGTCCAAACTAAATAGGAATTTTGAACTGGGGATGAAACACGGAAAACATTTAAAGCAGGTCTTTAATGATGATTTTTTTTTAAATTCATTGTTCAATTCTTTACTATGTTTATTTATTTTTCGTACTTTCGTACTACATGTACTACTTGATAGAGATCTGGATATATATCTATATCAAGCAATGCAAAAAAAAAATAATTAAGAGAAAGAAAAACAAGTAAGAGAACCTCTGCAATGTAAATGTCTTGCCAATTTTGCAGTATGCAGTATAGTTTTCATCATGTACCTAAATGGTTTTAAATGGTCCCAAACTAGACTTTTTTTGAAAATTTTGCAGTCTGTCTGCAACCATCATACTATGTAACCAAGTCAGGGAAGGCATATGCTTAACAATACCACTGTTACCATGCACAATACATTATAGGAAATTGATTAATCTTTGCTGTGACATTATGGTCTGTACAAAAGTTATGATAAATTCAGTTTTTCCACAGCCCTTGGAAAATGTATTCATGAAATTTCAATGTCCGATGAAACAAGCCATCTTTTAACCAGAGCTTGACTGTGACATACCATTCCTCATCTGTATTCCAGGCAAGGGTTTATTTTAGTCAAATAAATATCCATTTGTCTTCTTTTTTTTTTTTTCAATTCACACACAGCCCCAGTAATTGAACCGTAGTTGTTGTTGAGGGCCCTGGCAAATGAAACTGCCATTGTAGCATCAAAAATAATCAATTTGATGAGTCTTGTATATACTCCCATACTCTAAGTAATGTGATATTGATTCGGCTCTCTGATTTAGTACTCCTTTCCTGCACCAGAATTATTATTGGCTTTTGACAAATTCCAGCACAATCTCCCCCCCGCAAACGCTGCCCAGCCTCTTCTTTTGTCTTGAAGCACCGGTGCCAAAGCACTCAGCTGCAGTTCCACTATGTAACCTGACTTTGTGTTTTTAACACACTTGAACAGTAAAAGAGTCTTTTCTTTATTGAATACATGTTTTACCCGATTAGTCTGCATCAAACTATTTTACACACACACACACACACGTACCTTTAAGTTATTAAGCATTGTGGATCGTATCTCTAAAAAATAATACATCAAATCACCCTCCTTTCTCTGGTCATGTCATAGTTATCAATAATACTGTCACCCCCTCTCTCCTCCCACTCTCTCTCTCAAACACAGATAAAACACACTTTTAGTCGTTAGTTTTCATACCCTCATTCTCACTCTCTTTATCTCTCATTTCCCTCTGATTAAATGGAATTCAGGTGTGGAGAGACGGAGGAAGGATGGAATGGGAAAAATAAACAAGAGACCATCATGCAAAGAGATCACTCCTGCTGTGACGCAAGTCAACATGTTGACGTCCCGAGCCAAGAGTGCTTAGTGTTTATAACTTTATTATTACATGACTATTCTGTACTCATGGGTCAAACCACACCCATCTTTGAACTCAGCCTTCATTTTGATCTCATCTACACACCTGTAAAGTTTCAGGACTGTATCTTGCACGATTGTGATGCCAACATGCTGAAAATTTGTTCACAGACATACAGTATAAACATCTGCCAGAGTATTCAAAACCACCTCTGTGGTAGTTCCCACAGTACGTGTTTCCATAACCACATTTTACAATGACGACACACACACTCAGAAGGTGAAAACAATACCAGCACCACTGTCATGGCTGGTAATGATGGAAGGTGGTGGAGGACAAAAAGGCGACCAGTCTGTATTGAATAGTGTGTATAATAAAGACAGGAAGACCCTTGGATAGGACAGGCTCACTTGGTATCGGCTTTAACAAGGAGTATACATGTGTGTGAGAGCGTGTGTGTTTGAGATAAAGTTACTAAATATGCCAATGCGTGCATGTTACACACAGAAATGCCTATGGGTGTCTAGAGAAATAAGTAAATGATGTATGTGTGTGTGTACAAGTGTGTCTACCTGTGTTTGTGTAAGACCATGTACTGTGCATGCAAGCATGTGTGTTTGTGCACATCCCCTATGTGTTGTGGATGAAAACACCTCACACACACAACAGGAGACTGCTCATGGAAAAATCAATATGCTGGTGATAGAAATATGCTAGAATGTTCTCTAGGTGAGAGATTGATCTGAGCTCCACAGAGGGTCTGTCCAAAACCAAATAATGGTTAGGGGCCAGCGACCTCTAAATCTCCACAGAAAACAATAATTATAACCACACTGTGTATGCCTGGACAAAGCATAAATGCTGTGGCCAATGACATCTAAATGTTAACATTGCAATAGTGGTTCAACATTAGGACAAACTAGAGCTTTCAACAATAATTAGCTCTAATGTAATTGTCAAGATGTGTGTTTCTGTCTGTTTGCTGAAATTACAAAAAAAAAAAACATATGTCATGGGGTTGCGGTTATATTAGCCCATGTTTTTGAGAAAAGGTAATATAATCACTCCAATACAAAATAGGTCAACGGAATTTTTTTTTTTTTTTTGGAAAACTGTTCACAGCAAATAGAAACAAAATCTAGAGGAAAAATATATTTTTTGTACTTTAGATGAAGTGACCCTTTAAAGGTGCTGTATGTAAGTATTTTATTTGATTAAAAAATTAACTAAAATTATCAACGTTGATATTATTGCAAAGACATCTATGTATTGTGTTGAAGAGACATCTACTGAAGTTAGCATGCTAACCAGCTAGCCACGCCCTGTCTCATAAGCCACTTTGTACCTCAGTTGATAGTAAATCACTTCAACTCTCAGTCTACCCTCCGTCCAACATGAGAGGATGTCCAGAGGGCAAGAAACTATTTCAGTGGCAAAAAAAAAGTGATACAAATAGAAGCAAAAAAAGAGTTAACATTGGTGATTCTTTCCACTGCTGAAGACAGTGACTGTGTCCTGTTGACAAAGGTTGTTAAGCAGAGAAGGGAGCAGCATTTTTTGGACGTTTAAGCGTGCACATTGAGGATAGCCTTGAGATCTTTGCAGTTGTAGCCAAAGTGTGCTTGTGTATCTGTCCTCGACTCTGCTTCAACCATTTTGAGATTCTGTGATATCTATCTATCTATATACACGTAGCACCATAGTACCAATTTCAATAGAAGAAATGAGAAATTACCACAAATTCTGAATTAGTTCGATTTCAAGTTCAAGTTTCAAGTTTCAAAATGTTCATTGATGACCGAATAGTCTGCTGAACAAGGATGTTCATTGCTTGATAGTTTCATACTGGACCTTGTGTCTGGTTACCTAATGAATATTCAGTAGGGCTGCAGTAGCACAGGGCCTCTGGTTGGGCTCTCCAGCACCATGCACAATCTATGAGCAACAGACCTGCACACAGTACTTCTGTTATGTGAATAAACCAAATAAATGTTTGGTTGAAAACATTATATTAAAATGCCAAAGCCAAATTTTTTGTAGTTTTTGATCATCCCAATGGAAATATGAAGTGGTTTAATACTACCAAGGCTAGATTGGCATAAAGAACAACCTGATATTACCTACCCAGCCTATCATCAGCACAGCCACTGTTTGAGTGATGAGTCTCCTACAGGAACCAACAGCTGTATGTGCAAATCATGCATATAAATCAATTACTGGGGCCCTATGTACTTTAAATGCACCCATTAATTAAGCAATGTCAGACACAATGAACCGTGAAGTTCATTACATTTTTAGCATTCAAACCCAGGATTATTTGAAGAGTGCATGAGAGAGAGGGAGACTGGTTTACCTAATGATTAGCCCCATAGCTCAATGTCAGGAATACGCCAGCGGAAATTTCAGGAAAGCTGTTGAAAGAGGAGACAGAACAGCAGCAAGCTGTCTCAGCAATCTACAAAACACGGAAGGGTTTTGATAAAAAGGAAAAGCAAGAAACAGCAACAAATATAAACTGTGCCTACTTTTAAACTTAAAATTCAACCATCCTTACAAGTTATACCTGGTGGATACATATGAGTCCATTTTTTAATTTTTCTTTGCGTTTTCACAGAACCAGTGTGCACACTGAGATTTGGTATGGAAAGTTCTGCAAGTATATTGTATACTCAAATCAGAGCAAATACAAGTAATGCATATTTTATTTAACCAGTAAGTGCGTCTTAAAAGCTAAAGAGTTTCAAGAATTATTCTAACCCTCTAAGTGTAGTGACAAAAAGAATCAAACTTAAACTACAAGGTTTTCTTTCAGCAACAGCATTATGCAGGTGTTTATGTTTATATGTGTCTGCATGTGCATGTGCTTCTCTCTCTGTGTGTGTGTGTGTGTGTGTGTGTGTGTGTGTGTGTGTGTGTGTTTATGTCCGTGACCTCAGTGTTTACTCATGCCAGGCTGTAGTTTGGTTCAAGTTGCTGTGAGATGACAAAAGGGGTTGGGGGGAACACAGAGAGAAGAAGCTGGGCCCAGCTGACTGGCATTAAGCAATGACCTCTGCATAATGAAAGATGGCGACAACATTTCCCACTCATTACAAGGTTCCACACTGTGACAAAATTTGCATATTCATATATTTTCCCCTTCACTCCCATCCAACCCCCCTCACCCTCTTTTTTCACTGCAAATTATTTTTCCTGTGAGCAGGACATCTGCCTCCCTGACAGTTCTCTGGATGAGGAAAAATAAATAAATATGTGTGCAGAGAGGCACATGATCTGTCCAGATGCCACAGAAATATGGCATGATGTAGACATTATCACACACCCTGACCGCGTGTGTTTTCCACAGCTTAAGCACCAGGAAATCATGTTTGGGGTCAGTGGAGAAGAATACAGCTTTTGCAGAAGAAACGGCGGTCTGGAATGTATATCTGTTTTGCATATTATTGTTCTACCACAGTGACATAAATGCCACTGTAACACTGGTGTTGTATGTTACACACAGTAGGTACCAACTATAATTCATGTCATAGAAGAGATGATCAATAGATGTGTTGCTGAATTAGACCTTTCATCTGACTGGTTTGGTTGAACCTTACAGCTGAGGTGAAAAAAATATCATCAAAATAATCAAATAAAAAAAAACCCAATAACAACAAAAAACAAAACAAACCAAAAAAAAAAAAAAAACAAAAAACTTGGTATGTACATTCAAAAGGCACACAGTATGAGATAGTTTACAGTTTTTTACATTTTATAAAGTGTATGCAAAGACATGGGCTGAAATTATATATATATATTATTCTTTTGCTCCAGGTTTACACATAGTACACATACACAGCTGAATATACCTTCGGACCTCATTGATCAGAACACCAAGCTCTTCCAACCTCTACAAGGCATAATTATATTTCAACATCAAACAAAATGGTGCCATAAATGAAGTTAGGTAAATAGAAAATACGGACATGTATGCACAGACAGTAAATATACAAAACTTCATCAAAAGAAATGCTTTTGGTTTCCTTAAAGACAAAATATAAAGAAGAAAACAGAAAAGGTTTGAAAAGTAAAAAAAAAGCAGCAAAAGTGAAAAGTTGAATCCCTTTTATTTAGTTGGGTAACTTTAATTCAAATGAATGAGGCTGAGCTGCTCTCGCCAACTGTGCCCGAAGAGTTGCCCATCTCTACATGCAGCATAACGATCACCACAGCACTTCTCAGTACAAACTGTTTTATGTGAATACCTCAAGCTGAAGGCTACATAAATATAGAATTAGACAAAGTGTTATTTTTTTCTTTTTATGTTTCACTTTCACTCTCCAGCAACATCCCCAGGTTGGGCTGGCTCTAAGCAAATGCAGGCACTGCAGTTCCCTTATGATAGTTCTGCAAAAAGGTTTTCTTTCAACTTAAATCAGCAAATTGTGGAGCCGAGACCTAGCGGCATGTTTCTTTCCCCCAGAAATACTTGCTCCCAGGGATCAATTTGAAATTTAAATTATAGTGAAATGGTGTTTGTCATTAACAATCAAATATTTGAACCATTGAAATACCTTTGCCCCCTCTGCATCGGCACCCTCTGCCTTCATTTGGAAAATATCACACAGGGATTTGTTTTGATGATGAATCAAAAAGGTGGTGATACTCTCAGAAAATGTCCCATAAGAGAGAAACAAAAGACAGTCATCACAATTTATAGATTTATATAAACGTATTAATAATAAAATATTGAAACAAGTAGAAGACCAGTGGGATATTTGTGCTTTTCAGTTGTGTCAAACCAGCATCATGTTGCATATAAACTACTACAGACAGGAAGACGGAGTAAGCAAAAAGAAATCCAAAGAGTTGGGTAAAATACAGCCAGTAAGGTAGGACAAATGGAGAGAGAAGAGGTTCCTGTCATCTCTGAGTGGCAGCATCTCTGCTTAATGTTCATTAGGGGGCTGATTGAATTGGGGGGTGTAGCACTGTCACTGTTAATGGAATGATCTCTAATTGGGGCGCATTAGCTCTATAGGTTCTGGCTAGCGTCAAAGGCAGACAGAGGGGAAGATTGCAACATGAGAGTCTGAGACATCCAGTATTTTCCTCATTTTATATCATAGATGGACTGATAAAACTAAAAATGTCAACTAACTTCTTTCTTTTATTTTTTATGAGGACTTTAAAGGCTGCAAAGGCCAATGGCTCTCTCAGACCTCCATGGATCAGAAACATGTGTGTTCAATGTGTGTGGGAGAGAGAGAGAGAGAGAGAGAGATAATGTGTTATGTGTGTGTGTCCATATGCACTGTGAACCACACCCCAGGCTTATGATTGTCAATGATTTAAACATAGAGGTGAGGAGTAACTTCAAGGCCAAAGTAAGGTGTGTTCATGATAATGACGAGCACAAATGGCCACAATCTCCATCCAACAAGACCCAGAACTTGATCTATAATGGCTACCCATAAAAGAGAATCATCATCAATGAAAATGACAGGTTATTAAGATCCGATTTTAGGGGGGCTACAGCTTTAGTATGATAGGTTAGCTATCTATAAAATCTTTACAGCCTGGCCCTGAATGACATCAGTCCTGATCCCCATCTCCCTGCGTCTTGTGCCAGAGACACATGCTAATAAGCTCACAACCTTTAATTAAGCAATATGTGTAAGTAGGTGGTCATTATGGCCTGATTTGTGAGCCACTTCATTACACTGAGTACCAGCTAGCAGTCACATATTCAATACAAATCAAGCTGGCCTGAATATTATCCTGCTTAATGTGAGACCAATATTGATATTTTATCACTCGTGTTCTGATAAGTGACTTTTAGAATCTTCATTTTTCATTGTGTTGAGGCAACACTGAATACCTATCAACACACATTACAACACATTCTATAAGTACTGCTGAACATTGTTTATTAGGTTACATAGAGCTTATCAGTTCACATATGCTATTTATGTTTATTAAGGATGCACAAATAATATCATTTACAGCATTGTTTTTGGTTGTTGTTCTGATGGGTCAACCTTTGGGTTCCAACATATACCTTTTTGACTATATTAAGCATTTTCTTTCAGTCATGAAATTATATAGTTCTCACAAAGTACTACACACACACAGAGAAGAGAAAATATTCGACATACGTAGTGAAATTTACATTATGGAGTTTAGGTCAAACGGACAGTTGATAAAATAACTTACATCAGTTTAGTGTCCAACTAGCTCTGTCATTTCTTTGATGTTACTGGTCCAGGTCTTGCAGTGCAAAATTAGAGCCACAACCGCTTCTTCCTACTGGCTCAACACGATGGGACCCTGAGGGAACAAAACCCGATGAAACGGTGTAAAATCTATTAAGCAAACAGCAGGTAGGAAAGGTCTGTACAGGTAAAGGGGTCACATGTCTGTGAGATAAGGAGTTCTAAAAGTGTAGTTATTTTTGTGTGCTCTCAAATTTGGTGACTAAAATGTAAATAAACATAGTAAAGGTGATCAGGTTAACACTCACGGCCAAATAGTTTCTTCCGTTTGCGGAGCTGGTGTGGAGCACTTGCACCTTCCTTGCCCTCCCTCTGATTGGAAGAGCCGTCACCCGGGCAGGAAACCATCCTGGAAGCATTGTGCACCCCCTCTATGTCACCAATCACCTTCAGAAAAAAATCCCATGCATGTTACAGTCAGCGACACCCAGCTAGGCACATGAATGGAAGCTTAACAGTAATTGAACAGCACAGCAATGATAAAACCAAGTGTTTCAGGAGACTCTGGGGCCATAAGGTATCAAGCATCTCAAAGTACAGGTTGAACTTGGATGACAGTGACTGAGATTGGCAGAAGAAATTCTATTTCCCTCAAGGCTTGCGGGTGGTGTTGTCATGCATAGTCTCTACCTCTGCCTGGTGCTTAGAGTAAACTTGGAGGAGAAGCAGAAACGGAGACTATATGACACACTACCTCTTGTCCCGGAGGGGAAACGGTTTTCACAACTTGGCCTACTTATGTACAGAGATTCGAAATATGAATATATATATAAATATCACTTTTTAATTATAACCCATGATAAAATGAAGTGCTATAAAAATAATATGGGTTTACCATTAATATATGAAGAAAATAAATGCAATTAAATTGTGCTGCATAAGAAATAACCAAAAACTTAATGCAATTATGGGTTGAGTCAAAAATACTTTGGCATTCTTTATACACATCTTCAGCTCTACGTTTCATCAAAGCAACATCAAGTAGTCATGTAAAAAATGTACACTGGCAGTTCTAAAGCTGCAAATTACACAGATTGAGCTACAATTGAGCAAACTTAAAAAATGTGCCACCGAGTGCTTCTTTGTCTAAAACTAGTATAAACAGGCCAGATAATTACAAGCGGTGTATTTTGAAGAAGTCCTCCTGCTAAGCAGACATGGCTGCCAGGGAGGCATTAATCTGCTCATGCAACATACAGTACATAGCCAAGGACATTCTCCTCTCCCTCTCTCCTTCTGTGTGTCTCTCATACCACATGAGCCACACATACCACTCCAGAAAAGACAGCCCACAGAGAGAGAGAGAGAGAGAGAAGGAGAGAGAGAAAGAGAGAGAAAGAGAGAGAGAATGACAGAGAAAGAGAGAGCACACTCCCTGTATAAATCATATTCATATTTCTGAGGGCTGCCGATGACCTCACGGCAAATGAAGCGTGGGTCCTTAGCTCCGCAGCGGCAATCAAATGTGTGGCAGAGTAATTACAAAAGAGGGATAGGAGGGAGAATTGATGTGGTTTGTCAATTAATGTTGCTGCAAGGTGTTTTCCAAAAGGTTAACTTCTTCATATTATCTACATGCTAAATTAGGTCAATATTGGTCTGGCAAAAGAGTTGTCCTCATGTGCAGATGGACGATGGGCTGAGTCATGGAAAACCAAGACAAAAGGCTCCTTGTTAATGAGAGATTTGAGAGCATATCGTCATGAAGAGGAGTCTCTTATTTGAAAGAGCAATCCTCTGTGCTCTTTCCAACTTTGCATCTGTCTGCTCTCCATCTCTCACTCTCTAGAATCATTAACAGTAAAATTATTATCACCATTATCATCATATTTATCAGTTTTGTCACTGTTGTTATAAAAATATAATCACTATAAGAAAAATATATACTAATACTAAATAATACAACATGCCATCCCTGGTGATATTAAGATAATTAAATAAAATACAATTTAAGTGTGAGTAAACTGCATACCTTTTGTTTCTACAAATGGTCAGGCACATCCTACAAAAAAAAAAAAAAAGAAAGAACGGGAAAAATAAGCAGAGCTGAAATTGCAGAGAAAAGTGTTTTTATTTATAGAAGTCGCTGGAGATGCTCATCATCAGCGTTTTTTCCGAGCCATAAATAATTTGCGGAGAGAGGTAATATTCAAGCTGGCAGAGCCTTAGTTGTGCATCTTTAATGGAAGTTTTACAGAAGCTAAGCCAGTTCTTGCATATGCTGCTGCTCCCATATGGAGAGAAGGAGACAAAAGGAGCACAGTTGGCTTGTCCTCTCTTTTCATAAGTCCATCGACACTTAAATGCTAGCCTGGGAGAAAAAGCGACACAGGGGGACATAAACCCACTGTGGTTTTAGGAGGGAAGATAATCACTTTGCCTGCATTAATTTCTTCATCAGCCATCTTGTTTCTTCAGACAGAGTGGTTATGAGGCCCTCTGTGAAGGTCCTAGGTTATATAGATGTATTTTCCTGCATAACAGTTGTTGTCAGTGGTGCATTTTGTGAGTTGGCAGCTGGGGAACATCTGTTTATAGGTAATGAGTATTTGAAATGCTGCAGCTCACTTTACCTGTAATGTCTTTTATTGGAGCAAACTGATGGGAACGTAGCTTTAACTTTTTGTATTGTTGTGATTCAGCGAGAAGATTCCTTCATTGTGGTCAATATTACAGATGCCTGCCTCAGGCACCAGACTGAATGAGAGCATATGATGGATCATTAATATTAACTTTCTTTAAACAGAATTCAATATGCAAGTCACTAAAGACTTCATTATTGCTATATTTTTTACTACACTCCCACTCCTTTAAACTTCATTCTTATTTCTAGCTAACGATGCAACACAGAAAGAAGCAAAAAAAACTTTAAGTCAATGTAGCTGATTCAATAATGGCTGAATAAACAATAGAAATATTTAGTTTCTCAAGACTCGCTCAGCCTCTCTCTCTAGTAAATCAAACAGGACACACCTCACTGTTCTGTTCCTTCCAAACAGTGTCTAACAGTGTCTATAGCTCAGGGCACTTCTTCCAGGACTTGCGTTTTAAGGCGTTCGTTTAGACAAATTTTGGGTGTAAATTAGTGGGTATTATGCAAAGCTGCTGGCCCCTGGAGCTGTGGTCATGTTAGTCTAAGGGAGGAGCAAGTCCTTGGGGGCATTGGTGTCCAAGACACTGCCTGTGAAAACAGGGCTCTCCGTCAATATTCCTTCAGTAAATGGAAACACACTTTTTCAAGTAGCAGGATTACCCTTTTAACTAACTGGGAGAGCAAATGGAGTTACATTATTACATAGTCAAATGAAGTTAAATATTTTTGTCAAAGTCATCCTGTTGCTTGAAGCACCATCTACATTGATCATCAAGATTTCAAAACAGAAAAACAAAGCTCAAACTATAAACTTCTTCTACTAATGATAACAATGAGAAAAAAACAAGGAAATGACCTGTTGTGTATGTTACATAGTAAGTAATATGTTGATAGTTTACAAAAAGGCCTTTGTGGAAATTTCAAATATACCTCAGCATATCTGGCTTAAAGTAAAACCAACTGCAATCATTTTTATTTCAGAATTACAGAAAGATTACAGAAATCATGCTACATAATGCTTATTGTAACCACATCACCATAAACCATGCTGTTATTCAGATAAGTGAATTAAGTAATAAGCCTATACAGAAAACCCATAAAACTGCTTTAAAATGTCATAAATCTAAGAATAGACGGGAACTTCTATGCATTACTGTGGTCACTGCATCTTATAGTGCAGCCTTTTTTCTTTTTTCTTGTTGTATTTTTTAGCTATTTAATTTTTGTAGAAGTGCCTGCTTGGCTGTTATTTCTCTCAGAGGAGCTGTCACCTTACATCTGAAGGCCAGTTTGTACACAGCACCCTGTTGGAGTCTGTGTATCGCTGCCAGAATTATATAAAGCAATAATAAAATCAGCTCAAGTGTTCTTCGGAGTACTGGAGATGCCCTTTGGTGATCCCGGGATCTATACATAAACCCAGTCTATATATTCAGGGGAGGATTATTTTTGAATATGTAAAGTTGGGGTCCATGCTGTGAGGCGAAGGGGAATGGCATGGTGCTCTCTCGGCGACACTGTGCGTTGGTGTTATCGCTCCCCAATAGCAGAAAGTGAAAGAGGATGCCACCGGCATCTTTTGCAACTGGAAGCCCGTGTCTGTTATGTTACAAGGGACAGATATCAATACCCAAGGGACACAGTGTGTGAGAAAAGAGAGTAATAGAGAGAAATATAAAGATAGAGCATGGCGTGTGTGTGTTTTTCACATAGTAACACCTATCTTTCATTTAAGGTGGCCTCTATGAAGATCCCTTCACAGTTTAATGTTGATTTGGCAGGGTAGAAAAAGTTTCTCACAGCTGCAGTGTCAGGAATTTACTTAGTAAGCTGAGACTGTGTGTGTCTAGATTGTGTAGTAAATATATATAGGCATCTAATTTGTGTATTTTTCTTTTTGTGGGAGTTAAAGAGCTGTGTGTGTGTGTGTGTGTGTGTGTGTGTGTGTGTGTGTGTGTGTGTGTGTACGTGTGTACGTGTGTATGCCTGTGTCAATTTTTGCATGCTCTGTATATACAACTTTCCCTAGATGTCTTATCTGCACAGGTCTAGAGGCTATACACACACACACACACACACACACACACACAGTGTGACACCATACTATGCTGTATGTTTACTCACTTACTCACATAAGCTGACCATCACTCAAATTATGAAGAACAATTAGAACACAACAGTTCCTCAGAGCGAATTGTTTGCATATACTGTATAAACCCCTCCTAAATATGAATGTTTTTGGGATGGTCCAGGTTGCTCTTGGGGGCCTGAAAAAATGACTTAGATAAGCAGTGTGTCCTTTTTTTGCAGTTTGGAATTACATTTCATCATAAGTCATGACACCGTGTTGGACAGGATCAGGTACTAGGGTTTATATCATATGATACAAATTGTAAAAGGTTGTTACAGGCTGAAGAGATGGAGAAAAAGGTGAGTTTTGTTGAGTAAGTTTTAGGAGATACATGCACATGTTTAAATAAGTTTTGATTTGCAAGTCCCAGAATATTTTTTGTTAAAAAAGATGAAATTATTTAAAATCAGATTTTGCCCAAGGGAAAAAAATATTCCACTTTGTTTTTGTTTAACTGGCTGGCAAATGTCTGTAAATGTGGTTTATTAGACATAAATTGCTATTATTTGAAATTCAGATAACGTTCACTTGACATTTTCTTCAATTCAGACCTGTCCAAAGCCCTAAATTTTATAGGTGAAAATCTGTGTATTTTAATGCAGAACCAAGTCTTATGAATTGAAATAAAATATAGTATGGTATGATAAAAAAGTGAATATATTTGTTACGAAAATATTGTATGCAATATGTTGATATCACACCTCAATGATAGCTCCGTCCGATTGTCGGAGGAAGTGTCTGTATCTTTGTTTCAGCCCACTCTGGTACAGGGTGTAGATCACCACATGTGTGCTAGTCTCTGCCTCTGGTAGGGGTGCACCCTCCCTCAACGGGTCATCACTACTGGGTGTTAAAGAGCCGGGTAAGGGGTCTTCTGCTGTCCAGATGTAGTCGTGGACTACCACCTGATCAAACAGAGAAGATATTTGAACACACACACACACAAATGTAGGTAAGGTTTTTCACTCAAAAACCCAGCTGGAACATACTAAAATCCATGTGAACTCTACTAACCAAACTGCAGCACTATTAATTTTAGTTACATACAACTGCAGCCATCAGATACTGTAAGCACCAGTGGTGTGCAGTACATCAGCACACTAATTGCTAGTAACGCATGAGTCTAATGGGGCCTGATCTGTGGCTGATAAAGAGACAGGTTGTGTTTGCTATCATGCATACATATATATTATCCTGGTAGCAGGCTTGTTTTTGACTCTTTGTGTGTGTGTGTACACTGGGGAATCACACATCTGTAATGTGCTGCCCTAATCTATTAGATTGAGACGCAGGTAGCAAGCAGACCATATAACATGTTACGCAGGTCATATAACTCAAAGTCATCCATGTGTGTAGATCATGGAAGCTTTTCCCCTCTCTTATAGCGTCTGCTGGTAAAGGCTTGAATGCTTACTGATCACATGCATCACAGTAGACAAAGCAGTAAATCCATTGAAACAGTGTGTGTTTGTGGTTTTGCTGATGTGAGTTCATTGCCTGTCCTATAGGGGAATGTATAGGCCAAATTGCAAAGTTTACATTTCACACACACACACGCACGCACGCACGCACGCACGCACGCACGCACGCACGCACGCACGCACGCACGCACACACACACACACACACACACAATTAGAGTCAAAAAGAAGAGATAGTTTGTAAAACTCAAGGTGACCTTCTAATTGGCTGCGTAATTATGATTAGTCTAAAAATACAGATAAAGGAAAAAGGCTCATTCAGCAGGCCATGAGTGGCAGGGTCAAGCTGAAGGAGAGGTTTAATTTAATGGTGTATGGTTGTCACTCCACACTTACAAACAGTTAGCCAAACACAACTGTAGGCACTTCACCATGAAAACAATGAGCCATTATCACACTTGTAATTAGAGTCATTGCGTGAACCAGACAACCCCATGAGTTGGAAGGACCTCATTGTCAAAATGTCAAAAAGTCATGAGTGCAGAGAGACAGAGGACTAGCCAAGAACATTTAATGATGGTTTGTGTATGTGTTGAGGGGGTGGGGGGGCATCTCTTCAACAGTAATTCAGCTGCTCATTAGTGAAATTGCCTCAACTGCACCTTGCCTCAAGCTTGGCCTTGGTCCACACTGGGGGGAAACTGATTACCTGAATTCCTTCAGTAATCAGCACCTTGGCAAGGCAGCAATCAGTTTGTCTGGGTAGTGTGTGTATGTTGATTTGCTGCTTTCATTTATTTATTATTTGAGGAAACAGAAGTGGGAATGTGCAGAAAATCCTCCATCTCTTCCTCCTTGCTCATGATCCAGCACGAAATCACAAACATTTAAAGTCACGAATAAGAAAACATCCTTTCCTGCTCTACTGGCCATAGGATGTGTTCTTATGACCCAGCTAAGGCCCCAATCTGGGATTTGTAGGAACTGTACAGTGGTGATAGAAACACCATGGATTCAGCCTCTGTGCCCTTAGTCACTTTGGTTAAACACACCTGCTTAAATTCCCCTGTGTGGTGTGCATCTGTATGTATTTTGGCTTGCATAAAAATATATATTTATTTCATGTTAACCATGCCACCATCCTACGCTAATTAGCATGTGAAATCCAGTTGACAAGACTAGACAAAAGCCTGAAAAGGTGTTTGTGTGTTCAGTTTGGGTGATGCCATTTCATGCAATGCACCATGGCTCTCAGGATGCATCATTGCTATGACACAAAAAGGAAAGAGCATAAGAGGGCCTGTCTGCTCTACACTACTCTGTTCTGGTCTGTTGTGTTACGTTATGGTACTAGCCTGGCTTCTAGCCCTAGCTTGAGTGCTTCTCTCCACTCCACCATTGTTCCATGTGATAGCACTAAGTGACTGATTTAGGTTCAATGCCTGCATGGAGCAGACAGGCCAGCTGTGGGTTAAGCAGATAGCATTCAAGTGAGCTAACCCAATTCAAACCCAATCAAGCTGGGATTTATTGTTGGGGTCTGTATTTAGAAATCTGATAGAGTCTGCATCAGTCCCTTGACTTGCATCAAGAGAGACGGGCCTTATTTCCTTTAGCGGATGACTATAAATGGCAAACCATGTTTTCCAGCAGGGATATAAATTTCAGTATTTGTAGACATTACTGCAAATGCACATGGAGAATAGGAGCCTCCCTCCCAGGGACACAGGATGTGGGGATGGCACAGCTGCAGACATGGCTCCATGGTTCACAAATATAGTCTGTCTGTCTTTCTGGGAGAAGATGCGATTTCACACCTACCAAATCATACCATACCACAAATGAATGCAGAATAAAGGCAATCAGGACTTAAATACAGGCGCCTGTGGAAAGGTTTTCTTTTGAAAAATCCACTGTGACTTGTAATAAAATTTGACTGAAATGTCCATCATTTTTATTCAAGTGAGTGCAAATATACAGTCCGTCAAGACATGAATTTGGAATTACTGTTACTAAAATCATAGTTTGAGGCAAAAAAAATAGGCATCACTGCCTCCGACATAAGGATAAATAAACCACATTCTAAGATATAGTTTTGTATTATACTTAAAAAGAAAAAAACTGATTCATATTCACTTCTAAATTGAGATTTAAACTTCATCTAACAGCTAAAAAGAAGGCAGACAGTTTTCTGCTAATTAAGAAGTAATTTCCCACTGTGTGACATACATTTCTAGTAATAGCTTTGTCTGGGAAAGGTACAGTGTATTTTATATATTTGTCTCACACGTCCTTTACCATCACAAGAATCAATGCCTGGCATTTTCCTTATATTTTCTCACATGTCAAACATAAACACACTGTCTAGAATTGACCATTTTTACAAAAAGAACATTTCCATTGTGACCCGATGTGGCATATCCCTGTCAAAAACCAAAACAGTAGGCAAACCTGACCTCTTGACCTTGCAGAAAACTTTGCCATTGCCAGTTTCAAAATGGGAACCAATCACAGGGTATGGTGGAATGCATTTACTTTTACAGATAGGCAAGCAGAGCTGAACATCAAACTAAGATGCTCCTTCTCGGCCACTGCGTTCTATCAAGGAATGTCATCTGGTTTTGCCATCCCTGCACAGAAGGCAATTCTCCATACTGTTCTTGGTTGTGGTTACCGGATGGTGGGACAAGCTACCAAGCAGGGCTGTCTCTTGAAGATACATCTCATCTGAGAGCACCTCCTCTCCTAACACCCTAACATGCCTAACTAGCACTTACTATTTACTTTTGGTTCACTTTACCTGATCTTTTTGCACTTATTGAATAGATGTAGTACTTAGTACTTACACTAAGGTCTCCTACTGCACTGAAGCTTTAATGTTGTCCCTCACTTGTAAGTCTCTTTGGATAAAAGTGTCTACCAGATACAGCTGCTCGATTATGGCAAAAATCAAAATCACAATTACTTTGGTCAATATTGAGATCACGATTATTCAACATGATTTCTTACTGACTTTGGAAAAAAGAACAGAATATAAAAAAAAATGAAACAAAACAAAAAGCGTTGTGTCTATGTAGTTATTCCTGTAATACATGATATAAGTTAAAGATATCTGAGTGTGTGATGAGCGACAGATGAGCTGCGAGCTAGTTGGTCGACAACTGTACATTACTCTCTCTGAATGTGATGGACTTTCACTGGATGTGTCCAAAGATCACTCGTGTTTCCATCCTTAAATGAAAAAGACTAAACCACACTTCAAAACGTTTAGTTCTCTCCATTGTCACTAAGAGCAGGGTCTCAGTGTGTGTGTACTGCACAGTGCTCCAAGGTGTGTGTGAGCGCTGTCCCGCCCCTCATACACAGGGTCAGAGAGAATGAGATGCAGATGAACTTCTGCATAGGAACAGCGAAAATGCATCACAGACCAATGTCTTAATCAGAAACGGAGTTGGTGAATGTGTAAGAGAACTTTTATGTTGCATTAACAAATCTATTTTCGTAATTTCAGGAACGAGAGCAGAACCAGTAATGTTGGATGGTTTTTGTACGGGAGATGAAATCTGTTGTGAAACAGAATGTGACATAATAATAGTTTTCTTTTGATTATTTTGTTTTTTTAATCATTGGAGGCCAAAATCATAATCAAAAATAAATTTGATGAATTGCCCAGTCCTAGTACCAAATGAGTAAATGTAATGTGATATATAATGTGAGCAATATCCTAACTAATCTCAGAATTGTAGAAGCTGAGTCAAGGACAGCTTGACAAGTACACGTTCGATATAACTAATCACTCGTAAAGGATCCCAGGATTATCCTCAATGCCTATGCACCATGGATGTATTATTAGAACTGGATACCAGATCAAAAATGGCGCCCGTTCATTTCTATAGAAGTTGCTCACCTGGCGCATACGCCAGAAAAGTTTCTGGCTTCCGGGTTACTTCCACGACATGCCGCCCACTTAATATGTGCAGTAGTGTCACTCTCATCGTGCCTCTGGGCTATGAGAACGAGCAAACGGCATTCTGGATCTGGCGCTGCATGTTCATAAATACTATGCTAATGGACTTCATGGAGGAGTAATAAGACTGCTACAGGACTTGCTTGGGGCTTGAAATCATTTATACAAATGACAACAGTAACAAACAATGAAGATAATGTTCTGAAAAGTAAGATGGTGTTAAACCAACGATCGTTGATATCACGGAAAATTCGTGTTGACAGTTAATTGTAATGTTAAAGGGAAAACGAGTCATTCAGTTAAAAGCTTTAGAGTTTAAAATCACTTTGGATTCAAAACAATAAATCATAATCGGACAAAAATATTTAGTTTCACCTGTTTTTTTTTTTTGCGTTTTTATTAGAAATTGATGATGCATGTGACAGATATTACAACTTGTCAGATAAAATTATCACAAGGGCTTTACTTTCTTACCTTTTTATATTGAAGCACATTCATATAGCACGTCTTCTACATATTCTTATAGGCCTACTAGTTATTTATAGTGGAGCATATCAAATAAAATGTGTTGATTTTGGTCATTATATACACTGGGATTTTGTCCATGATGATTTGTTTTACATCATCTTACCACTATGATCCACCAAAGCCTTTTTCCATTTTACTCGTATTTAGATGTATTTATTAATTAAGTCACTGTTACTTCATATTGTATACGTAAAATTTGTGCCAGGCTGCATGGTGTGACGCTGGTATGAATTAGTTCAATACAATACAATATTTCCACAAAACTGCAGAATTTCAATGTCCACAAATGTAGCTGTCACAGAACCCAGGTATTTTCTTTAAGTACATTACTGTCCCACATACTTGATTTGAAAAAGATAAAATAAATCAAAAATATATATTTGTAAAGATTTAATTTAAATGATAATGAATGCCATTGAACATTTAGCATATTGTATACTGAACACACGATGACGTGGGGAGTAAGAGAGACGATGATGAACACTTCCAGGACAGTTCTTCCCATCAGGGACCAGTGAGAGGAGGGGAGCAGGTTGCACCATCTCAGGCCACCACCGCCAACCCAGTGGACGTGAAGTCAGTTATAATTTTACCACACTGAGACAGTTTAAGCCATAAACTAAATGAATGTGGTTGCTGTGATCGGAAGACAGGCTGGTGAAGTAAAGTAAATTACATGGGCAATATCAGATCCTTTATAGGACAGAATGTGGTTCTGAGATATTAGGAGACTTTCATTTCAGTATTGTTCTAATTGCATGTTTTAGGTGGGAATACATGTAGCTTGCCCTGCTTACCCTGATGCCATTCCACTGCTAGAGAGCAAATTAGAAGTCAACAAAAGCCAAATAATGTATCCTGAAATCCACCATTTTCAAAATACTACCATGAGTGGGGATGGGGGGGGGTTGCATAACTTATTAATAAACTAATAGGCTAGGCCCCAGAGTGAGTTACTCATAGGTATTTAATATTAAGCTTTTATTGGAAATGGGTATACATATGGGTATACATATAAGTAAGTGTTTGAGCAAATTGTTTACAAACCAGCACATATGTGTGTGTGTATCCGTGTGTGACTAGAGGGAGGAGAGAAGGAGAAGTCTCCATGGGTAGATACTCTGAGCCAGGCTGGCAAATGTCCAGGACAGGAGCCTAAGGCGTGGGCACGTATAGACCTGTCATTCCTCCTGATCTTTAAATGATTGATCCAAAGTAGATAGCAATCATTCCCATTTGTGCACCCTCTCTTACCCAGATCTCCCTTCCTCTATCTAATTTTGCCTACCATTTGCATGTTCCCATGGACTAATTAAATCTTTCACTTCTCTCTCACTCTCTATCTATATTGCTCTCTCTGTCTTTCTCTCTCCATGTCCATTGGTATGAAAAATAATGCAGCACATTTTTGGCATATAATTATATATGAAATGTGAGGGCATAATTTATTCCAGTTGGTTGAAGTTCTCTAGATCCTGTCCGTAATGAGCACAACAGAAGTATACTCATTACACAGCCTCTGTGGATCGTATACCTCCCTTTTCACCCCTCTCTATCACTCTCACTATCTCCAGTCTTAAAGAGAGAAGATCATGACCTTCCTTCTGTCTACCACAAATACGCTGCATAAGTTCTTCATTTTCTTTCCGACCCTTTGCACAATTCATACATGGGAGGGCTGGGGTTTTCTCCTGCCATTACCATGATCCTTTTGGTTTGTAATTCTGTCCCACTTGGCTTTAATTTACAGTGGGAAAATAATTAGAATCTCACTTTTGCAAAGAGTGGAGTGAAAATGTAAACAATGCTTCCCTGCGGGCGGGTGCTTCATCACTTTGACAGGTGCATTTGAATTTGCCTGGGTGGCGGACAGGCTTGGTTATTTATGTGTCAGTTGCACATGGAAGCCCTGGCTGTGGCTAGGAGTATAGATGGGACTGAGACTTGAGAGGAAGACTGGAGCAATGTGAAGTGGGGGATAAGGGTTTGGATTTGGGAGAATACTGGTTCTGGACCTAGTTCTTGGAATGGGGCTTCTGGCAAGAGGCCTGATTGGGAATAGAGTTGCATGTCGATCTGCTGCTGTGACTGAGGACATATTTAAAACTGTAATGAGCAGAGAAATGATGGAGATAGAGCACTAGTACTGTTACCTGGAGGAGACAGGATTTAGAGAAGGGGAGTGAGATATAGCTGTGCATAGGAATTTGGATGCAGATAGTACATGAGTTGGTTTGGAAATTAAAACTATGGAACAATTTATGTATGGGCTTGGTTTTCTGGGCTAGTACCAGCAAGTTATGCAGGGATTACACTGCCTGCATTGCGTGAGCATGGTGGCTGATGGGAATCACGCATATATGTTTGCACCGGCTGCATCTCTGCTGCTTTTCTGCTACCACCATCCTGATCTATCTCTCTACATAGAGGTTGCTGGCATGTTCATATTTGTGTCATATTCATATTAAGCCTAGATATAGACAACTATAGGTAGCAGTTTTATGTATTATTGCTGGGATGATGTCAGTTTGACATCAACAGATCTTTTCTTTGTCTATTTTTGATGGGAGATGTGCGAGCCATGAATGAAAAATAGGCAAGATGCTGAATCTCTGAATCACGCGATGGCTGTGGGTAAGTAAAGGACGTAAACAAGTCACCATTACTGAGGTTGCATCACCCTGCAAAATGCATGCGTTCACTTGTCTGAGATTTGTTGGGTGTGCTGAGGACTAAGATGTTTGCTAGAAGTAGCTAAAGAATATTAACAGAAACAGACTTTCTTCCAAATGACAACAGCATGGTGGATTTTGGTTAAAAGCAGTCAATCTCTATTGACCTAACAATATCTAGTGTGCATCCGTGTAGCCCAAAATGGTAAAACAGCTCAAGTCAGCTAAGTTAACACTGCTTTTTCACAGGTGTAGGTATTGAGAGTTTTTGTCCTTGCAGCTTTTCTCTTACAGCCAAGGATTATCAAGTTTATGGTCCATGAACAACTGTTTCTTGTTATAATGAGGCTGTATCTTGGTTTGTTCACAGACTTAGGTACATAGTTTCCTGCTCTGGAGACCAATACTTGAAAATTTTATGAGGGAAAAGAATAACGCCTCAGAGTTTCAGTGACAATTATCCCCAAGCAACATGCATCATAGACTATTCTCAAATAAGGAAACAATCACAGAGATACAGCAATCACAAACATCACAATACTTACCAAGTCCTCTATTGCATAACCCGCAGTGGTTATGTGATGTTTGTTTCAAAATTGTGGTGGAAGGGCCTGCAATACTTTTATCACAAAGAACAGTGGCCTTGTTGGCCACCTGATTCCTGGTGATCAACTTTTAGCAGATTGTTATTCACCATCACAGATGTATTGTTGCCAGGAGTACTGTTGGCTGTTCAAGCACTTACACTGTTCATTATCTTAACCCTATATTAGTTCTATAGTTGGCATTTTGTTGCTCATCACAGGCTAGCTTGTATAGTGATGATAGTACAGTTTATTACACTTCAGCACTTAAAATGTGGCGGAAGGTAAAGAGGTCCGTCCTTTATTTGTAGTCACTGATAATGTAGTTCATTCACTTTCTCCTGAACTAAATTTTTGCATCACCATTCAAACGCAAGCTGTAGCATGTACAGCAGTAAGTGAATGTAATACCTCCACAATGTACACTACTAGGTGCATGGGTGATTTAATGTACAGGCTTTCCTGGGCTGAAGCCCAGGAGACTGAAAGGACTTCTAAATGCTGTGACTCAATTTCCAGTGCAAAAAATTGTAAACAACCATGGTGGACTTTAGGAGACATAAGAATGGTGCTGAAAAGTGAAAAGCTAAAAAAAAAAAAAAAGAGCGAGACCAGGAATACTTTAATTTTAGATTTTTCAAAAAGGCTTGAGGCACAGTGTAGCTAACACTAATGTGAGCTTGATGCCTCAAGAGAGTGGAACTCAGCCAAGAAGATGGCAAGCAGATCTCACTACCAGGACTGGACATTGACTTGGAAACAAGTAGGCTACATCCACAGCAGGGTCACTTGCTGTCCAAGAAATAGAATGGCAGCTTCTGCCACTGCATGACCAAACTGGAGACCGCTAAAGGCAACACTGAGGGTACCAGAGGATCCATGCACTATTCCCAGGGACTTGTCAAAACAAAGATGCTTACCTGTCTAACTTAAGAATGCCAATGGCATACTTTGAGACAATGTTTGATTCAAGGGGCTAATCAACAATTTTGCTGGAATAGACATGTAGCCATATTCAGGGATTTGTTTTAATGCTTATTATGACTTTAATATATTCTATATTCCAGGGGCAGGCAAGTAAGTTTGGCTTCAGGCCAACTTTTTTCTAATCCATTAGATGGTGGGCCAGAATGTAATCAAAGGCTAATTTAAGAAATTGATGGATGAAAATGCAACTGGAATTTAAAATACAAAAGGAATACAATTACAGCATCCAATTTTTATAGGGGGGTCCGGGGCCATTACCCCATGAAAAAGAAAATAATAATTAAACTAAAATTTTGATTTTGTGATGAGCATTTGTATGAACTACAGAGGAAAACTTGTGAGCAAATTTTGGTTTGGATCTTCAGTAGACTACAATAGAACAGTATGCAGTATGCAGGCAGCAGTGCCTGTATGATGAACATTTGTATGATGAACTAGTATAGTTCTGCCTAGGATAGAACGATGTCTAGGCCCAATATGATCTTTTTGAATGGTGTAATCAAACAGCCTTATTAAAAGACCTGCCTCATCCCCATCCCCCTGACATTGCCCATGGAGAGCTAGCTCATTTACAGTGAGAAACTGAATGACCTCGCCTATGCTTTTAACATAGTACCTGTTCTTCTCCATCTGGGTTTGACCCAGTAACCCAATACTTTCACCTATCTCTGAGTGACGCTGGTATTCCTTCCATGCAGAGATCGCTCTAACATGAGGAATACTAGAGGCATGTTTAAGGAAACCACTGTCTCGTTCAAGCACTCTTTTACAATTAGTGTTTCCACGTTTCATGAATATGTCCTCTCGTTCTGAATTGGAAACCCCAAATTTGCGATAGACAAAGCAAAAGCAGGCATCATGGCAGACAGAATATTCTAGTCATGGTCAAGACTGGTACCAACCCACACTAAAGCTTCTCACAGTTTGTCCAAATGGGTGCTTGGGATAACTACTTAAAATTGGCTGGGATTGGCTATCCATATTTAAGTAAGGAGCAGACACAGCAGAGGTGGAGGATGGTGCATCTGGATTCTGTGGAGGACAGAAGTTTACTGCCATCAGTAACGCTTTGCTCAGTGTAGATGTGCTGAGCTCGACAGCGTAGGGAGCATGCACTGGGGTTGAAGGTGCCTGTTTTTTAATGAGCCACCTATCCATGCTGGAAGATCTACCTAGCCAGTTAAATAAAACTAGTTGTGTTACCCTTCTGTCAAAATATTTTATACCCAACAAACCAACTCCAGTGACTAGCAACAACAGCTATAGCTAGCCTGGAGCTGGCTAGCTAGCTGGCTAATTACTAAACCAATAGCCACCAACTGAGCTGGTAACTTAAAAGAAACACACAGCTTGCAAAATGTGCAAACTCAACTGTGAAACTATACAAGACTACTAATACAACTTATAAGAACCAGAAAAAAGAATGAACATGAATCAAAGGTATTAACAGTTTTAATTGGATTGCTGAGAGCAGCTAGCTTCAAACAGGTCTTGCAATTCACTTAACCGTGTCTGTACAGCATCTGTGAAGAAGCGTTGTGGTTTGGCAATAATGTAAAGGAGGAGCACTGACTAAGCACACCTACACCATCAAAATGGCCAATATTTAAGCAGTGCATTTTTTGATGACCCATGACAAAATTACAGAAAACTACGAACGCTTAAAAAAGTAGCTTTTTTCAGTTTTCATTGGATGGGCAGATGATTCCTCTGGGTGGACAAGGCTTATCTCTGGGTGGGCATACCACCCCAGCCCACCCATTGACACGCCCCTGTGGGTAACCCCGCCTCGGGTGGTCCTGCCTGCAGCAGGTCTCTGGTCTAACAGCCAGACTCTTAACTCAACCGTCTTGGACTACAGCTGGTGACGGTGGTTCTTGTTCTGCTCTGGTGAAAAACTGGTTCATTTGGAGCTTTAGATAAAATAAATAAATAGTCAAGATACTTATTGCTATACTTATTGCTGGCAGGCCGCCAGTTGCCATTCCAGACCAGGGGTGGACAATTCATTTCCCAAGGGGCAACCCAGAAACTGGGACTGTTGTGGAAGGCCGGACCAATAGGCTGAACTCAGTTCTGCTCAATATTAATTTTTATATCTTTATAAAAAGCGGTATGTAATTGTATTGCTTTGATAAGCTGCTACTGGTAAGAGTAGATATTACGATTAGGCAATGAAAATGTGCAGCAGGAATAGTAAAAACTCCAACATTATATCATTATTTAATCAACATTCACGAAAATGATTGTGAACAAAATGTGCTCTTTTTTTGCAATATTTCAAAGACCAGCATTAAATTAATTTTATATAGTTACAGTGCTATTGCTGTGTTGTTTGTAGTCTAATTACCTAATTTGCTGTTTTTCAGTTATTTCTCTTGTTCATTGAGAGAAATCAAGTCTGCGTTAGGCTTGAAGTGCAATGAAGTCAGGTTAAATGTCTGAGGTTGATATGCGAAGGACACCTGACAGGAGATCGTCAGTGAGCGAGGATCTGTATCTGGATTTGTTAAACTTTATCACTGAGAAGGTTTGTTCCAGCAGTGATACTGACTTTAAGTGCTCTGCTAGTAGTGTATCAGACTGCAGGTCAATGAGTTCGAGCTGAACATCACTGGGTGCATTATCCACACTGCAAGTGAGGGGAGAAGAAATCATGTCTATCTCACCCTCAGTCTTCAGATCGCCTTGAAAACTCACCATGCAGTGCCCCTAACATGGATGAGTACCTGCGGAGGTGCTCAGCTGATGGTGTGGCTTCTTTCAGTGTTGGCATGTGGGTCGGAATGTTACCCTCCAGTTGACTTGAAAGAAACTGCAACTTTCTCATGAGAGCCTTCACCAGGCTGTACAATTCATATGCAAATAGGCCTTTGCCTTGAAGTTTAGTATTTATTTGATTCATTAATGCAGTCACATCAACAGCAACTGCAAGATCTGGGATGACTTTGCCTTCTTCTCACAAAACTCTCAAATCTGTGCTCTAAGGTCCACCCCGGGGGGGTAATTTGAAAGACTTTAGTATGTAAATTAAGTGAATGTATGTACACTATATTTGTTGTGGTGAGGATTGACTTGGGGGTATCAGTATGTGCAGTGGTAAATAGGTTGGTTGTGGCGAATATGTGGTTGCTGGCCAACAGGCTTCGTAAAGCCCAAGGACCTATGACAGCATTACATTACCCCAGAGTAGGTGAATGTATCACATTTCATAAGCACTTCAGTAAGTAAAACAGTAAGTGAATGTATCACGGTTCAAAGGCACTTCAGTATGTACAACATAAGTGAATGCAATGCCGTTCATTTGGCCTGATGTTCAGCGCTGATTTAGGTTGTCTTCACTTCAGTAGTATGTTCAGTCTGTTTATGGTTCAGGCTGTCATTGTCAAGGGTTTTGAGGTAAGTAGGACCCAAATGCAGCCAAAACTTGGGGAACGGTGCAGACAGGTTTATTAACCAAAATAACAGACATGAACAGACGACGTGAACAAACCCTGAACTAAACAGACGAACCGACCCAGACAAAAGGGAGCACAAAGATTATATAGACAAGGGAGGCAAGGGTGATTGAACACAGGTGAAACACATTAGGGCGAGGCAGACAATCACCACACAGACACAGGACCAAGACAGGAAGCAAAACACTGACACAAGGAAACCAATTACAAAATAAAACAGGAAGTGCAAAAAGTCCAAACAAAACTAGCAAAAGGTGTCTGCCATAGCAAACCATGACAGTCATGTTTAATTCAAAAACTAACCTACCCTAGCACTGCACATAAGGTTAATGGCTTAGCTTAGCAACTCATTATTTATGGTAGAGTTATCATATTATGATTGTTTCTGTGGCTTTCATGGTCTTTTAATAAGCTACTAAGGATGTAACATACTGTGTATCACAGCTGAGCTGAAAACGGTGCTCTTAGCCACTGGTGGGTTTGTGATGCTTAAAGCTACTGATTTGGTCAGTCACAATTTTGATTCAGTATAGTCAGTTCAGTTTGTAAATTTGCTGATACAGATTTGTTTGTACGTGTAGGCTACTGAACAACTCTGTTAATAACTAAAGATTTAGAGTTAAAGGATTTTTTTTGTTCCAAGAAAATATATCAGGGAAACCGCTCAGGGATTCTGTAACTTTCACACTTGTTATTAAGCCAAGTATGTGGTGATGATAATATATCAGCATTCTGATGTGCATGCTTAATTGGTTATTTGGTCATGACAACTTTATCAGCCACTGTATAGAAGGTGTTGTATGTTAAACCAAACCACTACACATTAAAAATACTTTATGATCGATCCTTTCTTTTTTACATTGATATTGATACCACATTGCCGTTGTAATAGCATTTAGGTGTATATTTCAAAACAAAAGGCAATCACAACAAGAAAATGTAGTGGGCACACAGGTGCAGCAGAAAGGAGCATCAATCAGTGTTTACTGTGTGAGAGAAGTAGACTTCTACTGCTACTTCTTTTGTTCATCCACACACACACAAACAGTCATACTCATCTACATGCTAATACACACACATACACCCATTCTCACAAACAGACAAAGCCTCACACAGTGAGGCAATGCATGTATGCATCTCCAACGCCTGCAGGCGCTTGGGGCTAGGCAGCAGAGGAGGGGGAGGGAGGGAATGGACGATTGTGGGGAGATGGGGGGGG
>NW_019525514.1:568200-603586 GCF_002814215.2 Seriola lalandi dorsalis
GGGGGGCGGGCTGTACTGTGCAGAGGCTCTCTAAGCTATAGAAGGTCATTCCCTCTACTCCACCAACACCCGCACCCTGTCTATCAGAGCTGGCCCAAGTTCAACGCCTTTTTGCTGAGATTTGGGCTCATACCACTAATGCAGACTGTATGTAGGCACACAAACACGTGCCAACACGGACTAACAGACACATACTCCAGCACATTTGAATTAATGGGCACGTATACTGTTGTACAATGCACATATTTTAAATGTCAGGGGTCACACTGTACAGATGCACATGCTCATTTACGGAGATATTGACGCATGGACATATAAACTCAGTTACGTAGCCACACACTGGCTTCATGCAACACACACACACACACACACACACACACCTACACACACACACACACACACACACACACACACACACACACACACACACACACAAACAAGGCCAAGACAGGCTACAGCACGTTGCACATGGCTGAGAAAGGACCAAACCACAAAGCATGAAAGACCACCGACATACATGCATGGATAAGCCAAGCAATGTCAGCCATTAGAATGGAAATAGATATGCTATTATTGTAAATTTGGCCAATATGTGGTCGGTCAGCAGATATAATTGGAGCAGCTTGAAAATGGCATGGATGCACACTGTCTGCGTTGGGCCTGATTTGGCTGAAGCAAAGGTCTGTGTCTGGTTAAACGCACCACTGGACAAGACAAGCCACTCATATTTGCATGTAGGGACACAAACATACTGCATGCACACACATAGTGATAAATTGGCTAGTATGCTACAGTAGCTTTCATCCACTCTGCTCTCATTACTGTGCCTACAAGGCAAATATCAAAGTCTATATGGACATTTCAACTTGAATAATGATAGGTAAAGTGTAATAATAGTCTCTATCCAAAAGTAGCACAGACCAAATTGGACTTAAGGAAAAGATAAACAAGCAACAATGCCTATATTTACAGTTAGAATAAACTGAACAACTTTAAAAGAGATTATCCAGTGTGATAGTATCTCTGAGTGCTCAAGATAATCCAGAAAATAAGATATGCATAATTCACTGTTACTAATCTCCTTTGCAGGAAATAAAGCCTACTCCCAGCCTACAGTAAACAACTCAGATAGCAGCCCATCATTTACTTCCATGCCATGTCTGACTCATCCTGGGCTCTAAGGAGATCACTTTTTCAGGTTTGTTCTGGAGCATATTGAAGTTTACCTGCATCTTTATTTAACAAGGGATATAAGTCCTTTCCATATTTTAAAGCCCCTTATATTGACTGTTCAATGACAGTTACATTTTAAGTTTTTTCAAGTCAAGGCATTACATACATGGGTAATTAAAACATTGATCACATTAAATTAATGACTGAACTTGTAAATATGTAAACTCAAACCTGCAATAAGCCAGATTCAGAAAAAAGTAAAGGACTAACATTAAAACCATTAAAAAAACATGCCTCAATATGAACTTATGTTATTTTAGTAACGATTTAGTAACCTGTAACCATAGGCAGTTAACAAAATCAGAAATAAACAAGTCCTAAACCTTTGTACTATCAAAGCCAAACCAATCACCAAAACATGCCTCCTTCAGGTAATCCTTTTGTGGTGCGAATAAGCTATATCTCTCACTGTAAGTGCATGGAAGACATATTTCAAGATGTCATGCTCAAAATTTCAGGAAACCAGGCTTTGTATTAAGATGCTGCAGAGAGATGCCAAAGTCAAGTCGTGCCTTTGATATCCAAAATTTGACTTTGGATTACCTTGAATTTAATCAGGCCTTGAAGGCTGGAGGTGATAAGTATCCAAGCCACTTAACCAAAATGATGCTGGGAATCAGTGGTAAGAAGGTACACACACATACGTTCTCTCTCTCAGTATCTCTCAGATACTGTGTGTCTGCATACACACACGAACCATGCTGTCTCTTTAAGGTTATGAGTGAAAAAAAAACAAAAAACTTCCAAATGTCTATCTCTCCTTGGGATGTCATGTTGGGCTGTTAAGACACGACACCTGTCACAATTACCAGACCTTCCTCATCCCTTCCGGGCAACAGGAAGCAGTCAAGGTCAAACTCTTTAAAGGGATGGAAGGGAGAGAAGGGAAAAGAAGTGACTAAGTATGGACAGTCACAAAGAATCAGATCTGTCGAGTTCAAACTGTAAAGTCTCTGTGAGTCAAAGGCTGCATAGGCATGTTTGTATATGTGCTTGCACGTTATATATAGCACACAATAATTTTCATCACAGATCTACACATGTGCCACAAATCAATTAAAATTTTTGTTAAACCATACTCCACATCAAATACACCGATCTGAGGCAGGATGTTTGGTTGCAAAACCTCTGTAAGTGGCATAAGACAAGTTTTCTCTTCAACAGTCCAATTTGTTGCCTTCATTGTCACATTATGGAATGGAAGCAGAAAAGGCCAGAATTCCTTAGGATTTGCCTTGATGGAGGAGAAAGAAGGAAGGGAGGTGGATGATGAAGGGGGAAGGACAGGAAAGCAGTGAAAACCTGGTGTCACTTTAACCTCCTCCAACTCAACATGTTTTGACAGCTGATGGGTGAGACTTCATATCATGAAGAAGTTGAAATAATCTTTCTCATTGGTGGTTTCATAAGATGCAAGTGTCCAAAACATTTGGAGAACAAAATATTCAAAAAATTCAAACAATCTCTAAACATCATGGCTTGATCCTTTTTTTTTTTTTTCTTACAGAGGTTGACCATATCATAGGCTGGTAACCAAATAAAGGACACTTCCTTGTTTTGACTTGCTTTCTTTTTTTCACTCTCTCATTCCCGGCCTCTTTTCCCAGACAGAAAAGCCTGCCCAGGCTTTGGTAGATAATGACATCCTCTCCCTGGATTAATTGTGAGGGACACATTAAGCAATGGGGCTGACACTCCCTGTAATTAAACTATTCACACCGATGAGTTCATACTGGAACACTTTCTCCTTTCTCTGTCTATCTACTGCTGGAGCTGTGGGTCTGTCTAGAAATAGTATATTATAGGGATAGAAATATTATAATGGTGTGTTTGTGAGAAAAGTGAGTGTATCACCTTGTGAAATGTAAAAATAGGACATAGTGTGAGGTCTGAGTACACACCGAATAAGCAAACTACCTAGAATAAATTCTAAATCAGTTTATGGTGCCCTTAGTCATTATGGTCCTACTCTATGGAAATCTCTGCCACATGAACCAAGGTACTGTATTACAAACTACTACAACAATATCTTCTCTAAAACTAAAAACAACTACCTAAAACATATCATTTTTTGGTTTAGAGTTCAACCTTTTCAGGTTTAAAGTATATTGCTAACAGGTAAAACCTTTATCTGTATTATTATTATCATTCCCTTTTGGTAATAATTATAATACAATATCTTATTGTTATACCTTTGCTTCTTATATGTTTTTATCATGTATGTACTTTGCCTATCGTTTGCTTTTTATCTTGAAGCACATTGAGTCCCCTGTTGTATGAAACCAGCTGCACTGTACAGTTAAGCTTGATGATGAGTCACATGCATACCTAAAAAGAGTGAACCATAACATACAGTATTGGCATTAATTGTAACCTCATAGGAAATTAACATGCAGTCATAGTGATAACTTCTGTCCACCCAACCAGAGTCTGTAGAGCAAACTGAGACTCTGGTATTAGCTGGTGTCCATGCCTCCACATGCCTTGGTATAGCAAGAAAGCAATGTGTGTGCCAGGAGTATTGTGTATGGCCTCTTGCTCCTACTAGTTTAGCAGCTGCTAAACAGAGGTTAAATAAGACACACACACACACACACACACACACACACACACATATATATATATATATATATATATATATATATATATAGGAATGATGCAACGTCGGGGGACTCACTCTACCACGGACCCATTGTTTACACTCAGGACCAGCTGTTAGCCATATGCCACACACCCCTTCACTACGCTGAGCGGCCAGAGAGAAGGAGGAGAGGCTGTAGAGCTGGAGTGAAGCGCAGACAGCGGAAAAAACGGTATAAACCATGTTTACCGTCTGTCATTATGGGGAACGTAAGATCACTCCCAAATAAGATGGAAGAGCTTACTGCGCTAACCCGGCTTCAGAGAGAGTTTCGCGAGTGTAGCATCATGTGCTTCATGGAGACGTGGCTGAGTGAACTTTCTCCCGACTCACATGCCACACTGGACGGATTTCAACTGGTACGGGCGGACGGGAAAACCACGTTGTGTGGTAAGAAGAAGGGAGGAGGGGTTGCTGTGTTCGTTAATGAGAGATGGTGCCACCCTGGACAAATCAGTGTCAAGGAACAACTCTGCACTAGAGACTTGGAGCTGTTAGCGGTTAGCATGCAGCCGTACTATCTCCCGAGACATAGTGTTGTCTCTCAACTTCTAAACCAGCACTCCCATTCCCTCCTCCTCATCTCTGGGGACTTCAACCACACGTCCCTGTCCTTTGCTCTTCCTACCTTCAGCCAGTATGTGTATTGTCACACCAGGGACAATAAAACTTTGGACTTGTTGTATGCTAATATCACGAACTTCTGTGTGGAGAACACTGTGCTCTCCAAGTCGGTACGCTGTTTCGCCAAGGAACTCAAACAGAAAATAAGGGAAGGGAAGGACTGTAACAGACAGAAACTGGAAGAGCGGCTGGTGCAGAATAACACCAGAGATGTCTGGAGTGGACTGCAGAACATCTCTGGCTATGGAAAAGGAGTGAGGAGAGACCTGAGCTGCAGCGACAAGAACTGGGCCAATGAACTGAATCTGTTCTTCAACAGATTTGATTCTGCCCCCTCCCCCCTTACCTGCCCTGCACCCTCTTCACACCTCCCTGGGCCAGCTCCCCCTCCTCTCCTCAACCCGCTTCTTTCAACTCCCATTCACCTCCAGCCCTCCCCTCCCCACCAGTACAACTGCCCCCTCTCACCCCCCACCACCCCCATATCCTCACCTCAGTCATCTTCCACCCCCTTCTCCATAACAGTTGATCAAGTGAAGTGTCAACTTAAGAAGATCAAGACAAGGAAGGCCCCAGGCCCGGACGGCATCAGCCCCAGATTACTAAAACCCAGCGCCGCAAGGAGCCTAACCATTTCAGGCCTGTCTAGACCTCTCACCTGATGAAGACTTTGGAGAGGATCATCCTGAGTCACCTGAGACCACTGTTGAGCACACAGCTGGACCCCCTGCAGTTTGCTTAGCGGCCTGGTATTATATATTATATATTATACACAGTACGTGAGGCTTCATCACAGTGTGTCTGATGTGGTGCTCTGCAGTACAGGTGCCCCCCAGGGTACGGTGCTCTCCCCTTTTCTCTTCACCCTGTATACCTCGGACTTCACATACAACACCACACACTGCCACGTCCAGAAGTTCTCTGTTTCAGAGGGGAATGAACTGGAATACAGGACAGTCATCAGGGACTTTGTCAGCTGGTGCAAGATCAACCAGCTTCAGCTCATTGCCAGCAAAACAAAGGAGATGATTGTGAACTTCAGGCGGAAGACATCCCACTTCACACCAGTGAACATCTAGGGACTGGACATCGAAGTGGTGGAGAACTACAAGTTCCTGGGGGTTCACCTCAACAACAAACTGGACTGGTCCACCAACACCCACGCTCTCTACAAGAAGGGCCAGAGTCGCCTTCACCTGCTGGGAGACTAAGGTCCTTTGGCGTGTGTGGGGCTCTCCTCAGGACCTTCTACGACTCTGTGGTGGCCTCAGCCATCTACTTCGCTGTGGTCTGCTGGAGAGGGGGCAGCACTGACAGGGATAGGCAGAGGCTCAACAAACTGATCCAGAAAGCGAGCTCTGTCTTGGGCTGCCCCCTAGACTCCATTGAGGAAGCAGGTGAGAGGAGGATGTTAGCTAAGCTGACATCCATCATGAACAACTCTCACCCCCTGCATGACACTGTAGGGTCTCTGAGTAGCTTCTTCAGCAGCAGACTTTTACATCCTCGCTGTAAGAAGGAGAGGT
Organism: Seriola lalandi dorsalis; assembly: GCF_002814215.2. Lineage (NCBI taxonomy): Eukaryota > Metazoa > Chordata > Actinopteri > Carangiformes > Carangidae > Seriola > Seriola lalandi. The sequence goes on from NW_019525514.1 coordinate 574,225, forward strand.
TCCGCAGGTCCTTCATTCCAGCAGCTGTCAGACTCTACAACTCCTGCTCTTCCTGACCATGTGCAAACTTGCACTTTTTCATGTACATATCGTGTGTATTGTGTATATTGTATTTATTGGTGTATATTGGGTGTATATTGGTGTATATTTGGTGTATTTTTGATGTATATTTCCATAGATGTTTATTTTCTGCTGTGGTGAGTGAATTTCCCAGTTGTGGGATTAATAAAGTTAATCTATACACTATGTAAAGTGGATGTTCATACACTTTAAGTGATGAATTTTTGGTGTGGATCCAAGAGAGCTGTAATGGACTGAAGTCAGAGGTTGTGTTAGACTTTCTCATTGTCCATCATTTTGACAGACAGTGTCATAAGGATTTCTTAATAATCTTAAATTTTTAATGAGACATAGCCCATTTAATAGCATCTAGTTCTCAAAAGCAACTCAGATTATGCATTTATGAGGGCATGGAGAGAAAAGATGAACAGAGACACCATCACTGTCCATGTTGACACCATACGAAGCAGATCAATCGAAGCAGGGCACCAAAACACCATATCCATTGTGCCTAAACAGGCTAATGTGAATGATGAAATTTACGGACAGTTACAGTTAAAATACTAACAAACCATTGACAAGAAATTAAGTTGAACTCAGCTGACCTGTTGCCTAAACTCAAACGTTCCTCCATGGATTTAAACTGGTTGCTTGCTTGAACAAGGCTGCTCTGGAGCCACACTGGAGACTAGAATTACCAGCACCACTTCTGCCAGAGTTTTGAAATTGGGGAACATTTCTCTCAGAGAAGTGATCAGAAGTAATCTAGACTCTCTGAGTGTGGGATTTCCTGATCCTCCGAGCACCAAGGGCGCACGACTGCACCCCTCTATGACCCATACTGGTCTAAGAAAAACTCCAAGGCCTCCAGTCTGTAACTGTTCGACCCGTAGTCAGCACCCATATAGCAAGACACGTTGCTCCAATGTTGAAACTCTGATTTTTTTTAATGTCAAAAAATTCAGTCAATGATGGAAAATATTCAGATAACACGAATGGAATGTGTGAAATAAGATTGTGGTGTCATTTGCATTGTCCACATTTGTTTGATCTTTTATTTCATGTGTCTTGTAAACCACCTTGCACCACTTTGACATATTACTACCCAGCAAAGTCCATGTCTTTTTCAAGCATGTAACCGTTGCAGTCATATCTCTTACTGAGCTGCCTAATGTGCCGACTGTGGATGCTGTGTTTGCTCCTATGTCACTCCTGTCCTTGTCTTGCTATTGCCTTGGGCCATTGGCGCCCTCAGCGATGTCCACCAAAAACAAACCCATCCGCTGTAATTGAAGAAGCCACTCTAATGGGACAAGCACATGCAGGTGCGCGGCACGGTTTGCATGCACGTACCCACAAATGTGCATGATGATATACACACATGCAGACATACTGTGTAAATGCACTCTGTATCCAGATTAATTGGCTTGCATTCATACATTATCAGCTGAGCATATGCATGCACATACACAATGCATGCTGACCACATAGCTCTTTGGTAGAGGTGACCCGGGGGTTGGGAGGATTCCAGTGACTCCACACATACACACACTGACACACACACCATAAACCAATAGATGCCCTCTGATTCTAGATGACCCCTCCTGTGCCACTGAAGCACTCATTTCCTCCTCTCCTCTCCTGATGTTCCTGTGTTGCTGTTATGGGTTCCTGTTTAGGAGCTGAGTGCTCTATTGTTGTGTGACAGTGGTTCCTGTGTATCCTGTCACAGCCTGCTGCTTCCTCTGTCCCTCTCCCTCTCAACAGCTCTGTCTTCCTTTAGATTTGCATCTCAGGTGGCTCGATACTCACTTTACTGTGCTATTTCCACAGATGAATAACCCCAATGTGTTATAGTGTTTATTGTTGGTGTTGTAAGGTTCCACTGAATTCCTTTATTGGAGAGGTTCCAGGTAGATAGGCCAGGCAGATTTTATGATGTCAAAGCTCTCATTTACAGTGATAAATGAAATTATAGTAAGTGTGGTGAAGCAACCCTATGTTCAGATGTTTATTAACAGCAGCAGAGTCACCAGGGGATGTTTGGGGTGGACGATGGTGGGCATACAAATGTCATGAATGTCACACCAGTGACAGAGGTTTGCCTCCACCGTCCTGTCTGTGGTTAGGTTTAGAGAACAAAAGCCCTTTGGTTAAACTTAGAGGGAAGATAGTGGTTTTGGTTAAATGTAAATAAACATGTTGTGCTTTAAGTCATTGTTAACTTTTTTTTCTGTAATAAACTAATTTTCCTGATCTTAAACAAGTGCAGTGAGTGCCTAAACAAAGCCATGTCTCTCTGGTCAGGTGGTACCATCATGCCACGTTTTATATGATTAACTGACTCCCAGACTCAGGTTATCATTACCACTCTAATCTGTTTGATTCTCAACAGGTTTACTCCCCACCAACCATGCTGCTGTTGCAAAACACCTTGGGTGTTCCCAAACTCACCTGCTGGTAACCCATTACCTAGACATATGGAGACAAACGGCATGAAGGTACACAAATGTTCAGGTTGCGAAAACATCTCCAGGGCCATTATACAAACCCCCTCCCTCCTGCCCTCCCCGCTTCTTTTAATCGCTCCCCCTCTCAATTATCACAGTGTCACCACCACCACTGGGAAAGTTTCCTTTTAGTGAATTAACAGCAAAATATATGTGCAGAGCGTAAGCTGGCACTCTTACTACTCTGTCATTGTCATAGCCATAGCTCTGAAAAAACAGTTTGCGTACCTGCTATAGTATTACCGAAATTAACACCTTCCTTCTAGGTACAGTAATCAAGAAAGTGACAGGAGACAATAAATTAGGTCCATCTGCATCACTGCCTTTACATAATTAATAGGGCTTATTACTTATTACTGAACCCCTAGTATGATGTGGAGCATGCCAGCACACTCACTAGTTCAGAGCCTCATAGTACTCAAAAGGTTTTTGTTTGTTTGTATAACATTTTGTACAAATTTTCCTCTAACTGACTAACTGACTATTGTTAGCCTCTGTGCTAGATACAAATACAGTCACATTGGCACTTACACAACATGTTCTACAACTTAAATTACCATAAAGGTCCCTCCCCTCAGATAGGATCCAGATTGTTAAGATTGTGGAACGGTCATGGATAAAAGAAACAACGTTGACTATTTTTTAACGTTTCAACGTTCAAGAAACAGTGCCCCCCCCTGTGTAAAAGTCCTGTACATTCTCAAACTATAACTACTACAGCCACGAGAGGTCACCTAACGATAAAGCTATAGTTCAAGACAACCTACGGACTTGTTTCTTATGGTAAGCCAATCTCCCCTTAAGTTTAATTGGCAATCTCTAGCTTTGTTTATGTTTTGACTTTGAGCTAGAGCAATGGTCTGTCTGTTTTTAGCAGAAAGAAATACATTCAACTTACTAAACAACACTAATGCAAAGACACATACTTTATTTTGAATTTATTCTAGGAGCGGTGCCAAGTGATAACCCAATCCAACCCCATTAAAAACTAGAATTACCACCTCACGGTTGTATGCCTCAGACTAGTTTCAGATTATTTCCCTGTTTATCCAGAGTCATATATAATATCAATCATTTGTGTGACCATTAAAATCTAAGTTCATCCTTGAGTCCAAGTGAATGTTTGTACCAAATTTGAAGAAATTCCTTCAAGGTGTTACTGAGATATTGCGTTCACACCTTGACCTTTGACCACCAAAATCTAATCAGTTCATCCTTAGGTGTAAGCCAATGTTTGTGGCAAATTTGGAGAAGTTCCATCAAGGTTTTACTGAGATATCGTGTCCATAAGAATGGGACTGACGTATGTATGTATACCAATGGTCGTACAGACGGATGGACAACCGGAAAACAATATGCCCCAATATTTTATGCCTCCACTCTGACTTTCACTGGCATGGAGGCATGAAAATATACCACGGCCTATCTCCAAAAAATGTATCTGATAAAAGCAGGAAGGGAACAACAACTCAGTAAAAATGTAACAGATGAAACATCTGCTTGATAGCAGTTTGGAACAAAAAGTGTGAAAGAATTTCATTTATGAAAAATTTCATAATTGGTGAGTAAGCTAATACCCCCTCTCTCAGCTGTTCACATGCTCATCCACAACACGTGAGGCCAATAGTCTGATGGAAACTCATTCTTTTACCTTCCTTCCTGAGAGAAAATTAAAGAGCACACAGGTGGATAGGTCCTTGACTCATTCACCCTCTTTGCTTAGCCAGTAAGCTGTACTGCTGACACCTTAACCTGAAAGTAATATTTAAACCTTGAAGCTACTCAAATGATGATATGGCATGGAGGAATTTTCAATATAAAGTTAATTGGTGAGAAAGTAAAAATTAGATCATGTTTTATGACCACCTTGTGAAAATTACAAGTTTGATAATAATAGGCCATTTGCAGGTTGGTTATTAAATGTGGACTCTTTTTTTAGTGTTTCAGGGCTGGAGGGAGATACATTGTCAGAGAGATTTTGCAGAATTCTAATTTACAGCACAGCACATCCAGAAAACTAGCTTTAATTTAACTGATCATGTCATGATCATGTCATTTTGTTTTACTTGCCCAACATAAACAATAATGAAATACAGAACAATACACATGATTTTTTTTTAACCTACCTGTTATTATCTTTCCTATTAGCTTGTTTTCTCATTATAGTTAATACTGTGCGTGACAAAGTTTCCAGGAACCAGAGTTGTGCATGAACATGCATTCATTGAACATGCTCATGTTTTTTGGTGAACGGTGAACTAAACATATCAATTTGCAACTAATGAACGTGAACAAAAGTGTCAACTCTTACGCACCAGAAGGTGACAATAATGCACCAAAAAAACTCTTTGCCAACTGCCAAAAAACATCAGAAGAAGAGGAATCATGCTCTCAAGGATTTACCCAGCATGCGAACTGAAATCATAGCACATCTTTCAGCTAAGAACTGTAATGAAACCTGTGGTGGAGCTTTGTAGCCTGTAATCCATTTTATGTTTTTAACTGCTGCATAAGGTGGTTCATGCAGGCTAAATGAAAGTAATCTCTGTCTGTGATTCTATACTAGTATACCGTAATTCATTTAGTTTTGGAAGTAGCAATGATTCGGGGCATGGGATGGATGGGTGGAAGGAGCTTCTACTAAACAAAAAAAAGGAAATTCAAAACTCAGTGAATGTGAACTAGTTAATTTAAATGTGTGTGATGTGAACTTTGACATCACTCTTGAGTGAAGAGAGTGATGTCTGAACTTACACAATACTGCTGGAAACTTACACATCAAAAGTTGTCCAGTCAAGGAACGTGCCAACTTGCTGAGAAATTTCTAATTTGTTTCTATTAAAGGATTCCTGACTGAAGCACAGTCAAGCAACAGATTGCTACTGGTTATCCAGTGCATCTGAAACCCCACTATTGGGTGCTACAGAAGAGGTTCTAAAATTACTGCTGCATGTAATAACCAACCTTAAGTACAAGATTTACCTTTCACTTGTGATCCTCCAAATGATTTTCCGTTTTCAGTTGCTCTGTCTGGCACCTGACATACAACTGGTATGAAATAAGGTTAAAACACACGGGGGGATTTGCAGTTCCTGTTTACCCCAGATCTGATTTGTTGAAAATGTTATACTTTATCCTTTTAAGAGTGTACTGTTCAATAACATTCTAAAATTGGCTCAATATCAGACTGCAACTGTTCCTTTGAGTGCCTTGTTTTCTTTATCCTCATCCCTCATTTCTCTCACTCAGCTAATGAAGGCCTTGTGGCCCACTGTTATTAAAATTGCGCCCTTGCCTCTGATATTAATTGGGTCCGTAATAAGGAATGCGTCAGATTCATTATTTAATTGCAAGGGCACATTTGGAATACAGTTTCTGAAATGTATTTTTAATGAAAAACACTACATCCTGACCTAATCATATCAACCTTATTCTATCTAATTAAGAATGCAAAAAAAATCATTAGAGTTGCAAAATATTAGTTTCAGCTCTGTCGGGCTGCTCCTATGCTCCCCTTCATGAATACTTTTTTTTTTTTTCCTGTCTATGATAAATACTTAATGGGGGAAAAATGACAAAAATTTGCATGTAGGCAAATTAGTCTAATAGGGATATGTCTTTGCTGAGTTAGGAAAGTGACCCTTGTCACAGGAGAAATTGTTACAATAATTATGAAATAATAGCAAAGCCCATCTTATTTTGATGAAAAATGGCCCACTTGAATAATGTAAAAATCATAAAATGCAATAACCCCAAATTTTCATCATGCTGGAGAATGTGTTAACCTGTTAGCATTTCATCAGTTTAATAGTGCCATATTAGGGACAATATGATGTATGGTGTAATTGTTGCTGTGGAGGCAGAAATGCAGTAATGCAATGATGATATAGCAGTGTTACCACAGCAAGAGGCCATCAGCACCTAAATGAAGCATTTTCTTAATAATACACTTTGGGGGTGTAATTTCTTTCAGTGTCTCTAAACATTGGGAAGTTCAATTTTCTCTAAATGAACAGGTCCATCACCATCCCATTAGTTGTAGTGTAGTCACCTCTCAAAGCCAGGGTTGCAGTTCATTAAAGCTTACAAGACAGGTGTAAAAAGCTCTGTTTTCATTCTCAACCAAGAACATGTGAAGTGAGATCACCAACTGATACTACATCCAGTCAAAATGATGGCTCCTATTCCAGCATTGCTAAGATTTCTATGATGGTAAGTTTGTGGCACATCAGATCAACCCTCAAGCAAAACTAATTTGTATACACATTAATTGATGAACTGCAATCATTATTATAAATACAGGATTTGTATTTATTTGTAAACATTATAAACATGTATTCCCAAACTTGTATGTCACTTTGGATAAAAGAGTGAATGAAATGTAATTTTCAATGAACTGCCTCTAATCATGTTTCTATTGCCTTCATTCACAATGTGGGGAGTCTTGGGGAGTTATTGTTATAAATAAAAAATCACAATCATGCAACAATTGGTAACTTCACAAAAGACATTTTGGTGTTGGTTGAATATGTTCACTTCCTTATAAGACAACATGGTGCACCAGTTCCTGGCATTCAAGTCTATCTTTCACCAGAAACACAGAACGTAATGTAGTTTCGGGTTCTATTTCACCCCTCTACAGCCACATGAACTTGTGCAAGTAGAGAGCAAGGGAGTTAATGAACATGGTGAACACCAAGCAATGTGTTCCACTAACAAATCCCACAGATTAAATTAAAGGGGGAGGGTGTGGTTTGATCGCTGCATTCTACTTCCCTTATCTCAACAAGTCACATTTTCAATCACTATGCAAAGATTTAACATCGGGTGCAGACTCAGTGCTAATACACTGCCCTGTCCTGTGTCATCATAATTGACCTACACTGGGCTGTCAAACATGTGACAGACTCTCCCAAGTGATAGGAATTTCATGGGGACATGCATTTATGCAAAGTGGAATCCTGCATTCCCTGACAGTTGTCCACATTAAGAAGATCCCCAGTATAATATATGCATGTGCATAACACCATGTATGTTGATTGAGCAATCTTTCTTTGATGAAATATCATAGGAAATTGGTTGCCACAGACTAATCAGGTTTTCTGTTTTGGTAATTATCTTGTACTAATTAGAATTAAGCTAAAGACCTCAGCTTTCTGAAAAGTAACTAAGGAAAATTCAAAATGAGCCTATTCTGTACATCCTCTTCCTTAAAGTGACCAATTTGAATGTAGTAAGGATGGACAGTGTGAAACCATCAAGGCTGTCATTAAATGTACCTCTTACCTTCATCCTGCCACAACCAAGATTTCATTTACAGCTATACCATAGCAGAAACCTCCCAGGGTTACAGACAATCAACTCTGATTCCTCCCTTTTACACAGACCAATCTAACAAAGTAGTATCAATGACCTTTTGGCGCATTCTGTCCTTACAAAAACAGCCATTAGCCCAATAAATCCCCAAGGGTTTGAAGAGAAGAGCATTGGCTAGAAAAGCAGGAGAGGCTTCAGAGTGGTGAGATACTTACCTTGCGCCTCTCCCCATTGAAGCCTCTCCATTGCTCTGCCTTCTTGACAATGTAGCTCAGTTCCTGATTGGACAGCTCCAGGTCTTGAGGTAGGAAGTACGTCCCCTCTTTGGCTGTCAGCCGCTGAAAGATGTCCAGCGTGTGTCCATCGTTGTGGAATCTGGAAGTGTGAAACAAGATATGAGGAGGGTTAAGTGGAAGCTGGACTGTTGCATATTGATTCACTGTCTCTGCCATATACAGGTCACATAGGGTTAAATGCCAAAGCAAGGAACTTATGTCAGAGATGATAACTAAAAGGTCTGTGGCTACGTCAGTGCCAAACAATATCATGTCCTCTTTTTTACTCTTTTTTTACTATTGGTTATCTTTAATGGAGCAGGTTAAATCACAGTGATCCAAACTCTCTAGAAGAACATATAAAACTTCTTTTGATTACACAAAGCATATTTGCAGTGTAACACAAATTGGCCTGTGAGGGGGACGGCACTTTGCTAACACAAGCTGACTGCAGCCATGTCTATGTTTGGTTGTGCATCTGCGTGTTTGTGCATTTGTTAATGTGTGGGAGTCAGATCCTGGGATGTTCTTCACTGTTAACGCTGAGCTTCAAAGATGGCAGATGCAACAGACGTACTGGATGCACATACGTCTGGAGAGACCAGCCTGAGTCACAAGAAAACATTCGGCATAGCAGAAGGCATATTGATTTATATCTCCAGATGAGCGCACATCAGCAAAGTGTTATTTTTCTTTTGCCACACAAGGGTGCATGCAGCCAACCCCTAAAAACAATCATCGGGTCTGTAAACAAATTCCTTGGCCAACCATCAAAACCAGCAGACCTTATGCCCTTCCATAGAGATTGTAGTCTGTCAGAGGGTAATCAACCCTCAAATAAAACCAACATCAAGGACACAGGGATTTATACAAGAAGCTGCTATGAAGCTTTGAACTCAGCATCATTCCCCATTGCTCTTGGGAGAGGGATGTTTGTAGAATCTTAACCTCAGACACAGGAATAGCATGCATTAATTTTCATCCTACACTTGAATTGTGCTTCTCATTCATTTATGCTGCCTTTCTCTCGGAGGAATTCACCGTCTTTGCATCTCTGTGCTTCAAAACAGGCTCATTTCCTTGGTGTACGAAGTGCCATGAATGCAAGTATGTAATTCTTATATGTGGTATATGACCTGGATGACAAGACCATTATCAGTTCCTCTTCAGTGTAGGGGTTACCATAACAATTTGTATTAACTTATGGAATACATTTCAACAGAATATTCATCACAAAATGAACATGGTGGATAAAAAGACAAACAGCTTATGTTTGTGTGGGAAACTTACATTAAATGCATATTACTACAAAACTGGGCCTTTATAATGCATACAATGTTATTATTTCATCCATAGGTATTTTCGAATTCATGCTTCTTCCTGTCTTATTATAGGCTAAATGAGAATTAAAATGAATATGGTGTATATTACTCCTTCAAAAGGCCAAACAACGGACAGGAGTCCTGCCTCCCAGTTTCCCAACACATGAAATTTGCATAATACTACAACCGATCAGGAAGTTTCCTCTGAGAAGAGTTGTTCAATGAATGACTAAACTTTGAAGTCACTGCCCCCCTGCCTCTGAGTTAGTTCCTGTTTAAATGGTATACTGTACTCTATGCCCATATATGCACATGCAACCTTTTCTACAAAAATCTAAAGAAATTATGTCTCTATTCAACTAAATTGCAATAGCAAATTTTGTTCAATACACAATTGTGACTGGAAATTTTATATTCACACAACAAGGTTATTTTGTTGATTTACATATTTGGCAAGTTGCAAACAGGTTACTGAACTTACCAGTAAAATGACAACTTATTTGTTTTCTGCAAAAATATCTGATCTTAGAGTACAATATCCAGTATTAAACTGGTTCATGGTTATGTTTGGGCATTCACAGCACTTGATTAAGATTAGGAAAAGATTGTGATCTGGTTTGATGCTGAAGACAGTTTACTGTGACTTCAGCCATAACATGTTTATTTACATTTAACTAAAACCATGAGCTTTCCTTGACCTTGACTAATGCTTTTGCTGCCTAAACCTAACAATAGACTGGACCTCCCCAACTACGCTGTGGTGACCCTGCTGCCATTAATAAATGCAGCGCTTCATTCAGTCGAAAATATGGTAGCTAGCAATTATTTTTCGTACAAAATGTATTTGCTATTGCAGTTTAGTTTAGAAACATAATTTCTAGGAGTTGACTGAATATCCTTTCATACAGAAGCCTACACAAGAACAGAAACACAGTAAATGAGCAAGGGAGTACAAACTACATAATTTTTTTGTCTTGAACCTTCATCATTTAGATCTAAACTGCACCAGTATCAATATAACATCACTCTTTTGGGTGTTTATGAAGTTTCAAAGAGGATGGAGGTGCAAAGCATATCACTAATATGTATTTTTGCTGCCAGTGAATAAAGACTGCATAAAATGTAATTAAAAAAGGATAACAGTCCATTCTATCTATACATATAGCCCAAGGCATTTTTTTAGAAATAGGTCATGCTCTGTGTCAGAGCCCCTTCCTTGCAGCCAATAGAAAACTGTAACCCATAAAATGATCATCCTTGCTTCAGCCTCATGGCCTACATTCAATCCAAACCCGAGTGGCGGTTGAGTGGCAGAAGTCATTATTCCTGGCTGCTGTTTTAATATTGTCCATTTAGCTGGAGCCTGATAAGCGTCCCGCTTACTGAAATTAGATGGCACCCTCTCCTCACCCGCCAATCTCAAACTGATTAATTCAATAAGAATTTTCTTACATTTTGAGCCATTAATGGAATTTGGTCTTATATGAGGGTGGGAGAACACACCTTGGATGAATACTGAGTTATGTTATTCAGTAATTTACCACCCACCCTTCTACTCTTTTACTTCCATGGAGCAAAAAACGCTGTCCTTCTATTATTTAAAAAAGAGCAATATTCATCTTTTAAGCTGGAAATTTGGAATTAGTAGTGACGCAGTGCCTGTTTAAGTCTGCCCTCCCATTGCATTGCAGTGTCATTCTTTTATTAAATGTAATTTTATAAAACCAAGGAAAAAGGCAATGTTTGACTCAACAGTCAGGGACCTTGCTTTTTAAATTAAGCCGTTAGAGATTTCCATATGTATTAATGTTTTGTTTTTCCTGCTCAACCTCACTAATCAGCTAACGGCTCAATAGTGGACATGAAGGCTCAATAGAAAAAGAATTGCTAAAACAGTCTGAGGTGTTAAATCACAATACAACCTAACAAGTAAATGCTTCAACATGGCTGACCTCAATCTGAAAGACATGACTGGAACACAGTGCATGAAGATATGTATGTGCATTTACCATGATGTATATGCAGTCCTTTTCAGTATGTATGAAACCTGCACTGACACCAACCATGAAAAACATTCAGCCTAATCGGATAATGTACAGAGGTTACATGTTCATGCTATATTATACACTTATAACTTTTGAAATAGAAACACTATCAATTTTTGTACCGATTGCAGAATATGGTATGTCCAAAAAAGAAACTATGTGGTACATGCTTTTTTGTGAGTGATAACCCAGTGTGTGAGTAGACGTGTGAAGAAGCATAACTGCAAACGTAATTCTATGCCACTATAAAATCAGAACAGATATTTGTTTTCGTTTTCTGTTGTTTGCATTTGTTGCTTTTCTGTGGACAGAAGAGGGAAAGAAATGGATGCCCAGGAACAGGCACAAGGCTGCGGGGTTGGAGGCAGTTATTTCTGAACGTGTGCTTGAGAATAGTAGGCTGTTGAGGGCCACAGTGTCTCAGAAAGGGCCTTCCTCTTCATTGACAGAGTGTCCCTACAGGCCTTGTCAGTTCAAAAATACCCAAATGATAATCCCCACTTTCTCAGCTTGAGCTATAAGGCTGCTCGATTATAGCAAAAATCATAATCCCGATTATTTTTATCAATATAGAGAACAAGATTGTGTAACACAATTACTCATTGACTTTGGAAACACCATGCATTTATTGAACTATTTTTAACAGTGGACTTTCTTGAACTTTAAATACAATTAAACAGAAAAAGAAATAAAAAGATAAATTATAATCATAATTTCACAAAGCATTTTTTATTGTTTTAGGAAGCTTATGTGCAAGCAATACAACACATCAACCCTGGCAGCACACAATCACTAATTGAAGCATCCCACACAGAGGCTCCGACACTTTTACAGAAGCATCAACCCAGGAATGAGATGTGACAGATACGTTTTACCTGTTTGCACGGCGGCTAGCAGCTCACTCTCTCCACTGCATCTGTTTGTGCTCTGTAAGTGCATGTGATGCGCTCCTTGCAGATGTGTGTGTCCTCAATCGGAACAGAAAGGCAGACTCGACTGGCAGTGGAAAAGGGGGCAATCAGCAAAAGCGGGTTTACCCACGTTTGAAAAACCTGCTTACACCTGCTAATTTTGGTGGAATATCTGAACATGGGATATCAGCCCAACAGGGCATGGTCTCTCCTGACTAAATATAAAAAGTATCTGAACCGGAAAGCTGCTCAAGATGATGCAATTTGTTGCGAAACAGAATGCGACACAATAATCGTTTTATCTTGATTTTCTTGTTTTCATAATAATTGGAAACCAAAATAATATTGGAAAATAAAATTAGATTAGTCATGAAATGATTGTTGGTTGCTATCATTGCTTCAGTTACCAAAAAGAGATCTAAGAAGAAGAGACATAACTGCTTTTGGTTTTCACAGTAATGCTCTTCTACATGTTTGAGTTAGCACCTGGTTTGATGGTATGAACAAATATATACAGTAATTTACTGTATTTCAAACATGTTTTGATTTTGTTTGGTACACCGATTTAGCAGCATATCATTATAAAACCGTTTTTGTAATAATTCTGAATCACTGTAACCTTTGATGCCAGACTGTCCAGTCATGAAGATTGTAGTATCTGAGATATGTTTATTCTAAACTTTTCTTACTGGAATTTGTTATTCAGAGAAGAGACTGACCATAACCTTGGACATTATTGCAGTCTGGTACAGTAGGCTGGTGGAGAAAGACTGGTTAAGCAGATCCTACACTACACTCATGTGTGTCTGTTTCCTGGGCCCAGAAGAACATTACATTAATGTAGGACAATGGAGACTAGACTGTTTCTTTATTAATTAACCATCATCATCTTTCTGTTTGTCTCACCTGAGCAAGTAAATGGAGAGGATGGTGATGGAGAGCAAGAAAAGGACTGCGTAAAGGAAGAGAGTGATGATCACCCCTGCTGCACCTGATTGGTCAGCTCGATAGAAGTGCCAGTAAAGCTTGGCTGCGTCACCCACTGGCATGTCAGGGCTGTAGGTGAGATGCTGAGGAGACCAAGATTGAGTTAAAAAAGATAAAAAACAGTTTGATGGACATTCACAATATGGGGAAGACATCATGTGATCAAGAAAAGATCACATAATGGCGCAAAGATTTTGTTTCACATACTGTTCAGCTGGTGTTCCTCTCACTCTTACATCACACATTCACAAATATAACAGATATTTGGATTCACTTCTTAATAATTAGTACAAAATGTGAGTTATTAGGTCAGATATAACCATTACAATGGCATTTAACTAGGATTTTATTTAGACATCTGTAAAAGGATTAACAAGTGTGAACTATCAAAATCATTTTAGTCTTCCTCGTTGACAAAATCTAACCCACTGCCAAAAAAGACATCCATCTATCTATCCTTGCATATTTTCTTTCTCAGCCTATCCCATCCCCCTTTTTTGTAATCTAAAGTCACTTTGCCAAGATAAAGTGAACTCCTATTTAAAATGCACAAGTGTCCATGCTATTTTTAAGTGACTTACCCCAAGGACGGCGTCCACTGCAAAGACTGCCAGAGGGTCGAGGACTGTCCACACTCCCTGAGCCATGATAAACTTTGACGTGAAGGAAGGGAGTGAGCCAAATAGCTGTTGACAGCCCCATCTGATCAGAACCAGCAGGAACATTAATGCGTTCAAGGTCAGGGGACCCACCACCAGCATCGCCAGCTCCTCCCAGATGTGGAGCAAGGAACTCTGGTATACAAGCTCCACCGTGTGTGCATGGAACTTGAACCTGGTGGGAGAGGAAATGGAAGCGGGTGATGTGTGTAGACTGTGTGTGAATTTTGCGCATGTGTCAATATGAGTGTAGTATATCTTTGTTTGTGATGTTTAACAGCTCAAGGGCAACTTCTTTTAGCAATTCAAACACTATGTTATATTGTTTTTGGTTGAGTCAATCAAATTTAATTAGACTGATGACAATTTGCAAACTGGCTGTTTTACTAGTCTGTGCTGCCCTATTTGGTTACACGTAATATGTATTAAAAGCAAATGTCATTATCTTAATCTGTAGATACAGTATATTAATTAAAGTATATAGATAAAGTAAAATCAAACTACTACAAGTAATTGTATCAACACCTGTGCTTTTACATGACAGAGCTTTTCCAGACCCCCTATTGTAAATTAGACTCCCCATTCACATCAAGCTTCATGAGTTTGTTAATCTTGCCATCAGTCAGGAGGAGGTAAAGCCAGTGGTGGGAGAGAAAAGGTGTTGTTTTTGGTCATTAATTTCCATCTGATTTGCTTCAATAGTCAAGCATCTCTCAGATTCTGTCCATTAATCTGACAGTAGAGGTCCAATAATGTTTTATCAGAGGAAAATCTCTTAACTCACAAAAATCCTGCCAGAGATTATCTCATCACAGTGGCTGACTCTACTCTGATTGGTCAGCTCTAGCAAGCCTGAGCATGAATTTCCTATCAACTCTAAGCCTTGTTTCTGGTCCTCCGCTTCTGCCCTGCCAGGGCATCCTTGCAAAGAGGGAAGCAGTGTAACCAAGTTTAACAGCATTTCTCAAAATATATGTTTGAGCAGCAGTCTGATCTGATATCAGGAAGGAAAATACAACATTGGCAACCAAGATTACAGGTTTCTCTGAAATTTTCCTCACGTAATATACTGCTCTGTTACATAATATTTAGGTTACTATTCATGCAGTAGTAGCCCAGTGAATTAGTAAGCGTTTGTTGTGAGAATATTCAGAGATAACATAATGATAGCATTCCCAAAACACAGTACAGCAGGTAACACATACAATAATTGTCAAGATGCAGGAAGGAAAGTAAAATATGTAACAACAGAGGATGTGAAACAATAGTCAAGAAATGATCTCTGTTAAAAAGACATCTAATAAAAGTAAGCTAGGGAGGGAGATGGTGGATCGCCTTAGAGGGTTGAGCAGGGGGGCATCGGCAGAGGCTGGTCCCTTCAGGAAGAAAAACTGGAGGAGGACCAGACAGATAGAGCCTCTTTGGAGGATGACTTGGAGGCTGGCAATATAAGTGAGACTCCTCTGGAGGCCAGCGCCACAGGCAGGAGTGCTCTAGAAGCCAGTGAAGAGAGCGGAGGCCTGGTGAGATAGCATTAGAAAATTCAGCTGCTGGTGGAGGCAGAATGCAGGGCAGAAGGCAGGCAGCTGGACATCTGGCTGAGTCTCAGCAAAGACAACCAAATGAGGATCTGAGAAGTCAGGCAGTGTGTCAGAAGGAACTGATGACAGCAGATTTGGAGTTGGTGTCAGGTGGACCGCCGACTGAGGAACAGAAAAGATATCAGCAGGATTACTGGATAGCGGAGACTCTTGGACAGTGTGGGCTCTGTAGAGCTGGGCAGCTGAGTCTCTGTGCTGCTGGGCAGCTCGAAGGATCGATGTTTCTGCTAGCTCTAGATACCTTTCAGGAAAAGTTAGACAAGTCCCCAAGAAAGAGGAGTGCTCAATGTCTCCAGTGTCTGGATCAAACAGGAAGCTGGACTGCAGGCTGCAGGCCAGCATGCTGGTGGGTAGCATTGGAAGCTCATTGGCTGAGGTCTAGCCAACTGAGAGGCTGGCTGCAGGCTAGCAGACCAGAGGCTAGCTGACTGGGAGGCTGGCTAGAGGCTAGCAGGTCAGAGACTAGCCAACTGGGAGGCAAGCTGACTGGGATGTAGACTGGAAGCTTGCAAGCTATATGCTACATTACTGACTAAGAAGCAGACGGACATTTAGTAGATTTACGTAGCCAACTGGGAGGCAGTTACAGTTACAAAATAACTTGCTCATGTTCTTTAAAAGACTGCTCAGTACAAACTATCCATAGCTACTGTGGGGGCTGTACTGTGTCCATATTTCACAATCTATGAAAGTCTTTACTGTCAGACATATTTATGCTTTAATATGTTTATTCAGTGACTCAAAGTATGTGTATGATACCTTTTGAAAACATTGTAGATAATGTAAATATTTTAGCTAACTGTAGGTGGAAAGTTTCAATCAAAAATAAATGTTATCCACTCAGCTCTTGTGTCCTCTGACAATGGACATAAATGTAGCCATTTGTGCTAGTCAGTGCAGACAACAACAATTAAGTTATAATTTTGAACACAAGACTACAATACTTTTACTTGAAAAAAAAAAATGTAAAAAAACCACGAAGGGAAAAAAACATTGCTCATATAGGTTATGGAAGGAGGGGGCCATGGGGCCAGAGACTTTGTTGCTCCTGGGCACACTATGCTGTCTGCTAAAATCCAAGGGTGGATTATGGGAAGGAGGAGGCAAAGAGAGACTGAGTTAGAGAGGACTAAATAGGAGAGTGAAATAGAAACAAGAGGGGAGGGAGGCCTGCCATCACGAAAGTGACTCTAACTGTCACTTGGTCTCTCTCTTTCTGTCACCGGGCACCACCAGCTCTGGACATTGCGTGGAGAGAGAAATGCTTGGAGGGAGAGCAGCAGATTCGGACATGTGGAAGTTGTCATCTGACGTTGACCCCCTCTGTTTTCATATTTTCGTTTTTTCACCTCCTCTCCGCCCCCTCAGTGCATTTTTTTCATTTAGCCACATTTTTTCTGTCTGCCTTCCTCTATCACTTTCCATGATTTAATGTGTGATGTTTGCACCCCACATGTTATTGTAATAAAAACCTGCCTCTATGCATGTTTGCAGCCAGCTCCTTTTATAGTGATGAATTAAATCAGCACCATATGCTATGTTGCAGTGTGATTTAACAATTCTGTGGTATTTTATTGCCATTTATTATCAATGCTGTGTACCAAAAAATAACAATAAATTCCTTCCAAATAATGTAGCCTTTTGGGACTTGGGCGGTGTGGTGAAATGAACAAACTCCTCCAACAATGGTTTTGTTTAATATTGAGTGAGTCTTGTTAAAATGTTAATGGGGGGATTCCAAACCGATGATTTGGGCGTATCCAGTCTGTGTGTGTGTGTGTGTGTGTGTGTGTGTGTGTGTGTGTGTGCGTGTGTGTGTGTGTGTGTATGTGTGTGTGCGTGTGTTTGCCAACACACACTCGGACACACTTCACTTCCTCATTCTCTCCTCTGCTCCTTACCCCCTCCACGTCCCATTTCACCACAACTATACTTTGCATGTGTGTTTCTGAGCTTGCATGCCTGTCTATTGAGTTGTGGGTACATTTGCGATTTTCCTATGCGCTTCAGTAATCTGTGTACTGTATGTATCTGTCCTCCATGTGAAGGGATTTATGTCAGCAGCAATGTGCATGCTCAAAAAGTGTCTATGTAATTCTGCTGTGTGTGTGTGCATGTGTATCCATGTATTCCCCCCATCATACCTATGTGTGTGTGTGTGTGTGTGTGTGTGTGTGTGTGTGTGTGTGTGTATGTCCGTGCAGGGCGATATCAAAGGAAGCAAACTCACTTGTTGACAGGAACTGCTATGGCCTGGAGGTAGAGCCACTGGCTGCAGTAATGCAGGTAGAGCCTCACAAACCACATCAAAGCCATCAGCAGCATAATGAGGCCGAGCTGCCGAACAGAGCCACGCCAGCTATTATGCGGCTGTTGTTGTTGCCCCAGCAACGGCAGGCCCAGGTCGGATGGCAGCATGTGCAGGGCCAGACGTGCATGGTCGGACAAGCGTGAGGGGCAGGAACCAGGTCCTGTCAGTGTTGATCTGTTTTTAGACACACCATACATAACAACTTGAAGCTTTTCTTTTACTTTTTCTTTTCTCCTAATAATAATATTATTGAAATAGATACATTACAATTTCAGTTAGATGGCTTGAACACAGGATGAATAAACAGATCCTGCACATAGGTGACAGTGTCAGTAAATTAGGTAATTCATTATTGTTGATGGCATTAAGTACACCTCAGTACATATATTAGGCTACAGTGGGTTACCACACTAGATGAAATGACTTAATTTTTTGATTTACAGGGCAAATACCTTTTCTTTGTATCACATATAGTATTCAAATGCATTTTTACCAGAGTCAGATGTGTGCAGTAAACATTAAAGGTAGGGAAATGTAGTATTCAAATGACACACATTCACACATGTACACAAATACACATACACACACACACACACACACACACACACGCATGCACACACAGATAGGAATCCCTTCCAGCAGTGCTTGGCTTCCCTCAGCACCTCTGCCTCTTCTGTGCCGCCCTTTGTCAGGCCTACTCAACTATTCCCTTTCATATAGAGGGCACAGATGGAGCAGTGGAGGCGAGACGAGAGGAGAGAAGACGAGAGGAGAGCAGAGGAGAGGAGAGGAGACTGGGAAGAAATTGTAATATCCTAAAAAAAACTTGTTCCATACTACATACATTACTGTACAGTGTTATGCAATATGTGAGGTAAATTAGTGTGTACAGTTACAACATGCATAGACCTACATGTATTATAGCTTGCACATGTCAACACAAGCTGACACTGGTGACCCCCCTATCCTTCACCTGACAGTAATTAGACCAAGGCTAAAATAGGTGTATACTGTAGAGCTATGGTTAGTATCACAGAGTGTGACTTCAGGCCTTTGCCTGTGGACATCCCTGTGTCTTACCACTGTGTCCCAGAGCACAGTTGGAATTCACTTTGTAGTGTGTATCTAGGGAAAATGGTACACTGCCTAAAGACAAAAAAATGAGAAAAAAAACAGAATCAGTTGTATTGCTTTCTTCTCCTCTACAAATAATTAGGCTAGACTTAGATCAAAACGCAGCATTGCATTTTCTTCCCTGCTTGTGTTGCTGCTGAAATACGAACACTTGCATTTAAAACAAGACAATTATATTTGCTCTCCCTGTGAGGTGGGCACAGATTCTGAAGTGTTAAATTATTACAACATTACCAAGTTTCTTAGTGAATGCACATGGTAGTTTAGGGTGTAGCACATGGGAGAACTCAGGATTCATTCAGAAAATGCTCAGGCAACAGTTTAACTTGGTAAACATTCATAGTTTGGCTGAAATAAACGTAGGCAGAGAAGATAAACGTCTAAATAAATGATAAAAGTCTGTTACTGGTCAGTTCTGTGGTTGAGATTTTAAACTACAGCATGTTTCAAAAGCATGTGTACTGTATATTTTCTATATGAAGTCAGTGAGAAATACAAGATAATATAAGCAATAGGGATATAAAGAGAATCACACTGAATCTATTGCTTTCTCTTTACACATTAAATCATCTGAAGGCATTGTTTTGCTATTGTTTTTTGTGTGCCATTACTGTTACTTTAGAAGAGCTGTATATGGTAAAAGCACAAACACAGCCACAGCCTCCATATGAATCAATGTGACTGGCAATAAAGATGACTTTAAAATCACTGCCCTGAGTCTTCAGAATAAACAACACAAAGAAGCCACATATGACTCTTAAGACTGATATTTGAAAAAAAATATATTATTTTAAAATAGATATATCAGTTTTTCAGGTTATTGCAACAAAAATACTAATTTTGCTGTGATGTTGAAAAATGTATCTGGCAAGTGTGAGTTTAAAAAAGATAGCGAAGTGTAACAGAATCAGAAAGATGATAATGTACAACTAAATGTGTTTGCTTCTCTATTATAATTGTGAGAAAGGCACATCCATTCTGTTCCAAGCTTTATCACGACTTGATGTATCATGTGGTATGAAACTGCTTTCCGCATGTCTGCAAAAGTGGAATTATAGAATAGACAAAAACGCAGTGTGTCACAGACACAGGCAAGATGCTACCCTGTCAAGTGGCATTAAAAGAAAATAGCAAATGCAACCTGACGCCCATCTCTCATATAATGAAGATATTGATGATGCATGAAAGAGGAATATTTTTATCTTTATGTGGTGGCCTCTTCCAAAGTAAACTGGTAACATGATGTGAAATCTGTTATCACCACTGAATTGATTTCATTATGGCACCTCCAATTACAAAAGTACAATACAGAAAATGAGGGAAAGACGGGGGGTGGAGGTGTGGGCTTTGCAGGAAAGAAGGATGTTTCATTCCAATATCACAGCTTGTTCCTTGAACGACTGATAGCATGTGGCGTAGCGACCCAGAGATGAAACTAACCATTTCAACAGGCATGCATTGGCACATAATACTATATTTTAATTGCAGTTTATATGATTCTGTGAAATCCAGGCCAGAAGCTGTTTCCTTATTATCTTAAGTCTGATATGTTTGTTGTTCATTCCTATGTCATCAAAGCACATTGCAAAAGGACTCATCATCCTCTCTAAACCTTACCAAAGTGTGCCAAGACCTGTAAATCAGATTTAACTAGCGTGTATCTGTCAACCACTGGAACAAGAACCATCTACTGGAACTGGTTTTCCCTGACCGTCCTTAAATGTTGTACTCCATGACAACAAATGGGAGCTGAGCTTTTAAAAATAGCACCAAGTGAAAAGCAAGTACAGATGAGTATTAAACCTTTAAGACGGCATGGGTAATGAGAGATGGAGGGACAGGGCGAGGAGTACAGTGGGGTGTTACATTTTAAATAGCAGATTTATGGTGAGAAGGCTCCCAGGCTGAGGAGAGTGAAGGTAACCCTCAGAATCCTTTGCATAGCCCTGATGGCTTAAACCCTCCAGTCTAAGGCCACTTAAAGTATTGGACTTATCCCTTTATTTAGAGGATTATTTTCTGTCACTCTCTTATTTGGGCCACCGGCATTGTTTATAAATGTTCCAAAACCACACATCTTTTCCCACATAGTCGAAGAATGGTTTGCTGTTGGGGAAATACAGAAAGCAAAAAATGCAGTGTGAAAATAGACTTAAAAGATTGACAGATAATGTGATTGTTTTCTTAGTGGCCCAGATGCACAGCGTTGTGGTGATTATGCAAGTGTGATTATCTTAGGTGTCAAGAGATAAGACTGAAGATACCACAATCTTCGTTTACATTTCAGTTTTGAAGAATGCTGATAATGCATTTGTTTTGGATCGTGCCGTATTTGTCATCTGTCTTCTGTGGGTTATACAATCTTTTCTTTTCTGGGCTGTTATTCAGGCATGGTGGGGAAAAAAAAAACTTAATGTGAAACTTAGTTTGCAGCTCCTAAACAAATGTACATGTGTGAACATTTAAAAAAATATGCCCTGTTCTAACAGAAAAAGGGAAGTTATTTTCAAGCTTATTAAGAGTGTGTAATGCAAATCAAAAATAAACATCATGAGCAAAATATCCTTCTATTGCTGTAGTACCAAGTTTTCTTACTTCATTGTACAACTAACAGAACACAGACATTTTACTGTTTCTTTAGTTAGCAGCATTTGCTGTCTTGGAAGATGCTACTTATTATACAGTCAACTGTAAGTCATTACTTAAATCACAGCAGAGATTTTGCATGTGAGTTTAGTTTTACTGTGTAAAAGACTGGGGGTTTGTGTTAATGTGACAGCAACATGGCATACCACTGACATAATGACATATGCACTAACCAGGAAACAATTTTAAGACGTGAGGAGAGGTCTTATATTTGCATGAATAACCTATAGGTTCAATCAACAGCCGGTAACAGCTTAGCCAGTGAAGCACTTTATGATGATGCCTTTGTCAAAGCAATGAGATGCACTGCAATAATCCAATACACAAACACATAAACACACAGCTGTGCTTACATGCACACAGTGAATGACCTTTATGGAGCTGTTCACAATTACCAAATCCAATAGTTTACCATTTCTAGTGTCGAGAATTGTTCCTGTTGTGAATATTTGTGTTTACACAATAAATTCACATTCAATGCACTCAATGATTGTTTGTGTGTGTGTATTTTCATACATGTACAGACATGATATACAGTATTCAAGTTCCTGTATAAGGACAATGCATGTGTATATTAACTGTGTTGCAGAGTTTGTATGTGTACTAATCCAAGTTTACCTTTTTTACATATGCTACAGCCATTCCCACACTAGAAAGATTAAGCTTTAACTGCCTACCTATTGCATTTACACAGAAGCACACATACTTACACAATAAGCAGGGCTTTGCACATGTGGGGCAAATATAATGCAGGAAACCATGAAACCTCAAAAAGTGGAAATCACTGAGAAACCTGCTCCCACAAGATGTATTAAATGATAATCAGTGGTTACTGAGCTGGTATCAATTTCCAAAGCATCTCGAATGTGCATGCATAAAACAAGTTGAACAGAGCAGCACTTTATGCCTGCAAGGCTTTAAGATAATTAAGTCATTTTTATATAATCTTGTTTTACTTTAATCTAAGTTTTATTTGTACTGAAATCACAAAAAAGACAAAAATTTGCCTCAGATTTAACTTATTGTGCTCTCTCTTTCACTCTCACTCTCTCATCTCTTAGTTTTTCACAATTATATTTGTTCCAAGAACAATCACGTTACCATTTGGGGGCTTTATAAGCACAATTTTTCACAGAGATCCTGGCAAAGCAAGAATACACATAAATGAGTTTCATTGTCAATATGGGAGCACCGTGGCAGGTATTTGGGGTGTAGTTAAAAGAGAATAACGGAATTGTGACTCAGCTGCAGAACTGGAGTCCATCATCTTGTAATTAAAATAGCATAACGATGCACAACCAAATTATCAGAATTATTTGCTGACAGGGAGTGGAGGAGAGCATAATCAAAGCAGTGAAAAAATATGTTCCACTTAATTAGGAATCCATGTTTGACTAATAGTTGGCTGCTCATTTTTACAATGCAAGAGAGGCTCTCACATACAGGCAAGCATAAGAGAGCCATGGAAAAGGCCACAAGTGTTGTTGATCAGCTAGTTGTGTGTGAGATACGATGCTTGCACATAATCACAATCGGATACAAATTAATTAATGATTATATAGCCAGCTGAAGATTAGTAAGAAAAAAAAACATCTGCATTACAGTTGTAAGTAAGTAAGTAGGATGTGGGAAATTTTATGTGGTGTGTTTCATGTAGGTAACCAAATATCCTAGTTAGGGTTATGAATTCTGGAAGACGGCATTCTAAGATAATGACCATGAAAATGGTCAGTATCTTTGTTAACACTAATACAATCATGGCAAAATATGCTCCTAGAGACATCTACTGTAACTGGAACTTCCACTTATATAATAATGTAGTAAAAACTACTGAGTACTCATGTAGTAATGTAATAATTACTGCTACATTCTATGTAATAATGTAGTAATAACTACTGCATACTCAAGTAATAATGTAGTATTAACAACTGAGTAGTCGTGTAATAATGTAGTAATAACTACTCAGTACAAATCATTAACATGTTATGCTGGTGTGATCCCATGGTTTCTAGTTATGCTTTTTTTTCCCATGGATATTAAACAAACTTGATTTGTGAGTGCTGGAGGTGTGAGTAGGAGGATTTTTTTTAGTTCTGGAGTGAGGTAGACTAGCTGTTTCCAGTCTGTCTTCAAGCTAAGTTAACCAGCTGCTGGGTGTAGTTTCACATTTACAGCACAGATAGGAGTGTGGTATTGATTTTTGAATCAAACCCTCAGCAAGAAAGTGAACAAACAATAAACATATGAAAAAAATTCAGTTGTGTAGTAAAAAGCTGATCCCATCTTGCTTCTTACCAACAGCATATTCCCAATATAATGGCAGAGATGACACTCAAAGACTTGGTCATTCTCATATTACACCACTAACATGGCTATGAATGAAAATTTTCCCTAATATTCTTTGTTCAGTGGCATTCCTATTAAGCCAAAGGACCATTCAAGAACACTCTCTTGATGAGTGAGAGTCCAGTTTTGCACTGGCCAAACAAATCCCTCCTGCAAAAATGTGATTTGGCCTCCTCACACACCTTGGAATAGTTTAGATGCACAAATGAGGTAGCTGTTCACTGCCGTGCAACATGTGGTGTTTTTATGGAGCGCCTGACTTAGACCAAGAGAGGATTAAAACATAGACCCTTGGTGCACCATAAACCAGGGTGGAAACATTTCAAATGCAGATGCACCTGGGATCAGCAAACACACAGGGGCTTCCTAGGCACTCATTACACAAACAGTTACTATAACTACCACTATAGTTCGTAACAATAAAGAACAGGTTGTTTTTCTTGCTATAAACTTTTATCAGGGCATTGAGAAAATACACAAAACACAGTGCACGTAAATTTGTAATGCAATGAATGATTAATGCAGGACAAATAATAAATGTTCTAAGGAAATCTATCTATTCATCAATATGGGTGAGGTGCACAGGGAGGAGTGCTGCAGAGGCTGAGCATGGGCCTCCAGAGAGTTGCATCAGTATTTAAATGGATTTCACTTCTCTGACCTTGCCTCATAACTGCAGGACATTGTCACCAGAGAGATAGAGACACAGGGAGAATGAGGAAAGGATGGAGAGAGAAAGATGGAGAAAATTAGAGGCAGAGAAAGTGAGATGAAGACAGAATTAACAGGAGGGAGTGAGAGTGAGAGAGAGAGGGAATAATTATGAGCTAGAGTGACTAACTGTGTGTTATATGTATGTGTGTACGTAGAGAGCAATTAAGTGAATGGTGGACAAAAAAAAAGCAGGAAAAAAAGACAACCAGTGTGGCAGAGCAGACCTGACATCTATAGTTTTGATCTCTCTTCATTTTCCTCTACCAGGCCTCTTAAAATAGTTGTTTTCACATGATGTGGCCAGACTCACTTGTCATGTTCTCTCTTTCTTTCAAAAACCACACTGTTCACCTTGTTTCTTAAGCTTTTTTCTCATAGGCAATATGTATCATGAGCATATTCTGAATGTTTTATAATGCTGCAGTAACACTTGTTTCCTGTATTGCTCCAAATGTCCATAAAAACCAGCTTATATCACTGGATCAAATCTTGATGAGACAGTATTTCTTATGAGACTTGGAAAAACATTATGATTGAACTATGGGTTTGCGTTGTCAAACATATTCAACAAGTCCTGCAACTTAAATCACCATATAGGTCTCTTGTCCCAACCCTCAGATCTGACCCAAAGGAGCGTACCAGCAGATCATGGTTTGGGTTAAAAATAACCTTTGTCATCATGGTTACAATAATAAAAACACGGTGCTCGTAACATCATACTCATGTCCTATACAAAGATATCAAACAAATGCTGATTACATAGACATCTACAATTTGCCAATAATATTATTATACCTGACTGTAAATAATGTTTTCCTAAAAGTTCATATTTATTTTCACTGGTCACAGGGCATTAGTGAATGTTTGTACTACACTGCATTAGCTAACATGTATCTGCAAGTAAAAATCCACTTTTAAATTCTTTGGGAGTTGTTTGTTGACTTTTGCCATCTTTTTTAGATGTTCACATCAGAATGACTAGAGATGAAAAGGGAAGAGTGTGAGGGAAGCATCACCTCTGGCCTAGCTCTCCCTCTTTTGCACACATGCACACACACACGCACGTACACACACACACACACACACACACAGACACACACACACGCACTCACGCACGCACGCACGCACGCACGCACACACACACACACACACAATCACACATGGACAAATAACATACAATCACACATATGCTTTCACACATGTTTTTTTCTCTATCTGAACACCAACCCCCTCCCTCTCTCTCATACAACACATAAGGGTGGGAAACACATTCATTTGACCCAGACCACCAATGGGACCACAGTCAGCTCTGACTGACAACCACATCACAGCAGATTAACCAGTCATATTGCAATGTTAGCCTGTCAGGGAGCTGACAGCTCTGATTTCCATAAAGGAAGCAACACATTGATTGTGTATGCGTGTGTCTGTGAGATCCGAAGTGATCCGGCACAAAACCCTAACATGTGCAGTACCCAGGGGCCCCTCTTTCACACATGCACGCATTTGTGCATGCATACGTGCAGACACATTCCTGCTCCCTCAAAACAGGAAAGAGCCCTGGAAAGCACTAGAGACCCAGGGTTGACCAGCATCGCCATCTCCACCCACCTCTCCTACCAGCATTACATCAGAATTGATTGACCCTTGCACTGAGTTGTGATTGGGAGCTGCAGTATACAGGGGATTGACAGCCGGGAACTAGCTGTTATTTCAGGTGGTTTTCTCTTTTTCTCTCACTTTTTTTTCTGCAGTCCAATCCCGCTTTATCTCCATGATAGTGCATGGTTCTTCTTTAGCAAAGTAATGACACTGCAGGGTGCATGGTATCAATGCTACATGCACAAGATCTTGTGTAATTAGCACCATAGATCAGTGCTTATGAGCAGCCTTGAACACTGTAACTGTATATTTTACTGCTAATCTTACACTCGAGCATGTATACAGAAAGAAACAGATAGAGGGCACAGAAAGACAGACAGACAGAGACACATAGTCAGTGAGTGCTCTGATAGGCTCGGTTGGGGAAATGGGTGCAGATGAACATTGGTCCCCAACGAGGCGAGCTAACTGAGGGAAATTAGGTCAGTGTGTTCCCTCTGACTCCACAGCAAGAACGGGCGTATGTGCATGGTGTGTGTATGTGCGTGTGTTTTGCATCAGTGTACCTACACTGCCATACTGCACCACTATAGTAACATAGTGCAGGTCTGTGCTTGTTTGTGTGTGTGTTTGTTCTACAGACCGCATGTTGGCATGTGAGTGAATGCGCAGCCAGTGGTTGGGCCTGAGTCCAGTACAGGTGATAATACTTTCCAATTGCTTCTGCAGCTTTAACTCAGACTTAATGGTGTTGTTAACTAGCTATGAACCTGGATGCTGAAACTGTATTTATTTTGACTAATCACTCATCTAATTGAAACAGAAAACTAGGATGTAACTAATCATAACATCATAATCAGTAACAAAATAGTTCTGAATATGAAACAAATGTATAAAGGTTAAGTGACATTTATCCCCAAATGGCCACTGTCTTTTGGAGTAAAAGCTTTGGGGACAGATGGAATCAGTTCTGCAGTCATTTGGCCTCCGGAGGATGAATGTGCTCTTCTCTTCTACCTCCTACACAGCTTTGTCTTTACTAGTCTCTGTTACTCTCTTCATGTCTCCTGATCAGGACAAGTCACACATACTATAATTGATATGAGATTAAGGGGGTATATTTCAATGTAATTAGAATCTTGATAATTGGACTAATTAGATCTAATTGCTATTTGAGAATGACTTTGATTAAAACAGGTTTCTCTCCTAAAAAGGAGAGGAAAAAAAATACTTAAGTGAAATTGACGCAACACAATGCTAAGGCTAATTGACAATAATCATGGATGCATGAAAAACAAAAACAGTATGTGAGTATATGATGAGCTGTTTTCCTAAAAACAACTATAGATAATTTGTTAGGATGTAGGTGATTTTTTTTCCTAAACTTAAATGTTAAACATTATCAACAGTTACTTATTACTGTGCTTAGTGTAAAGTAACCTCTTTAGTATAAAATGAATTCAGTCTGAGTGTGTTTACCTTTGCTAGAAGTTGATGCCACACCATCCGAAAGCATTAAATTGGCCCTATCAAATTACAACAACCGTATTGAATCAAGTGCTTTGATTTTGCTCACTGCTATTCTGTGAGAAAAAAAGGTGATTAAGATTACACAGACATCAAATAAGCTGGAAGGTCGGCAAGAGTCTTTCATGCATGTTCAAACAGACAGCAGCAGCAAAGGAACGCTACAAAAAAGAAGAAGAATCATTCCTGGCTTGTTTCCATGGTCTTTTTCATTGAATTGATTCACAGTTGTCAATACCTGCAGTCAAAGGTACTTGTGCTGTCTTTGAAATTGTAATTTATGGTTTACAGTTATTATGATACCATATACCATGTACTCTTTTTCTTTCTTTCTTAGGGGGGTAAATGTTCTTTTGAGGCTATCAACAAGAACAATGAAGTAAAAATTAAATACAAATTAAATAAAATAAAAAACAGAGTCAACTGGCCCTGTCAAAATAAAAAACCTTAAATATTAAGTATTATTTACAAATAAAATCCTGTGTATTCAAAACTCCTGAACAATACTTTAAACACTACAAGAAGTAATTTTTTTTTCATTTTTACTCCTGGTTTGAATAACTGACGCAATCATCTTTTCGTTTTTGAAAAATAGAAGTTATTGGTGATACATATATGATTATGCATTGCACTAACTTTTGTGCAACTGACATCTCCATTATAAATCAATTGTGGCCAACGCTCAAACAATATTATTTTATTTTTAGACAACTAAGTTCTTAACATTAAGTTGTCACACACTTGGACATCATGTCTTCTTCCACAGCGTGTAATGTATGCACTGTGTGGAGAGTAACATTTATTGTTTTTATGAGTAAATAATGTGGAGCTCTGTACAAAAGCCTACCTCTTTTCAATGCATTCCTGTGCATTTATTTTTCTTGGTGAATAAAGTGCACCTAACTGTGACATGCTGGAAATTAATGCATTGTGTTAAAGCTTTCGTTTGATTCTCTGACTGTCCTAACTGAATCTTATGGTTTCTATGTATTTGCTTAATAATGCATGAGCATCTGATATTGCACATTTGTGTCGGTCTATAAAAATCTGAGTGAGCTCAGTCTCTTATGGCTCAATAGATGGCAGTAATATCCCCCAATCACTGCAGTATGAATAGTCATCCCACAGAAAGTACTTGTATACACAGACACATGTGCGCACACATTATGCACACACACAGTCAAGACATGATCCCTACATAAACACAAACACACATGCGAGGTTGCATGGAAACACACACCCAGGGATACAAACACAACTCTGAAAATGCCAGAAGAGGAGATGGAGATGACATCAATGACTGCAAATAATAAAAATAAAATGTAAACAATCCCCTTTGTCTGCATCTCTGTCAGTCCTCAGGTAATGTAGAGAAGCCCAGAATAAGTCAAACAGC